>NW_012144855.1:2591386-2593903 GCF_000956105.1 Propithecus coquereli | reverse complement strand
CACGGCACTCTAGCCCGGGCAACACAGTGAGACTCTGTTTCAAAAAAAAAAAAAAAAGAATATTTTAACTATGCACTTCGATCACCTATCCCTTGGGAATCCAATTCTTCTGTATCCAATAGCAAATGAAAACTATTTTCATTTATTTTAACATAAGTCAACTATCTAGTAAAACTAGATATATTCAAATTAAAGAACAGGGGCTTTGAAATCAGAAAGCCCTTGGATTCACAACTCGTTCTACTATTATCCAGTCCCTGTCAAGACACTTAACTTCCTTGAATTTCAGTTTCCTCAGTGGCCAATTACCTAATTATTGTAAAGAAAGGAAACAGCATATACAAAATATTTAACGTAGTGGTAGCTTATACAAAAACTACTAAATGTTAGCACATATCCTCTTTCTTTTCAGAGCACCAACATTATGCTTAATGATAGCTAAGCACTGAAAAAAGACACAGGAATTCTGAGTGTCTGCATGTAAACTGATTTTTTTTTTTTAAAAAAAAGCATAATCTATAGCAATTATAGTTTATCAACACTAGAAATGCTAAGAAAATGAAGGTTCCCAGTTTCTGGTTCTCTGGCTCTAATGCAAACCTTTCCCACACATAAACTAGATTCAGCTGACCTGTCTGATAAATACTCAAGGCAGCATAGCATAAAACGAAAAACAAAAGTTTAAAAACCATAGCTATTTGGGCTTGAATTCTGCCAATGTTAGCCTTAACTATAAAATAAATATGATTTAAATAACAATTATTAATATAATTAGAATTTCCCTTATTAGTTACAAAGGCTCAATCTACTATTTTTCCTACAAAAAGCAGATTCTCTGTGAATGTCATAAATTAAATATATTTTCTTCTGATGTTAGACATAGATGTTTTGAGTTTTTTAATGTATTGAAATGTTAAATTAGTTTTAATATTAATTTTCTGACTAGATCTGGAATATAACATAAGATTTGGTTTTATAATTACAAATACTAAGATTTAAAAATCTCAAAATCAAATGTTAAATTTGAATCTTGGGGGAATATCGTTTTCCTGTAGTCTTTTAAGGACAATCATTATCACTGGAGAAAATGGACAATAAATCATTTTACTTAGCCAAAAACAAAATCTGTGCATTGTATACATTTTCTATCTTTTACAAAATATTCTCAAAACAGTATGCATTTTGGAAGTTTTAAAACTATTTTTGTGAAATATTATTTTTAAGCAAAAAATTAAAGTAGATTACCTTGGCAAAGTAAGTATCAAAAAATATTAATTTCATTTAACCTTCACCCTCCTATTTTTTTTATTCAAACATTGGAAGAGATGAATTTATTTTTCCATTTCCACATTAAATTAGAATAGCTCCATTTAAAGGAGGGAAATTCTACCACCAAAGCTACTATCATACACTAGGGTGAGTTTTTAAAAATTAGTGAAGATGGTTCTTTAATTCAACTTTCAACCTTAGTTTGGAAATGTCCACTGTTATTCTTCACTAGAGAGAATTCTTCATTAGAGAGAATTACCTCATTTGATAAGTATGCCTACTATGTACTAGATGCTGAATAAACTATGATTCCTGCACTTGAGAAATTCACATTCTAGTAGAAGACAAAAGATAATGAGATTACAGCATAATGGGTTCCATATTTATTTATATAACCTATTCTACAAAAGACCTGAGATTGCTTAGGAGGGGATATAAAATGCAATCATTTCACTAGCACAAATTAAAACTAGAGAGGAAGATGAAAAATGTGAGAACAGACTTCCTCGCAGGATGGAGTAAACAGTGATAGAGCAGCACTCCCACAGAGTACAACTAAAAAAACTGGAATGGGGATGGGGGAGTAACAGAAATCATATGTTTGAAAGCTGCAGAGAATTGCTAACATAATAAGAACTGGAGAGGCTAAGATACCCGAGAAGGGGTAAGCTCATAAAGGTAGATAACTTCTACAGCTGCTTTTAAGCAGGAGTGTCTGTCAATTCTAGGTGCTGGCAGCATCTGGCACCCACAGAAGGCTGCTGGTGGGGACAGGAAAAAACACAAAAGCTTCTGAAGGAGACTTGGGAAGGTCTCAAACACTTTCGTTTAATCTGGGACTGTGTAGTATAGGAGACTAAAATCCTAATCAGAAAGTCTCTGAAAAACAGAGCTAAGCATTTGGTAGTTCCAGAGACAAAATAATTGTTCAGGATCTGAGGGAGGAAGGATGCTAGAAAAGATACCAAATCTAAGCTGAAAACCCTAACGGTCCAGAGGCAAACTACAGGATGCCCAAGACTAATCAGGGTTAAAACCCAGCCTGGATTCAGCACAGTCTGTGACTGGATGAAGGTGATCAGCCACCACTCTTATCTTCTGGAGAAAGATTAACACTAGCAAAGGAAAGTGAGCATTAACCTCTTTGGCCATGGGCACTAGTATGCTTTTGGCCATGTTCTTCTAAAATTGAGTGGTACATTCCATCTGTTTACTCCACTGTGGAGTCTTTCTACTATATGTTATATT
>NW_012144855.1:2573611-2589261 GCF_000956105.1 Propithecus coquereli | reverse complement strand
TACTATTCTATAACCCAGGCAACAGAGTACAACTTTGTCTCAAAATAAATAAATAAATAAATAAAAGAAAGCTGTTGCAACTATATTAATAGCAGACAAAATAGACTTTAAGGCAGTGGCATTATTAGAGACAATGAGAAACAATTAATGATTACAAAGGAATCAAACTACTAAGAAGAAATCACAATTCCAAATCTGCATAAAACTAGTAATAGAGCAACAAAATATTTACAAAAAATTACGAAACTAAAAGGAGAAACAGTCAAATCTACACTGACAGAGACAGACTTTAACTCATCTCTCTTGATACCAGACAGACTAAGCATACAAAAAACTAGTAAGGATACAAAAGATATGAACAATACAATTAACACACTAGACCTAATTGACATATATAGAACATGAAATCAATAATGACAGAATATACATTCTTTTCAAATGCACATGAAATATATGTTGAAATTAGCCATATGCTGTATCACAAAACAAACATCAAAAATTTCAAAAGTTTGAAATGTTACAGAATATGTTCTCTGCACAGTGGAATTAAGTTAGAAATCAATAAAAGATATCTTAAAAACCTTCAACTGTTTGAAAGTTAAATAATGCATTTTAAATAATCCATGAATTGACAGAGAAAAGTAATAAAGCCAAAAGTTGGTTATTTGAAAAAATTAATAGAATTTATAAACACTTAGCAAGAAAAGAATGGGGAAAACAGAGATTACCAATATTAGGAAAGAAAAATAGAAAATCACTACAGATCTTTCAGATAATAATAAGATATTAAGAGGATACTGAGAAAAGCCTTAACAAAAAATTTGATAATATAAATGAAATGGGTATGTTCCTTGAAAAATTTACTGAAACTGATACAAGAAAAAATTAGAAATCTGAATTGTTCAGTATCTATTAAATAAATTGAATCTGCCACTAAAAGATTTCCCACAAAGACAATTTGCGGTTCAGATTGCTTCCCTAGTGAATTCTTCCAAACGTTTAAGAAACAAAAAATATCAATTTCACACAAACTTCTACAGAACAGAAAATGAAAAAAAAACAACTTCCCAACTTGTTTTATAAGACCAGATAATCTTAATGACAAAACCAGACAAGGACACTGGAAGGACAATTACAGACCAATTCTCCCACGAATATGTAAAAATTTCAAATAAAATATTAACTCAATGAATGCAAAGATATGTCAAAAAAGATAATACATCACAACTGTTTTTTATTCCAGAGTGGTTTAACATGTAAAAGTCAATCAATATAATTCACAAAAAAAAACAAAAAAAGGAGAGAAATCATGTTTATTTTGATAGATATCAGAAAAAGCATTTAATAATACAACATTCAGCATCCACTTATGATAAACGTTCTCAACAATCTAGAAATAAAAGGGAATTAAGAAAAATCTACTGCAAACGTCCTACTTAATCGTTAAAATTCTGAATGTTTTTTGTGACACTGTGTAAGTGGTCCTAGCCACAGCAGTAAGACAAGAAAGAAAAGGCAGAAAGATTATAAAAGGAAGAAATAAAAAAAGCAGATGACATTGCTGTGTACTTAGAAAATGAAGGAAAAAAACTGCAGAAAATCTGTTAGAATTAACAAGTAAATCTAGTAAGACTGCTAGATATAACACCAATATCTTAAAAAGGTCAAGTTTATGCTATATATCAGAAAAAAGAAAAAGAAAATTAAAAGTTTTTAATGATTTCAGGTGAATATAAAAATATACATATATGCAAGAATGAGCCTACAAAAGGCAAATACCTACATATTCAAAACTATAAAACATTCTTGAGAAAATTCCAGAATATTTAAACATATGAAGAAATATATTAGGTTCATGGGTTGCATGTAAGTCTTAAAATTGTAAAGATGACAGTTTTCCCAAAATTGATTTGTAGATTCAGTGCAAACTTAGTAAAAATCTCAGAAAAAAATTTTTAATGGAAATTGACAAGTTGTTTCTAAAATTTACCTTGCAAAAGGCCATGAACATCTAAGACAATCTTGAACAATAAGGCTAGAAAACTTATATTACCAAATACCAAGATATATTATAAAGTTATAGCTATTAAACTAGTATGATATTAGCTCAAGGATAGACAAATGGACCATGGGAACAAAAGGGAGAGTCCAGAAATAAACCCACCAATGATTTAGTCAACTGACTTAAGATAAATGTGACATGTGAGAGCAGTGGGGAAAGCATGGCCTTTCTAGTAAATTATGCTAGGTCAACTGATTTTCCTTCAGGGAAATAATCTTGACCCCTATACTTCACACTATAAATAAAAATATACTACAAATGGATTGTTGACATAAACAAAAAAAAAATCCTTCATGAAGTTTTAGAAGAAAACAGGAGAATATTTTCATTAATTTGGGGTAAGCTGACCTCTTAAATAGGTCACAATAAGCATTAACCATGAAGGAAGTTTATGGATTACTGTACATTAAAAATTTCTATTCGTCAAACACACTACAGGGTGAAAAACAAGGCTACCAAATGAAAGATATTTGCGTTACAATATATTCAACAAAACAGTCCCATACAGAATGTACAAAGAACTACACATCAAACAAAAAGTCAGAGACCCCAGTTGGTAAGTGACTTGAAATATTATTTTACAAAAGAATATCTCCAAATTGTCAATAGACTTATGAAAAGGTGCTTGACTTCATTCATTATCATTATCAAAGAAATGCAAATCGAAATCACCATGTGACACTCCAACAAACATAACAGAAGGGTTAAAATGAAACGCAGAAAATTTCAAGGTTTATTGAGGATGTGGAACAAACGGAATTTTCATACACTGCTCACTGGTGCATACGTAAATTGGTACATCTCTTTTGGAAAACTGTTGTCACTATACATGCCATATGACTCAGCAATTCCACTCCTAGCTATATACCTGCCAGAAATACATACACTATATTTACCAAAATACATATCATGAATATTCAATTAGTAGTAGTGCAAACGTAGAAACACCTCAAGTGTCCATTAGCGGTAAAATGGGAAAATTGTATATGCATTCAATGGAATAAGATATAGCAATGAAAACGAATAAACTACAGCAACGTGCAACATAAAGGATGAATCTCACAAACATTATGTTAAGCAAAATATGCTAAACACAAAAGGGTACATACTATATTATTCCATTCATTTTAAATTCAAGAAAGGGAAAAATAAGCCATGGTGTTGAAAATCAGGATAGTAGTTATACCCTTAATGGAGTAGCAACTGGAAGAAAGCAAGAAGGAGGTCTCTGGGTATTTGAATAATGTTCTTTTTCTTGATCTGGTTTCTAGTTACAACATTGTGTCCTCTTGCAAAAAATTCATGGAGCTGTACACTTACATTATGTGTGCTTTTCTGTAAGGAAATTATAAGTGAATAAAAATTTATATTAAAAATGTGGGGGCAGCCAGGAGCTATGGCTCACACCTGTCATCCTAGCACTCTGGGAGGCTGAGGCGGTAGGATCACTTGAGGTCAGGAGTTGGAGACAAGCCTGAGCAAGAGCTAGATGTCATCTCTACTAAAAATACAGAAATTAGCCAGGCGTGGTGGTGCATGCCTGTAGTCCCAGCTACTGGGGAGGTGGAGGCAGGAACATCACTTTTGCCGAGGAGTATGATGTTGCAGTGAGCTATGATGCACTCTATCCCAGGTAAGAGTGCAAGACCCTGTCTCGGAAAAAAAAAAAAAAAAAGTGTGGGCATAGTGGAGCTAGGAATAAGGCTAAATGTGTTATTTACCATGATCTACATGTCTTGTAGATGTTGGCTACAGACTGAACACTAAGATTTCCAACAGTTTTATGAGAAAAAGATAAAGTTGTCAGTTACGCATTCATTTATGTCCAGTAGATATAAATAGATCACTTGCCTAGAAATACAATTGTTGGCACTAAAATCAAATATTTCTCACAGAAGTCTTCACACAAGAAGCCATTTTTAGACATAATAAATAATGTTCGTGACAATAACTTCAAGACCTCTGTGATTGCTTCTTATTATGACCCTCAATCTAGGCTGATGGAATCTTACCAATACATAACTGGGTAAAAGCAACTGGGGAACAGGAGAGCACAGAGCAATGCAGTCTACATACACAGCTGCTCTCTGATAATTTGGACTGAACCAGTAACATATTTTATAAACCTGTTAAGAGTGAATAGAAGAGTAGATAAGCTTCAAACATTCCCCCTTGAATATTATCTCTCAACTGAACTTTTGATATGTATCAAGCAGCAAGGAAGTTAAAATAAATATCCCCTAGTAAATGCCTAGGTGACAGCTGTGCTCTGTTGTCAATTAATATGAACCCAGTTCAGCTTTTGTGAATGCTGAAAAGTCTACCTAGGACTAACAGCTGAAAAGATCATATTACCTCCATTGTGAGCACTTACTAATAGGGCACGGAGAATTCTTAGAAATGATACTGAACTTGCTCCAAAACTATTAATATATAACTAATGTTGATCAAAAATCTCAACCCAAAGTTCTACTACACATAGAATGACTAAAAGAGCTTTATCCAAAAATATTATAATCACTACAGCCAAGGTATGAACAGACTTAAGAAGCCTACTCAAGCAAATAGTAACAAGAAAAGTGAGTCACTGAATTTAAAATTACTCAAAGGATTATGGTATAGTTTGGATATAGTTTGTTTGTTCCCACCAAATATCATGTTGAAGTTTGATCCCCAACGTGTCAGTGTTGGGAGGTGGGGCCTTGTGGGAGGGGTCTGGGTAAATGGGGCAGATCCCTCACGAATGCTTGGTGCCATTCTCAGGCATTGAGTGAGTTCTCCCTCTAGTGAGACAGGGGCAATGAATTAGTTTCCCAGAAAGTGGGTTGTTATAAAGCCAGGACACCCCCTTGGCGTTTAGTCCCTCTTCGCATACGCCTGCTTCCCCTTTGATCTTCTCCACCGTGTTTTGATGCAGCACAAAAGTCCTCACCAGAAGCCCAGCCGATGGCAGCTCCATGCTTCTTATACAGCCTTCAGAACTGTGAGCTAAATAAATTTCTTTTCTTTATAAATTACCCAGCCTCAGGTATTCCTTTGTAGCAACACAAAGCACACTAAGACATTCTATATTGCCAATAATATTCAGTTACACTTCACATATGCTATGTAGTCTTTTAAAGAAGGTAGGGAAACGTGTATTATTTTTTTAAAAGCAACTCATCCAAAATGTTTTAAATATTACTTATTGTGGCTTAAATTCGAGCACTTAAATCAGAAGCTTCAGTTACACAGAAGATGGCACTCCACAATAAATGCTGAGTAAAGTACAGTGGATGGAACAATTTTAAGCTTAACTCAAACATTAGTTACATAGAAAATATGACCTCCTCATTCCCTGAAGACACTAGAAAAATGGGGTGTGAATGTAATTTGAAATAATATTCAAGTTCTGAAATAATATCTTGACCTATAAAAAACTAAGACAATGTACATAAGTACTTTAACTGCAAAATCATTTGTCTCCAGCCCACTTATCACACTATCTCCTTAAATCTCTCTCGTTAGTCCTTTCTATCCACAAAACTGAAAAATTATGACTTTTTGTGGGGAGTTTCTCTTAAAGTATTGATTCAAAAGTTTGACAAATGTTATATTATTTATGCATATATATTTAACATTTATATTTTAATAACATGCTCGTAAGATATTATTAATCCACAGAAAGAGAATCTAGAATCCTCTGCCAACAGAACTAAAGTCAAACGAATACAAACCATGAAGCTTAAAAAGGACAAAAAGATGACTGATACTTGATTTTCCATGGATGAAAAACTCAAGTTAAAAAATGTGAAGGACTTTAACAATTTAATTTTTCAAAGTTCTAAATGATAGAGAATGTGCAGGGAAAATACTAGTTGGTGTTCAGAGCCAAAGTCAGTGTATGACTATTTTGGAGTTGAGTGTGGAAGATTTAGAGTCCTCAGATGACCTACTTTCTCTTCACCACAATCTGTGAAAAAATATGATAAAATAGGACTTATTTGCTGAAATAAGTACCATACAAATATTTTTAGTCTACAATATTTAAGTGTTCACTGGGGAAAAAAACTGATGAAATAATTACATATACATACACAATCACAGTGCACCAAAATTCAATTCAGCTCTTTTCCTGACTGTCCTACCTAACCAAATAGTCCAATTTCAAAGTTCAAAACAGTAACAATATTGTACTTGTAAACAGCTTTCAACCTGAAAAATTGTGTTCTTATGTAAGGCTTTAAACCTATACTGAGAATATGTCTTAATTGCTTAAGGGATAAGGAAAAGTATTACTGTTTAAATATTAGTATTAATAGGTACACTAGAACGATATACGGTGGTGGGATTTTGTTTTGGTTTGTAAACTGATTTTTCCAGAACATCAGTAGAGAATCACAAAATGGGAAGGCACAGTTCAAAATGTTTTTTATTTTACAGAGAAAAATGCACATTCACATCTACCTACTATAAACGTATATCTACTACTATTACCCTGCTCATATTTGGAAAAATTCAAAACCAAATATTAACACATTTTTCTTGAAGACCATTATTTATTTTAGGGCTATCACTGAAGATTACCAATGATCTCGTCCAGCACTATTTTACAGATAAAACTAAAAAATGAGAAGGTTGCATGGCTTGTTAAAGGGCACACTAGTTAAATGACAAAGCCCACTTAAAACCCATTTATATTTCTACTAAACCAACTTCTTCCTAACTTAAATATCAAATCATCTCTGATTTGAGATATAAAAATTAAAAAATGAATTCATAAGACACATGGGCAAGAGACCCAGGGTTTGGTGATCCTAAAAAGTAGCATAAATGCATAAATACTTCTTTGTTCGTTTTCCTGAATTCATGGTGGGACTACTTAAAAGTACAAATGACACATAATGACTTTTTTTTCAAAAAGTAAAAGTCATTTAGATAGAGCCTAACAAATATACCCCATTACTAGACATGGATAATTTATATACATCATCAACTATCTGGACATGAAGAACAGCCTTAATATCCACATAAATAACTACGCAAATTAAAATCTAAGCCAGAAATTGAAAGTTACTTTAGCTACTATACTAAATCTATGTGTAAACTGTAACAAAAGTCAGCATATATTCATTTTGCAATAGAAAACAATAATTATAGAAATAATAATAATGAAAATACAACTAGCCCAGGTAACTGTCTATGCAAATCAGTGTAATGTTACTGGAATTTCTTCAAGATAGGTAAAAATTTAATTTAAATAAAGTTGAAATACAAATCCCTTTCTTCTCCTCAAACTGTCTATGGTAGGGTGCAAATGAACAGTTCATGATCTAACACCAGCCAAGACAAAAACGAAGAAGCAAAAGGAATAGTACCCACAACTGAATTTATTCACTTATTAGTATTTATTGAGTGTCAGATGCTATACTGCGAAGAATCTGAAAAAGACCAAGCAAAAAGCAGACGAGATCACTGTCCTTGTAGAGTTTAACTCTGATGGAGCTTTGTGAAACATTTTACCTCGAGAATCACTGTGTATGTTGGAACTATCTCCATGTTTTTTTTTAAAAAAAAGTAATTCTTTTTAATATCTGGAAATTATAGTTAAGAAAATTAGCCTTATTGTTCTATTTACCTAACTTTAAAAATTGCCTAAATTTAAGAAAATTTAATAAAGCCTAATTCCCTCAAGAAGTTGTATCCTAGACAGAACAAATAGTAAATTAAGATTCCGTATTACTTTACTATTTAAAACTCAGTGCCATAACTGTCAATGAGGCAGATCTGCCTGCTAGAGAGACGAACATTTGTAATAATCCAAGTTAAAAAACAAAAAGTCACTTAAAGTTATTGAATATAAGTCCTAATAGAAATATCTGTATTTTTACTTAAGATGCTAGACATATTTTTACACAAAGGGAAACCAGAAAAAAAACCCATTCAGATATAAATTGCAAAGGAGGAAAAGGTTTCATAATCCTCTGATTCTTAGAGGATTATCAGCAGCTAATGATTCCCGGGGTTTGATAGAACAGTAATTTTAAAACATCTAAATCCTTCAGAGAAGTTCCTAAGAAATGGATGCCTAGGATTTCAATTTTTCTTAGGACCTAGATATAAGAAAGAAAATAGATCAGTATATTAAAAAAAAAAAACAGTTATGTCTGAACACCAGGCTTATTATACATAGCAATTATCCCTTTATAAAGTAAGGGAATACTACATTTATAGTTAGAACACATTTAAGGAAAGGCAGACCTTAAAATAAATAAATCATTGACAGAAAAACCAGGTATCCTCCACAGTCCCACTCAATAACTGCAGAAACAGCACTAGCACTGTAGTTTAGAAGTGGATAGTACACACGTGTACACACACACACAGAGAGGCTGGCGTGTAGCAGGCACTCAATATTTCTGGAATAAAATGTCTGAAGATAAATGTAAACAAGCCAAAACAACGAAATGCACTCCGATTTGAGGGCAACACAGTAAATAATCACAGTAATGACTACTTTACCTAAAGCTGGCTGACAGTTTAATATGCACTAAATGAATGAGTTCTTCCTCCAGGCCCTCCTGTTTTACTCTGGCATTAGACTATACATTCAAAACAAATCCTCCCCCAGCCCCGCCCCAAGCCCTACCCTCGGGTGCCTCCAGCACTGGAACTAATGGGAAGTCCAGGGCCTCAGCGGTGCCTAACCTCAGGCCCTTCTCCCACTCGCAGCGTGGCACAGGCGGCGGGCACACCCCGTAGTCCCCGGGACCCCCAGGGACCCGCGCACACGCCCAGAGCTCTCAGCCCGCGGCGCCGACGGCCCCCTCCCCTCGCCCTGGGCCGCCGTACCTGCATACGGTGATCAGGTTCCTCCTCTCCACCGCAGCATTGCGGGCGCTCAGGCTCTTCTTGCCGCCGCCGCCGCGGCTCCCGCTCAGACCCCCCGGGCTCCGGGAGGCCATAGCGGGCTGACCTCCGCGCCCCCTTTGTCTCGTGCGACCCTGCACGCCCCCTCCCAACACCTGCTTGCCTGGGCTCTCGCTCGGTACGCGACAGCGGAGGCACGGTAAGGATGTAGGGAAGGAGCGGGGAGGAAGGGAGGGTGTGCAAGACAGCCGGAGACTAGCGCCCCGGGGCTGACGGCTCCCCTCGGCGCCCCAGCGCCACACACGCACGCGCTCGCGCGCACACACGCACGCACCACCTCTGCCCTCCCGCGCGCCGCCGGCCGCTGGGCGGCGCGTGCAGGTCGGCGTCGGGCGCTTCCCTACTTCCCTGGGGACCGTGACAGCCAGCGCGCGCTCAAGCCGGCTGGCCCCACACACCCAACCGCTTACACTCGGCAGCAACTCGCGCCCCAGTCGGGACCGCAGCGGCGAAGCCCGGGGCCTCGCCCGCGCCGCCCCGCCCTCCCTGCGCCTATCGGAGCAATGCTGCACCAGCTGGAGCCAATTGCAGCGCGCGAGAGGCGGGGTCGGCCGCGCGGCCCTTTTAAAGCAACGTGCTCGAGCACCGCCCCGACGCGTGGGCAGCTGTCAAGACGCCGGGCTCGTTCTCGCCGCCGGCGTGTTGGAGCCAGTCGCCACGCAGGGATTGTGGGATGCGGGGCTCGAGAGTGCTCGGAGCCGATGACAAGCCCTTTCCTGGAGCCAAGTTTTAACGGCTGATCCCCAGTCTCGTGGCTTCCGTTAGCTTCCGTGCGGAGAATGCAGCCGCGCCTGCGCCCGCACCGTACCCTGAGCCAGACAACCAAGAAGGGAGGGGGCCTTCCTTTTGTCTAACGCCTTCTCGGAGCCTGATAAACAGCTACACAATGGCCTGCAGAATATCCCTGAGGCGTCTGGTGGCGGGATTTCTTGACCCTCCACCAACGTCGCCCTCACTGCAGCCTCCAGCACTGCCTGCAACCGGCACTGACCGCGGAAGAACGAGCGCGGTGCGAGTGTACCATCTTCTAGCGTCTTGGGCAATGGAATGGGTTGGGTGGCGAGATGGGCAGTGAGCTTAGGGGCAATTCGGCTTTTGCCGGGCTGGCTGCTGCCTTAGAAAGGCCTGGAGCGCCGCCCTCCATGCCCGTGTTCGGTAGCGCCCACTTTGCAGAGCTTCTCCGCCACGCCTCCTGCCTTACCTGCGAGAGGGTCCCCACTTCAGCCCACGACCTCTGGCGCTCACCTAAGCCTGCTGTTTACCTCCCCTCGCGTCAATATGCCCAGATTTTAGAGTGAAATCCTTAATGACTACGACCCCTATAGTACCTAACAGTGCTGTGCGTAGAACAGGTTCTCAATAAATGTCCCTTGAATTTAATTTGAAGTCGTATTTGGCATTATTTTTACTGAAATTTCACAATTTTAATGGCTCCAAAATCCATATAACTTCCACCTTTGGTTTTGAAGTTTCCGTCGACGAATGTCACGGAATATATAGTTTAGTGTAGATATCTCTGTACTTACATATTGTACACAGTAATACAAGAAGTACTGTTACTCTATATTGGATGCTTTTAAAAGAGTTTTGT
Organism: Propithecus coquereli; assembly: GCF_000956105.1. NCBI lineage: Eukaryota > Metazoa > Chordata > Mammalia > Primates > Indriidae > Propithecus > Propithecus coquereli. The sequence continues at coordinate 2,578,699 of NW_012144855.1, read as the reverse complement.
ATAATAAAGCTGTAGGTTGGTAATTTCTGAGGTTTTTGAAATTTAAAAATTTCTGTTTAAAATCATCAGGGCAGAGACTCATCTCTTTCAGCTACCAAGTCTAAACACAGTAGAATAAAAATCTATGTGGGGGAAAAAGATCTGTCTTAACTAATTTACTGTAATAGCCACACATTAAAATTTTAAGAAAATAATTTAGACTTTAAACTTTATCTTTCATATTAATAAAATCAGGGGACTCTTCCATATGTGGGTGTTTATGGCTAGTCAGCAAGCTTGTTCCTGAATATTTCTTAACTGCTCTACTATGACATAGAGACTTGTAAGGAGGCTTCCCCCTCTGGGAGCTACAACTAAAATCATGTCTTCTTGCTAGTGCAACTACTATTAATTCAGAAATAGCCATCAGGATGGCTACCAGCTATGCAGGCAGTCGGAGCAAAATATTTACACTGGCAATGACAATACTACTCAAATTAACATTGCTATTGTTTAACCACAGATCAAAACTGCATAGGGAGGAGTGGAAAGCCATTAGATATCAAGAAAATTCCTGGACACCCATGTTTGATATGTCCTGAAGGAGGGAGAGAACACATATGACTCTGAAGCATTTATCAAGAAGACAGAAGTGAAAGGTCCTGTGAGAATAAGGAAAGTAAGATGTTATTCTCAAAATTGGATTTCTAGCCCCCAGTATACTTTCATGCTATTTGTACTGTGAACTCTCACTGAAAATTTAGTAAAACTCCATCTTAAATGATTAATTAGGTAATAATGTTATTTTTCAAATGCTACTTTCAGGAGGATTCAGTTGACATGTTTAGTACTTGCTTAACAAGATTTTGCCACAAGACAAGCATTTTTTTTTAATTTTTTGCATGCATGTACAGCATGTCGTTAAACAGCCACATGGGGGCCTTATTTGATAAAGATTTTTCTCACTTATCCTGAGCAGTATGTCCTGGGTCTCTTTCTTTCTCTAGATTACTAATCTGGAGATTACTACTCAATTATATCCATTACAAAGTATAATACTACTATAAAGCCCCATGAGTTTTCACACTACATTTTGAACTTCTTTTGGCATCTATTTCAATTCTGTATTTTATTTATTCAAGCATTTGTACAAAGGTATAATTTTCTTTTACATTCAGAGATGTAAAAAGATTCACAATAAAAATTATGAAAAAAGTAGATGCCTAATTTAACTATAGGAATTCTGCAGAACCAAATGGGCAGATCATACCCATTCACCATTTTCCCCACCTCCTCCTCATCATCAAAAAAGACAAAATTACATGTGTAATTTGTAATGATAATATATAAAATTCCCTCAAATATAGAATGTTGTAAGTCAGACATTACCAAAGCATAGTTTATTTTAGTCTCAAAGAAGTGAACTTTCTAAGAATGCCACAAACCCAATAGCCGGTATACAAGAGATTAGAAAAAAAAATGGATGGGCTAAAACAAATATATAACCCAAATGAGCTCATATCCCATTCCCGTGAGCTCAGTGCCCCTCCCCTTGTACACATACTCATCCCCACCTATGGCCTCATCAATAAACTTGTGCAGGTTTGCTTCTTATCTCTTAAATGAAGGAAGCAGCGTATATGGTTTACTCAGCTCTTTTCAGACCAATTCTACCTGTCATTATCACGAGGCTATATAATAGCTTTTAGCTCTGCCCTTCGTGAATTATGTAACCTTGGGGAAATCACACAATTTCCGTGTACTTCAGTTTTCTGATCTCCAAGGTTGGGATAACGATAGTACCTATTTCACTATTTCATAGGATTTGGGGGAAGATAAAATGAGTAACAAACAAAGCTCTTAAAACAGGGCTTGGTGTATAGCAAGTGCTGCAAAAGTGTTAGGTATTATCATTGATTGTTATTCCTAGAAAAGGCACCTGAACATCGAGTCTGGTGACAGTTAGTGTCTCTGAAGACTACTTGGCTAGGCAAGGGCTTCATAAATTTGATCTTAACATTGTTTTTGTTTGTTTGTTTAACACAAGAAATTCTATCAGTTCCAGATTTGACAAAACTCATCTATCCTATCACTCCTTATCACATATCTCCTCTTCTTCTTCTTCATAGTCTTACAACAAATGCTCTGCCATTTTCAGGTTTGCCCAAAAGGGTAATTTGAATTATCTTTGTCCATTTTTTTTTCTTTTTATTTTTGAGACAGGGTCTTGCTCAGGCTGGTGGAGTGCTGTGGCACAATCACAGCTCGCTGCAACCTCGAAAACTGCTGGGCTAATGTGATCCTCTTACCTCAGCCTCCTAAGTAGCTGAGACTATAGGCATGCACCACCACACCCAGCTAATTTTTTAAATTTATTGTAGAGATGGGGTCTCGCTATGTTGCCCAGGCTTATCTTGAACTCCTGGCCTCAAGCAATCCTCCCACCTTGGCCTCCCAAATTGCTGGGATTATAGATATGAGCTACCGCTCCCAGCCTGTCCTTTTCTTATGTACACTCACCTCGTTTAAGATGTCCAAGGCCTCATAATGCAGAAGTCACAATAAACTAGTAATAGCTCAGGGTATGCTCAAATTTATGTTGTCTTACTCCAAGTAATATTATAGATGATGCCATTTTGGATATAAATAACTCTCAGGTGCATAATTTTAGAGGGTAGATGTTTATTATTTTATACCATTACCATAAAATCATATTTTATGTTAAAATCTATCTTAAAACATGTTATACATACACTAGGCAATAGCTATAGAGGTATAAATTATACTTTTCATTTACTATGAACATACTCATTAATGAAGCCATGCACAGGTTTAATTGGTAGGCTTTTTCTCAATGCTCACTTCTTGATCTTCTGAATCCCCCATCCCCCTCAATGGAAAAGATTTTGTGCATCTTTACTTTCTGTAGTTTGTATTCAAAAATCAGTTTTTTTCCCATATAAAATTAGATTAAATGTGTCTTTCAAACTTAACAACCCCTGGAGATTCCGATATGACTTCTTGCCCTCCATCTCCTTCCTCCTTTGATAACTTCTTACTAATAGGCTATTTTAACAATTTTATCACTCACATCTACCTATTATGTTATGACGGCATTTAAAGCCTTCGGCAATCCTGTTGGTGCTACCTTCAAAATATATACAGAATCTAAGCACTTCTCATTACTCCTGCTGCTACTCCCTTGGGCTCACCTGGATCACTGGAACAGCTTCCCAGCTGGCTTTCTGTTTCTACCTTTGGCCCCCTACAATCTGATTTCCATGTAGCAGCCAGAGTGATGAGATTATGTTACTTACTCCTCTGTGTCAAACTCTCCGGTGGTTTTCTCTCCCTCAGAGTAAAAGTCAAACTCCAAAGATGGCTTACAGGCCCTCCAGATCTAACTACATGTCACATGTCTGACATCATTTCCTACTGCTCTTCCTCCTTGGCCACTCTGCTCCAGTCACACTGGCTTCCTGCTGCTCCTTGGACATAACAGTTATGCTCTTACCCCAGCCTTTGCACTGCTGTACCTCAGATACCAGCAGGGCTTATTCTCTTACTTCCTTCAGGTCAGCTACTGAGGCGCCCTATTTAAATTGCTAGCCCCTTTCATCTGAATTCCTTCCTTCTTCGTCTCTATTGCACTTACCACCCTCTCAATACTGTACGTTTCACTCACTTATTTGTTCATTTTCTATCTTCCCTCACTAAGCTGTAAACTCCATCAGGGCAAAAATTGTGTTTAATTCACTGACATAGACCACTGCTTGACATACAATAGATGTTTAATTATTATTTTTTTAAACAGTGAAACTAGTCTCAGCTTTCTTTTTCAACTTTATCTCTCTTTTTTTTCATTCACTCATCATTTATTAAATACTTATATTCTACGTATTATGGTGGGATTACAAAAACGAGTAAGACAGCCTCTTCCCTCAAAGTGCACAGAGACTAGAAGACATAAATATGTAAACCAATAGCTACAACACATTAATAAGTACTCTCGTAATGTAAGCACGTGCGTGATACATTGGAACATCAAAGGGGGCATATTAGTTTTACTTGAGCACTGGAGGTGGGAAAAGGAGGACTTGCCCAGTAGGAGCTCACCGAGATGACTTTGGGAAGAACATTTAAGTGTAGGGGTTCAGCATGAGCAAAGTCTGGTGTGTGAAAGAACATGGTGGCTATTGGAGCTACAGCTGGGTAGGTAACACTGGAGCACAGCTGGCAAGAGAGAAGACCAAAAAGAGTAACAGAGGCCAGAATTCAAAAGCCCTTGTGTATCATGAACAGGATTTTGGATTGTACCCTTTAGGCAGTGGGTGTCACTAAAAAGTTTTAGTCAGGAAAGTATCATGGTCAGATTTGTTTTTCTAGAAAACTTAGAAAAGAGAGTGGTGGCAATATGGAATTTGAGTGGGAAGAAATGGAAATCCAAGGCCAGGAGTCAAATGGGTGGATTATTTTAGAATAACTCCTCATTTTTTTCCTTCTTCCTTCCTAGGCCTCTTGTTAACTCTCAGTGGACTAAACATACAACCCAACCTTATTCATTCATTAATTGAACCCATATTGATGAAGGGTTCAATTAATGCACCCTATTCTGTGCATAGGCTTTTGGGGATTATAGAAATGAACAAGATAGACATGAATTTATAGTGTAGTGGGAGAGACAGGAAACAAAGTAATAAAGATAAAAGGCAAAAAAAAAAAAAGAAAACCCCAGTCATTATTATAAGTATGTAAACAGGCTGACTCAACACATCCCAGTTTATTTTAGATTACAACACTCTTTTTACTCAATGAACATTCACCTTGAAGAATATCTTTATTCGATCTGATGCTTTCTGATGCAAGGTTAGAAACCGAAATGCAATAAACTAGAAAATGTTGTAATCTATAATATATAAAAATCAGCCAAGTTTTTTTCCATTCATCATATTATAATCATTTTTTGGTCTAGGGTAGAGAACTAGCTTCACAAAGTAAAAAAAAAAAAAAATTATTAAAACATGTAGAATTGTTTGGTCAAAATGAAGAACAAGCAAATAGAGGATATTAAATATTGTCGTGAACCCAAAAGATAATTTAACAGAAGTC
>NW_012144855.1:2571507-2572701 GCF_000956105.1 Propithecus coquereli | reverse complement strand
CTGCTGCAAAATTTAATCTATGCTTCAATAACTCCAAAAAAACACAAGTATTTTAAAGGGTTTTCTTCTCAAAAACATTTATTACTGTGTTTTCTACAGTACACCTATGCTAAATTTAATCATAAAAAGTAAATGCTATTATATGGTCAATACTTCATTTATTCTACTAATTGTGAGTTTCTTAAAGCCAAGAAGGACTTTTTATTCCTTATTATCTGTTATAGAACCTTTGCCACAGGGCACAATGCCTTTCACATAACGTACAATCAAATACTTCAATGGAAAAAAATGACATTAAAGAAATTTTTAAAAATATATATTCTTGATTCTAAATGATAATCTCTTGTATTCTGATAAAACTTAATAATTAAAAGCTTAAATTTTACTTTTGGTAAAGTTTTATTAAAAAAAAAAAAAGTGCACCAGGCACTGTGGCTCATGCCTGTAATCCCAGTGCATTGAGAGGCCAACGTGGGAGGATCGCTTGAGGCCAGGAGTTCAAGACCAGCCTGAGCAAATTAGCAAGCCCCTCAACTCTACCAAAAAGGAGAAAAATTATCTGGGCATGGTGGTGCGCTCTTGTAGTCCTAGCTACTTGTAAGACTGAGGCGGGAGGATTGCCTGAGCCTGGGAATTTAAGATTACAGCAACCTCTATGATCGCACCACTGCATGCCTGCCTGGGCAACAGAGCAAAACCTTGTCTCTAAAAAAATAAAAATAAAAAAAAAGAATGTCTTTTGTTCCTTTGCGTAGATGCCTAGTAGTGGGATTGCTGGATCAAATGGTATTTCTATTTTTAGCTCTTTGAGGTATCTCCAAATTATTTTCCACGGGGTTGTACTAATCTGCAATCCCACCAGCAGTGTAAGAGTGTTCCTGTCTCTCCACATCCATGCCAGCATTTGTTGTTTTGGGACTTTTTGATAAAGGCCACTCTCACTGGAGATAAGTGATATCTCATTGTGGTTTTGATTTGCATTTCCCTAATAATTAGAGATGTTGAGCATTTTTTTATATGTTTCCTGGCCATTATGCTATCTTCTTTTGAAAAGTTTCTGTTCATGTCCTTTGCCCATTTATTGATAGGGTTGTTTAATTTTTTTCTCGTTGATATTTTAAAGTTCTACATAGATTCTAGTTATCAGCCGTTTATCGGATGTGTAGAAAGCAAATATTTTCTCCTATTCTGTAG
>NW_012144855.1:2570233-2570966 GCF_000956105.1 Propithecus coquereli | reverse complement strand
TACAATTCAGCCATCTCTGGGAAATAAATTGCAAAAGAAGGAAAAAAGAGAAGAAAAATATACAAGGAAATTGACTGGGAATGGTTGTATTGGAAGTATTTTCTGTAATGAAGTTTTCCCATTGAATCTGGAAATCAGATTTCTGCTAATTAAATTTTTTTGTTGTTTTGGGGTTTTTGGGGGTGGCCGAAGAGTTTTTTGAGACAGTGTCTCACTCTGTTGCCTGGGTTAGAGTGCAGTGGCATCATCATAGCTCACTGCATTATAGTTAAACTTTAAAACCTACATATAATGGATCAGAAAAGAAATATACCAAAATATCTTAAAACATATGGCTATCAGGGAAGTGAGATACAGACTCCATATATGTGAAAATATTAATAAATATAAGGGGAAAAATTGAACTAACTAAAAAAGTCTGGATTGATCAGTCAAAAAGGCTTAGTTGTTTTCTGTGTTGGCAGTGCCCAGTAGAGACCCATTCATATGAGGCGTGCCCTCACCCACAAGGCAGATGATTCTCCGGTGTGCTTCTAAACATAGGACATGAGAGTTTCCGCCAACCACAAACGTAGTAACTTCCACATATCCCTAATCACTGGCTTGGTATAATGTCTTCAGATAAACCATCCATTATCCTGCTGCAAAATTTAATCTATGCTTCAATAACTCCAAAAAAACACAAGTATTTTAAAGGGTTTTCTTCTCAAAAACATTTATTACTGTGTTTTCT
>NW_012144855.1:2565446-2567129 GCF_000956105.1 Propithecus coquereli | reverse complement strand
TTTGAAGCTGCTGTGAGCTAGGCTGACGCCACGGCACTCTAGCCCGGGCAACAGAGCAAGATTCTATCTCAACAACAACAAAAAAAAAGTATTGCCAAATTGTTTTACAAGAGGTTTAAATCAGTTTACAAGTCCAATGTCAATGCATAAAAATGCCTGCTTCACCACACCTTGCCAATTACATATTACTTAAAAAAAATCTTCTCTTAGAGGATAAGCTGGGGGCAGGGAAGAAAGTCCAAATCATTGTTTCTAAGTGCCAACTATTATTTTGTACTTGGGTTAAATATTTCTATTTTGCAAATTGTCTAGTTATGTTTTTAGCTGAGTGCCACATGCCATGTGTCTAGATATTGCTATCTTAGCATTTTAAAAATTATTTTAAAAATCATTATTTGCTTCATAATTTTATATTTCTACAAAAAGAATAAATTTTTATTAGTTGCTTACTATGCACTAGGCCTTTTAAATATGTTATTTCATTTAATTCTTATAAAAGCCCTATAAGAGACTGCTTTATCTCCACTTTACAGATGTGGGAACAGAGACCTAGTAGAGTAAAATATTAATTCTTTACATTAGTATGCTCGTTGTTAATAAAGATATTAACCTTTTGTCTTTGATTTCTGCTTTAGTCATTTTCCCTAGTCTAGTCTGCCTTTTATTTATTTCTACCAACAGAAGTTTTATGTCTTTATCTGTCAAATCTGGCAGTTTTTTTTCTTTTGTGGTTTTTTTTCTATTCTAAATTTAGAAAGTCCTTCTCTCTTTAGAAGTTTGATACATATTTAATTCTCTCTTCTAATTTGTCTATGTTTTGTTTATTTACTTTTAAGCACATGTACAGAATTACCTTGGTATGTAGTAAAATCTACATGGATTTATTCTCACATAAATAGCTAATTACCCACATACGATCCCATTTTTCACTAATAATTGTAATGTTTTTTCTTTACTACATGTTATACTCTACTGTGTAACAGAGTTTGTTTCTCAGTTACCTGTTCTGTTCCTTTTTTCTGATTATCTAGTTTTGTGCCAGTACTACATTGCTGTAATTATACCAGGAAATCCTGATACTCCCTTAATATTTTTTCATCATATTTAGACACTTTTCATCTTTAGGTTTTGAAGCAGTATGTAAATTTTGTGGATTGAAACTAAGTGACATGAATACATCTTTTATAACTAAATTATGTTCTATAAATAAACACATTTCAAAGATCTATTGTATGGTGCCTGAATATTATCTCTTACATGAATGTTTAAAACAGACTACCTTAGGTCTTCTATAATCTCTATAATATCTAAAAGATATTCATTTACAACCTGATTGTAGATATTCAACTAGAAAGACAATGTTTCTATTATTTCACTGAGTGTATAATAGCTTATAATAGCTTATGATTAACTATTCTTTTAAAAATCATAAATGTTGCCTACCTTGAAAAATGATTTAGAATTTTTCCTTCTTACTATACACCATGTTTAGGATGTTGCTAATGTTCATGGAATACTGTATTTTGTACAAACATTGTCTTCCATCAGATCATTAGTGAAAATTATTAGCTTAAACAATGTCAGAATGTTAAAACAATTTTATTGTACATGCATTCATGCTTTCCCATTCTATGCCTTTCTTTGTTCCCCAAATTATCCCCAATTTCCCATGTTCTTCCTTTC
>NW_012144855.1:2546120-2564611 GCF_000956105.1 Propithecus coquereli | reverse complement strand
TAGTATTATGGCTGAAGGACTCTAGGAAGGATACCTTGCACAAACAAACATCCAGATCCACCAGGGATTAACTCTGCGGGATTTTTGTTTCTTATCTGTCTTTCCACCCCAAATTGTAAAACTTTATCACGAAGCCACTAAAGTAGGACACCAGTGCTCTTTCATGATCATGGAATCAGCACAAGATATTCCCTTAGTGTACATTTAAGAAAATGTCAAGAAATACATGGAATTGTGCAATCAAGACACATACACTAAGGTTTCATGGCATCGCTCCAAGGCTCATAGCAATTACTAAAGACTTTTCCCCAATACACTCCACCCATAGACACCATGGCAATGTTTTTCTGGATTTAATTGCCAATCTTCCCACGTCCTAAGGCTATCTTGAGTGCTGTGTCATCCAGGATCTAGCTCTGAAGTCTTCTCATCAAATCATTCAAAAATACTCCAGCTCATTTATCATAGCAGACCTAATTTTACTTTTGAGGATAACAACGGTGGGTTCAGGTTGGCTTGAAGTCTTCATGATCTTGACTTGTTTTCCTTAGCACACTGATGGAGACCATTTTAAGTTCTATTCCATCAACAAAACAATGCTCCTCAAAGATTCCTCCTCTCAAATTCTAATATAGCTGCATTTATCTTTAACTTACGTGATTTATTTAAGGGAAAAAAAATCAAAAGTGGAAATATAAGCTCTCAAAGAAAGATAGTTCTGCCTTGTCTGAAAAAATTCTCAATTCTGCTTCTTTAGTTCTGAAGCTGAGATAGCATAGAGAAGTAGTTAAGGATGTGGGTTCCAGAGTTCAAATTTCGGTCCTGCCACTCAACTTTTAACCTCATGAATCTTAGTTTCCTCTTCTTTAAAATGAAAATAACCATAGCCCTACTTGTATCAAGAGTCAATGAGAAAATTAATGAAAACACCTGACTTAGAGCACCATAAAAAGTAGTCATTAGTTTTATTTTCTTTCCACAAGTGCATCTGAAGCTCCTTTGAGATCCAGGACTAACTTATTTCTCTTTATATCTAGCATGCTTAATGCAATTACTCAATAAATATTTATTAAATTTTGTTGTTATAAAATTCTTAGATCTGCAATGAGGAAACCATCTGCAACATGCTATGAAAAATTTTAAAATGACATAAAACGTGGCATCAGATTCCCACAGCAGAGCATGTGGTGATAATGATCAGGGAACTTCTTTTAATACTCGTCACAAATCTTGGTCATACCAGAGCCTCCATGAAATTTCCAAATTGTGTAACATCTTTCTCTTAAGGAAAGGTGATTTTCTAGGCTCATAACTAAACATGATTAGTTTATATCTTTGTAATACTTTTAGATACAGAAAGTCATAAATCAAAAATAATTCCTTCACAAAACTCCTTGTCCTGACTCTTCCATTTGCAACATATGCACAAAACTAAACCTCAAATCTGTATATATCAAAGAATTCAGACCTGCTCTAAGTATTTTAAAAAATGTATTAATATGTTATTTTCTTTACAGTTTTGAAAGATGGGAATCTTTCTGAGAATGTCAAATTAAGGTAGTGATGTTGTTTGCTAGCTAAGACCTTGCAATACTGTTCTAAAATGTGGAATGAGGATTGAAAAATAAGAGTGCCAGTAGGATACAATGAGAGAAAAAGCAAGAAAATGAACAGTGATATTAATTCAGTCATTCCTTCATTCAGTAAATATTTACTGAGTGCCTACTATGTTTCAGATGCTGGGAAACAGAAGTGAACAAAACAGGTATGGTCTGCCCTCATAGAACTCATAACTCAATAGGAAAGACACATTTAATAATGAGCAGACATTGTAATTGTGATGTATAATAGGAGGGAGAAGTACAAGATACATCGTGAACTGCTATTAAGGGGACCAAACCTAATCAGGGAGCACAAGAAACATTTCCCTGAGGAGGTGACTTTTAAGCTAAGCCTGAAGAATGAATCCGTGTTGTCCAGGTGATGGAGTATATGTTTGGTTGTCTCTGTGTGTGGTGGGGAGCGGGCATGTGTTGGGCAATTGGGAAGAGTGAGAGAGAGGAGAGAAAGATCATGGCAGGATGTCAGGAGAGCAAGCAGCAGGATGACAGCACACAGCAAAACCCCAAGGAGCTGACCGATTAGTGTGGCTGATCACGAAGGAGTAAGGGGAAAGTGGCCTGAGGCTAGAGAGGCAAGCAGAAGCCAGGTCTTGGAGGGCCTTTGAAGTTGAACCTGAGAGCAATGGGAAACCATTGCAGGTCTTACCCAGGGGCATGATATGGTCTTAGGTATGTTTTGCAAATTACTTTGGCTGCTGTGTAGAGAGTGAGAAGACTGGAATGAATGTGGAGAAACTAGTTACGAAACTCTTAAAGTAGCCCAAATTAAGAGAAGATGGATGGTGGTTATTGTGGTTTGGACAAGGTTCTCGTCATTGTTGGGAAGATGGGTTCAAATTGGACACAGAGAATAAGACAGACAGGTATGCCAAGCATAACCTCTCTCCTTCCCCCAGGTTTCTGACACAAAGTAAACGATGTGCTACGTACTTAGATGTGCATGCTGAAAGAGAAGCCAACCTGGGGACAGAATCAAAAGTTCTGTCTGGGCCAGTACTCAATGTGAGATTCATTGAGCCACCAAGGTGGCAATTTCCACAGCATAGTCTTTACAATTTATTGTCTTAAACAGTAACAAAGATAATGGAGAATGAGGAAAACTTGACTATAGAATAGTTAAGAAGGTTTGTCTTCTCCAAATGATAAGATAGTAATAAGGATAGTATACCTGGCCTGAGTGAGTGCTATTTGATGGTAATGCATATTAATCAAGTAAAATAAGAGAAACGAAGCTAGAAATGGTAACAAAATATCAATGACAAACTAAAGTTAGTTCCTAGATGATAACACTGCATTATGACTTGCCAATTAGAAGGAACAAGGTCATGGCATATTATGCAAACAATAGAAACAATATAGTAAAATGTTTGGCAGTATTGCAAAATACTTCACTGGGAAGGATTAACGCAAGGGAAACCAACTAAAAGATAAGAATCAGAATTCATCAGTGTCTCAAGAAAAGGTCATGCAATGAAAGTTTTGCAAATTTTTTTACATTAATGTTGTTAGCCTCATCCCCTCATTTTCTATGTGCTAATATAATTTTAGGTATTTTATAGACAATTTTTTATTAATTAAAACAAAAGTGCAATTTATAATGAATGATATTTCTTTCATCCTTTTCCCAAGTATTGCACCTTAAAATAAGTCTTGAGTGTCAGCTGGCTGGCTTTAGAATCTTAAATATTTCTGTAAACACCACTAAGGCAAATAGATAGAACACACTCTAGTACCTACATAGCCCTTCTCCTGGATCCTGAAGCTGGTCTGGCTGGTCAAAGACAAAAATAAAATCAAGATCAGAGAAACTTGATGGGAAGGGGAGGTAAAACAGCTGGGGAACGTAATTGCACCTGTCCCACCAACACGAATCCCATGCTAGCCAATCTGAAATCCTCACCATTAGAATCCCCTCTCAATGTGATAGAAAAAATCACAAGCTCAATAGCAGAAAACTTATGCTGTTACTTTGGTCCTTTTGCTAGCTAAGTGTGTGGCTTTGGTCAAGTTCTTTAACATTTCAGAAACTCAGTGTAATGAAGGAATGTTATAAAATGACCTCTACATTCTCTTACAAGTTCAAACATCAGTGACTCTAAAGAGAAACACTAGAGCATGAGAATTATCCTACAGCACAAACCATTTTAAAGAAATAACTTCAGATGCATTAATATTCAAGGATTTCTGAGATCTTAACAGCACCACTCAACACTTTGCTCAGCTCTATCCTGTCTTGGCTTCTCGATACCACCTTCTTGACTAGATCTGCCCTAACCATTCTATTTAAAATTGTAATCTTTCCTCACCTGGCACTCCCAGTCTCTCCGTCCCTCATTCTGTTTATCTTCATAACACTTTACACATTGTAACCTACTAAATCACTTATTTATTATGCTTTTGTCTACCTGCCTATCCCTACCACCAAAAATAGTTCCACTTGTACAGAGATTTTCAGCTTGTTTTGCTCATGGATATATACCACACATCTATAATAGCACATGACATATAATGGGTGCTCAATTAATATGGTTGAATGAATGAATGAATTTGTACTACAAATTTAAAATAAAATACTCCCTAACTTAAGTGGTAACTGTAAAATCAGCTCTAACTGTGCATTCATCTATTAGCACAACATTTCTTACATATGGAAGTATATTTTAAGTAGAACCTTTTCAAGAAATAAGTGAGTGAACATTAGCTCATTGACCTGATTTGACCTTGTTCCCTGGAGAAAGTTCACTTGAGAGTAGGCAAGTTCAAAGTCTATGAATCATAAAGCAGTTAAAAAAATTATAAAGGAAATGATGTTTTTTTATGAGCTCTGCAAATTCAAAAACCATGTAGGGTAATGTTATTTTTATGAGAGAAATTTCTCAGTGCTGATACCTGAGGGCAAAAGGTTTGGTTATAAAGTAAAAGAATTATGAAATAGATATATACTAAGATTTTTCCAGCCAAATATGTATTCAATGTCAAAGGAATTTCCCTTTAGGAATCACCTTCAAAACAAATTTACTAAGCACACAAGAAAATTGGGTTCCTTACTTTATAGCCATATTTCATTTTTAATTGAAACTTCTCTTAAGTAAATCACTCAGTAGTTTATTAACAATGACAATAACAACATCTACGCAAGGAAGCATTAACAATTTACACATCCAGGTACTAAGTTAATTGATTTACATTCACTCCCATTTTACATGTGAGAAATTTTAGTTACAGGGAGAATAAATTGTCTCATGTCACCAGAACTTAAACTCAATCTGATGCCAAAGCCCATTTTCTTAACTACAATGCTGGGTTGTCTCTTGTTTCTAAAACTTAAATTTATCAGTAAAAGGCAAAATTTCCTACTGTTGAGGACATTCAAATCATATATCTGTAGACTCTGAGGACAAAAAAAAAAAAGTTCAAACTATTTCTTGGCAGGAATCATTGAAATTGATATATGGCTGCCTTGGGCATTTACTTTGAAAAGGACAGTGATCATTTTAGATGCATAGGTTCAGTTTGTTTGTAAAAACAAAAACAAAACAATCACCTACACCCTAAAAATTATTCAAATAGTTTTCACCCTTGAAAACACATACACAGAGATCTTAAGGGGTTTTGCACCTATTCACCTTCATGTCATCAGCATCAAGCAAAGTACTTGCCATATAATGCTCAAAAAAAAATTCTTTTTTTTTTTTTTGAGACAGAGTCTCACTGTGTTGCCCCGGCTAGAGTGCCGTGGCGTCATCCTAGCTCACAGCAACCTCAAACTCCTGGGCTCAAGCGATCCTCCTGCCTCAGCCTTCCGAGTAGCTGGGACTACAGGCATGCGCCACCATGCCCGACTAATTTTTTCTATATATTTTTTTTAGTTGTCCAATTAATTTCTTTCTAATTTTAGTAGAGACGGGGTTTCGCTCTTGCTCAGCCTGGTCTCGAACTCCTGAGCTCAAACAATCCGCCCGCCTCGGCCTCCCAGAGAGCTAGGATTTCAGGCGTGAGCCACCGCGCTCGGCCAAAAATTTTTAAGTAAAGAAAAAAAGAATCAAAAAAAAAAATAATTCCCCCAGATTAAGTACATCTTTGTTTGTATATGCTTTAAAATGTCAAATAATACTGTTAATGGAAATTTCTCTAAGTCCATCAAGAGAGAAATTTAGCATGTCCTACCTGTGCTGCACTTTGTGTAATGCACAAAAACAGAGATAGGATTTCTACCCTCACAGAACTTAAATTCTTCAGGGGAATGACAATTAAAGTTCTGAAATTTTTAGAAATATGAGAAATTATTGAAGAAATACAAAATATTGGGAATTCTCAACATTCCTTGTCTTAGCCAGTTAATTTTGGCCTTCTATAAATGTGACTGCTTGCTCCTTAATAAACAGCAAACCCCACTGAGAGATGGATAACAATATCCAGGACCCTGGAAATATTTATCCCCATCTCCATATTTTATAACATATTTCATTTTATTTTTTCATTATAAAAATAAGATATTTTTAATATAGGAAATTTGTCAAATAACCAAAAGTTTGAAGTAAAAAAAAATCAAACCTAACTTCTAACACTAAAAAAGGTAATCACTGTTAATGTTTTGGTATATTTATTTCTAGTATTACAGCAACTAATTAGCTTTACATAGTTAATATTATGTTGCCATAATTTTCCCCTGCCCTTGTTCCTTTGCATATTAACATAAGTATTTTCAGACTGTTTGTAAATATTTTATATTACTACTTTATTGAAGAGAATATATTGTAATTTACTCAGCCATACATATGTGGTTAAGTATTCAGGTCACTTCTCATTTTTTACTGTTACAAAAAAAACAGCAATGAACATCTTTGCCTGATTTTTTTTTCTGTACTTTGGATTATTTCCTTAGGACAGATTTTCTAAAATTAAATTAATGAGTCAAACGTACTTAAGGTGTATAGTGCCACATTGTTTCCTTGTTCATTTTAACAATTTTCAACTCTCCCATTTTACTTCACCCTGTGAACACTTGATAGTCTCATGTTTCAAAATACCTTTGCTGTTTTAATTTGCATTTCTTTGTAGTTGGTGGAAATAGTATGTCCTCCTTTGCTCACCAGTGTACTATTTCCTTTTTTGTTTGAATTGTCTATTTGCATCTCTTGCTCAGTTCTATTTAGGTCTTTGAATTTTTTTCCTACCTATTTATAGGAGCTTGTTATAGATTAAGAATATTAATCTATTGCTGTATTTGCAGTGAATAGCTCTTTGGTTTGGTATTGCCTTTAAAATTGAATTTATTCGAGATAATTTTTATGTTTGTTTTTGTAGCTTTATTTAAAACAATTACTTATAATTATTTCCATTATATTGTAATATCATTATTTACTTTCAATATCCATCACTAGCCCTTTCTAGTCATTACGCTTTTACTCTCAAGTTCTTAATTTTTATTCATGTCTTGGTATTCCATTGACCAGGTTTATTATGATATTTGGGTAATAATAGTATATACTTTATACCAAACACTTTTCAAATCTTACCTCATTTACTTCTTACAAAAACCCTAGGTTGATACTGTTATTGTCTCCACTTGAGTGATTCAGAAATCAAGGTTTTTGAGAGGATGAGTAACTTGTCCAAAGCCACGCAGCCGATAAGTGATGAAATTGGAATTCAAACTCTCCTGAGCTGCCATTTCATTCTCATTTTCCTCTTGATCTTACGCCTTTGTCCTCTCTCCGATTAATTCTGTCAGTCATTTCTAAAAAAATCTCCTTGTGTTATTATGGCAGATTGATTTTAATAGAGGGCAATAATTTACTCAAAAGGAGGATTCTCTAATGGAGTTTTATTTATGTTTTATTTTTTATTTTTTTGACGCAAACAATTCTTGCTCCAGATAATGGAGTTTTAAAGATGATTCTAGAAGCTCATAGATAGAGGAGATGGCTTGTGGCAATGGAACTTTCAAAGCACGCTAATGATAACTCAGGCAGTTAACCTGCTAGTCTAATTTCTACAAAGCTGTCTCTATCATACTCTCAGCACTTAATATTTCAACAAGCATTTATTGAATCTTTATTTTGTGTAAGTCGCTGTCCTGTTAGAATATAAAAAAAGTTCATGATCATATAAAACATTAATAATAAATACCAAATGAGAGGTGCAGATAATGAGAAGGAGAATTGCAGAAGGGTAAAAAACACTTCTGGCTAGAGTAGACAGGGAAAGGTCCACAGAGGAGTAAAATTCAGGTTTCCATCTGCATTTGACTTGTCACATGACTAAGTTACTAAGTCACTTAATTAAAAGTAAGAGAATTTATCATCATCACCATTTCACAAAAGTAGCGGCTGTTGCAGAATTTGCTAAATGATGGCAAGACAAACAACCTCTTTGGAAATGATCATATTTACCTTGAGAATCTGGATTTTTGTTTTCAATGCAGGTATCCACAGAAACTACCTGATGTAATCCATGTAATGCAACATGAGTTCAAATATAGTCATCCAATATCCCCTGTCATTAAGACAGTCACATGTCTTTCATATATAAAAGTCAATTAGACATAAATGGGTGAAGAGTATGTGGATCCCTTATTATTGTTAACACAACTGAGTCATTTGTCTTGTTCTTTGGACTGGGAACCTGTTATATTCCTCCTCAGTTGAGTTCATTGAATTCAAGTGAGTTGATCAAGGTGAATTTTCAGTCCCTTCCTTCAGTAGGTTGAACCTTCAGTTCAGACTCAGGCTGGCTAAATAGAGGAGCTAGGAAAAATAGAAGAAATGAATTATTAGAGAGATTAGGAAAACACACACACAAGATTTAACAGCAAAGGGGTAAAAATCTTAGGAGAAAGTGAAAAGCATTTTCATTTCTGTGAATTTGTTGTTAATAAATATTTATAATAAAGGTTGAGCTAGGACATGGCTATTTATCTGAATATACAACCCAGAGAGCCTGTACATTTTCCACAGTCCATTTGTAGTCAAAGCTAATTCTTTTTTTGATGAATTTTTAAAAGAGATGAGGTTGTGCTATGCTGCCCAGGCTGTCCTGGAACTCCTGGGCTCAAAGGACCCTCCTGCCTCAGCCTCTCGAGTAGCTGGGACTATAGGTATGCACCACCTCACCCAGCTAATTTTGGGGTTTTTTTTAGATGGGGTAAAGCTTGTTGATTGATAGAACACATGTAATAGATTTTCTATTTGACAGAATTTAAAAGTTCAGAAAATTCCTCATTTAAGAAATATAGGCCGGGAGTGGTGGCTCATGCCTGTAATCCTAGCACTCTGGGAGGCTGAGGCGGGCAGATTGTTTGAGCTCAGTAGTTCGAGACCAGCCTGAGCAAGAGCGAGACGCCGTCTCTACTAAAAATAGAAAGAAATTGGCCAAACAACTAAAAATAGAAAAAATTAGCCGGGCATGGTGGCGCATGCCTGTAGTCCCAGCTACTTGGGAGGCTGAGGCAAGAGGATTGCTTGAGCCCAGGAGTTTGAGGTTGCTGTGAGCTAGGCTGATGCCACGGCACTCTAGCCCGGGCAACAGAGTGAGACTCCGTCTCAAAAAAAAAAAAAAAAAAGAAATATAAACATTTATTAACAATAGATTTACAGACATTAAAAGGTAAGATATTGAAATTAATATTTATTTTGTGCATTGTTGAAGAGGCTATAAGATAAAGAAAACTAATGGGACTAGCCAAAACATTCATGAACCTTCCTCCTCCAATATCTACTACTTCAATGCACTGGGAGAAACTCACTGTTTATGGGATTTCCATATGGCAAATACTCTTTACATTTAAGATTGATTTGTTTGGTAGATCTTGGCATATTAGTTTTGTTTGAGGTGGGTCGAAAGGTGTGTTTCAGTAAAGTAAATGTTACTTAGGAAGGCAAACAGTTTCAAAGAAAATAGGACAACTAGGTTTATAATAGTATGTATGGAATCTCTGGATCTATTGGAAAAGCACTCTGCTAACTGCTATACAAACAAACAACAAATAAAACACATGATCCCTGCCACAATGATCCTAGGGTCTCTTGGGGCAGCAGAAATTCTACAAGTAAAATAATCTACACTTTTCTTGAAGGCGGCATATAATGTTTAAATTATAGATTGCACAATTTAGCACAATGTTTGGCATATGGCAGGCACTCAGCAAATGTTTGTGAGATAAATATTGCTTGTAAAATTAACTGAACTGAAGCCTAGATTTATGGAGAAAATCTCAATAAACAAAAGTTCAAATAATTTGAAAAATTTTAAGCAATATAGAAAATAAGAACAAGGTTCTCTTAGAACCAAAAACCTTTATATAATTTTAAACATGGTTCACATTTTGCTGGGTCAACCTGCTCATTTGCTTTTTTCATTCATTCACTTAACACTTACTTATTGAGCATTTCCTATGTGCCAGCACTGTTTCTAGGTGTTGTGCACAGAATGGGATGACGTTTGAATAAGACCTGGGAAAAAATGAGGAAATGAGTCATGCTGGACAGCTCACTTAAGGAAAGAGAGTTTCAGGCTGAGGTAACTAGTAAGGGCAAATGGTCTGAGATAGGAGCTTGCTTGGATGTTTAAAGAGCAGAATGAAAGGTAGTGAGGCTGAAACAGAAGTAATGAGGTAAAAAGTAATAGGAGATGAAGTCAGAGGTGAAGGAGGCCAGATCATGGAGGGATGTAAGGGTCATGGAAGGACTTTGGATACTACTCTGAGTGGGAGAAGCTATTGCATAGTTACATGATTTTACTTGGTTTACCCTGAGGAAGATCCTGGAGGGGAGGGGTTCCCGGTGGCAGAGCAAGGGAGCTGTTAGAGAGGGGTAAAGGTAGAAGCAGAGAGACCGGTTATGAAGTTAGGTAATATTCTTGGTGACACATGCTAGGAGAAGTGGCAATAGGAGTGTGAAATGGAATTGTATTTATTCATTTTCTTTAGTATTTATGTACTTGGCTTGCTTTTTTTCCTATGACTATTGAAAGTAAGGAAATCTTTCTATGTCTTAAAGTAGTGCTCAAAAATTGGTAAAACGTGTCAATGAATAGATGTAGCCACATACATGTATGCTGAAGAATGCTAAGGAAGAGCAAAAATAGATTGAAGAGGGGCATTATTACTAATATAAAGCAATTTTTGAGTGTTTAGGGTGTTTCAGGCACTGTACAACCTTTTAAAATACATCACTTAATCTTTCGACAACACTATGAGGTACCATTATTATCTACTCTTTACCAAAGAGATAACAGAGAAAAGTTAGCTAACATGTTCAAACTTAACATGTCATAAACAGCAGAGATGGTGCCTGAATCTAAGTTTTTCTTCCTCTGAAGCCCAAATTGCCCAAATCATTTAATGGAGCCAGATACTAAAGAAGAAAAGTCTGGTAAATTAATTTAGTTTCAAGATTTACGTGACAAAAGGCACAGAGTGAAAGAAAAGAGCAAATCTCTGAGAAGTACAGGGAGTTTGACCAAAAAGGAGTGATCATGTGTATGTTGTGGGCTAGGGAGACAGTATAGAGAAGTGAGGTGGTTGAAGATGGTTAGAGAGAAATAACAAATTGCATACAGGTCCTTAAATCTAAGAGGAAACTCTTAGATGTGATATAGTCAGTGGCATGGACCCATTGCAGGCTTTCTAAGATGGAGTCGTAAGAAGAAAACAACATTTCATGGCACTCGAAAAGGCAGCTGTGTGACTTTGGGCAAATAATGTAAAACTTGGTTTCTTTCACTATAAAATAGCAGTAACAATAATAGTAAGGATTTCCTAGGATTCTTGTGAGGGTTAAATGAGTTCATCTCTTTGACCTGCTTGGCACAGTTCCTGGTACATGATCAGTGCTTAATAAATGTTAGTCATTGCTGTTATATTTTATCATCACTATATATTACTATTCTCACAGGTATGTATAGAACAGATTGTAACAGAGATAACAAATCTTTAGTGTTGGGAGAGTACAGACAAGTGGAGAAATGACTACATAAGGGCAGAGGACTGGAAGGTGCGGATTGTGGGGAAGCACACTTCAAAAAGGAAAAATAGCTGCTTGAATCAAGCAGTGTGAGTGCTGACTTGGAGTGCTGGTTGGGTTTCACAGGAAATTAATGAAGCTCAAGGAGAAACAGCCAAGTCCAGCTTGGTGGGAGTGGTGGGCAGTAATGCAAGACAGGTGTCTTTAAAGAAGTCAAGGCCTGTGGCTTGGAAGTAGCAATAGCTGGTTTGTTTTAGGTCCATCATATTTTGTATTCATATTTTCATGTCAGTGGAGCAAAGAAACTCATAATAATATAATAGAATGTTTGAGTTTTACTAAAACATCTCTGCGCTATTCTGACCCTTAATTTACATATGTCCTAGATAGAGATCTTCACTTGAGCTCAAGACTATTAGAGTATAATCAGCATAATAGTATTATATAATACTTTTTTATATCCTGTAATGTTTTAGGGAGGATTTAAGGCCATTAACAAGGATGCATAAAATATAAGATCACATAAACTAAAGGTGAAATAAAAGAACAAAGTCAAACGAAAGTGGAAACAGAGATCAGAGGCATGAATAAGATTCAAAATGTATGTGATAAAGATGAAAGTTTATGCATTTGCCCTTGGTGGACCACACGGTTGGTGCTAAGACATTAAGCAGTGAACCAATGTTGTACATATGTGTATCCAGTGAGAACATAGAGAAAAATTAGTGGGCTGTTGGAAAGTCTAATTAACAATTTGAATAGAGATAAAAAACTTGATTGTATGTCCAACAAAAAATAAATCAAGGTAAGGAAAATTTGGAGTAAAGAATTGAAAGAAGATTATGGCTTTGAAGTAAGAGATATTTAAAGAAAGGCGAAATAGACTTATATCATGCAGTGAAAAGTAAAGGGATTTTCTTTTTTCTAAATTTTCACAGCAAGCTGAGAGGCAACGTGTAAGTCAGAGAATGCAGTCTAGCGGTTACTGATATAGCTATTTCCCCTATGCTTATAAGAAGAAAACCTCTGATGTGTTAGCACTGCTTTACAAATTTGAATTGTGAAGATTGCATTTTCTTTGAGCCATTTGAAAAAAATAATGGGCAAGAAAAAATATTAAATAATTGCAGTAAATATGAGAAGAAATTACAACTAAAGGAATACGCTAAAACATGCTCTGTTTGCGTTAATGATCCAAATTAAAATATAAGAATTTTGAAATGCCTTGAGAAAAACATGGGCACTAAGCTGACGTCCAAAAGTTTAAAATATTACACAGTTTAAAATACTAGCCTGGTGCAGTGGCTCACACCTGTAGTCTCAGCTACTGGAGCGCCTGAGGTGGGAGGACGGCCTTGAGCCCAGGAACTGGAGGTTGTAGCGAGCTTTAATCACACCACTGCACTCCAGTCTGGGCGAAAAAGCGAGACCCACCTATTAAATAAATAAATAGATAGATAGATAAAAATTACCGTTTCTACCCTGAAATCCTGTCTCTATATATTCAAAAATACTCCTTTTTCTTTCCATTTATCATCAAATAAAAATGAATAGATATACCTCAGAAACTGTTAAACATACTAAAGAAAGACTCTTGCAGAAAAATTTCTCCCGGCCTTTTTAAAGGTGCTGATAGGAAGGGAAATTTACAGAATGGTAGAGGTCGTAGGTTGTTTTATTAACTATTAAATGCGATGCCAGAGAAAAGTTTCCCTTAACTATTCCAGACCCAGCAATCCAATTGTACGTCTACACACACACACACGCACACACACACACACACACAGACACACACACACTTACATAGATACGGACACTTGGGCAGACGTGTAGAGAAACGTCTTTCTCAGTGTACATGTCCCTGATGATTCAGCTGATGCGCGTTCCCCTACTTGCCTCTTGCAGAGGGGCAAAAGAAGCCTGGACGTTCCTCGTGAAGATTCAATTGTTTCACAACTTCCGGGGCAATCAACCTTCAGTAAAGCCGGTCTGGGGGCAATCATGTGGGCAGGCTGATTGGCCGGGCAGGACAGCGCCAGGGTGTGGGCTGCGCACATCGCTTCATCTGTTTGCTTCAGGAAGCCTGGGCGCATTCGAGCAGCAGCTCCTCCAAGCGCATAGAAGCTGAGGCTGCTGTTCGTATCCGCCAAGTCTTCCCACGGAAGTCTAAATTCTTTTTCCAAAATCCACGCCTTTGTGGACGTTCCGAGGTAAAGCCCAACGGTAGGGGCACGCGAGCTGGGAACTAAACGGGGCAGCTCCCAAGAAGGGACGGGCTAGCCAATTTCCCGAGCTTGGTCCCCACGGGAAAAGGCTTCTGGAGGAGGATGGGAAGGGTGGTGGAGAGTGTGGAAGAGTCTTCTCCGCAAGTTCACGGGGACATAGCGGAGTGAGACCCAGAGTTACTCGGGAAGCTCCTGGAGCATCCCCCAACCCATAGTTTTCAGCGCTAGCCAAGTGCGTTGAATCACGCTGGCTGGAGCGCGCAGAGCGAGCGCAGTGCGGGGACCCGGTCCCTGAGCCCGCGGGCGGCTGGATGGAGGCAGCGTCGTCCGCGGCGAGGAGGACAGGGAGGCAGAGCCGCGCTGGCAGCGGGCAAAGTGCAGAACGCGCGGCTGCCCCTCCAACTCTGCCCGCGCGGAGAGGTTGGAGGCCCGGCGCGCAGGAATGGGCTGCATGCGGGCGGGCGCGCCGCCTTACTGCCCTCCGGGTTCGGCGGAGGAGTAGAGCTCAGTCTCACCTCCGGCTCCTGCAGGTCCTACATTCCGCTAATGGGCTGTGATTTCTCTTTAGGTCGCGATGGATCTTGAAGGGGACAGCAAAGGAAGAGCAGGGAAAAAATACATCTTGGAGCCGGAAAAAAAAAGGTGGACCGTTTGTTTCACTTTCATAGTTTACGTAGCTGACAGATTTGGGCAATTTGTTTCTAGTCTCCAGCTGTAAAATAATTGAAGTGTGGTTGTTATTTTTATGTTAAGAAACGCAAGGTAGCCTTTGGAAGCAGTTCCCTTGTGTAGAGAAGTTCTTCCGCGGAGCGCAACGAATGCATTCTCCCTCCTCGGACTTTATTTTTTGAGGGGGAAGGGTTGGTTTTTCTCTTCTTTTATTGATACATAATATTTTATATATTTATGAAATGGGGTATATGTACTTTTTACATGCATAGAATGCATAATGATGAAGTCAGGGTATTTGGGGTATTTATCATTGAGAATTTATCATTTCCCTGTGTTGGTAACATTTCAAGGCCAGAACCCGTATGTTGCGTGTGCTCTGCTGTGCCGTCTAGCGCCTTGCTTCTAGTGAACAGCTACGTAAACATTGCATGTCTGTGGTTTGGCAGATGAGTCAGAAGACTCAAACCACATTTAGGTTGTTTCGTTTTAACTGGCAGTGAATATCTACATATACAATTGGTAACATAACCACATACAGAAAATAATTATTTTAAGTATATTTTGATCACAGTGCTCTGCCTATACAGGAAATTTTAAACTTCGCTTAATAGGTTCATTGTTAGTAGTTAATTGTAATGTAAATTGTAAGATAATTTTGTAAATATTAGTATTATTAGAAACCAAGCTTTTCAGTGTAAGAGGAAAATATGCAAATGTGGAAATCAAATAAGTTTTTTAGCAATAATGTTAAATTTTAATTAGAAACTTCAATATGAACTCATGTTTTTTTTTTTAATAGTTCATTTTCAGTCCACTGAAAGGAGCAGTAGCAATGAGCACTCTTAGTGCCAGATCTTGGTTTCTAAATACGATTCTTCCCTAAAAGAAATAAACACTTCATAGAAAAATAGCTAATTTAAGCCAGGTCTGGGGCAAGGAAAATACAAGGTGAGCCTCAGCTATCCTGAAGTTCCTGAAAACAAGAAAATAGAATTTAATGGAATAGTCAAAAATACACAGGAGCTGACTTGAAGGAGCCTCCACTGACCAAGTGTGGGACAACTTGAACAACAAAGAAAATAATAACTGTAATTTATTTTAAGATACTGAGTACAATACAATTGACGAATCCTTAATAGTCTGAGAGGAGAGAAACTGAAAGAGTGTGAGGTAAAGAAAATAAAGGAATGTTCTTTACAGGAAGGTGTTAGCTATCATTTTGGATCCTACACTGTTATAGTTGATTCAGGCAGAGATCATCAGTGGATCCTCAACCATTCAGAGAAAAGATGTATCTAAAAATTATCTCCAAAATTCTTACTAATTGCAAAAAGAAGAATGGACTTTTCCAATGAGAAGTTTTGCAGTTAGCACCTTAACCAAGTAATCAGACCAGGTATCACTCATGGTGGGATAGTCTGTGTTAAGTGACTCGTCATGCAATAGAATTTGAGTATACAACATCACCTGGCAAATGTGCTTGCAAAAATGTTTCATCTGAACCCAACCGAGCTTCTAGACTGGTGCGTCCCATAGGAAAATAATGTGAGCCACATTTTTAATTTTAAATTTTCTAGTAGCAATATTAAAAAATAAAAAGAAACGTGAAATTAACTTTGAAAATATATTTTATGGAACCCAATATATCCTAAATACTTCAATTTTAACATGAAATCAAAATTATTAGTGAGGTAGTTTACATTCTCTTTTTTATACTAAGTCCTTCAGTCTGATGTATATTTCACATTTACTGCCCCTCTCAATTTGTATGCAAATATCCAAGATGTGGGACATTTTATAAGACAACTGCTCTTGTCTCTTATTTAAACATTACTAATTTTGTTTTGTTTTCCAGAGTCCTGACAAATTTTAAGTAAACAGCACGTTTACCTTATCTCTGGGACCTAAAACCTTGGAATCTGCCAAAGCCCTGTTCAAATATCCTCCCTCTAGGCCCAGAGACTATTGCGGAAGAGGGGGGCGTGTGAGACTGTAAAGGCTGATTCCGAGGGATGGAATTAGTTTAGACCCTCCAGATCAAAGAGGGGCACACAGAAGCCTAAAGAAATACTAACTGAAATGCTTTGTCTTTTCAGACCACATGCTGCAAAGATCCATCCCAATCATAAATTTTTTTTCTATTTCCTATAGATTTAGAACTTCCTGAGTATAATTTTTCTCAGTTATGGATTTATACAAAAGGAGATATAATGAGTACTTTATCAGCCACCTTAGTATAAATTACTAAAGAGACTAAAATATTATGACACAATAAAAGTCTCTAAATTCCCTTAGCTTAAATATTAATGACGCTTATATTTGCTACAAGACTACCACTAAGCCCAAGAATGTAGTAGCTCAGCACTTATAGGTAAATTAGTTTTATAGCCTTGCCTTTGACATTTTGGATTTTACTCTTATGTCATCTAGAAGATTTTAAAGTGTTAATGAGTGCCTGTCTACCTCCGGTCCTCTTTGGCTTAAAATACTTAATTGGCTGTAAGCCCCCTTTCGGCTTATCAGTCCTCTTGGCCACAAGAGTCCCACCGAGGGATTGGAGGGACCCAGGGCAGGTAGCCCCACCACCCTGGCAACGGATGGGACAAAATGAAAGTTTGGCCATAGATGCTGTCTCTGACAGATCTTGGCCAAAAGGGGGGAATTGTAAACTAAAATAAAATTGTAAGGCTTACCCCCGCCCCCCATCGGCTGACTAAATGGACCCCCTCGTGACCAAAGGAATATCCTAAAACTAAATTGCCTGCCAGGAGGAAAGAGGTCAGACATGCCTTATCATGCCCCCTCCCTTCTTGGGGACATCCTTATAACCCATTAACAGGCCTAAGGGTATGCAAGACAAACCTGCAGGTCCTCAATTTACACAACAAATCTATGTCCAGTGGCTTGTCTCTGATAAAGAGCTGCTTATGTTGAAACATTCCAAACCTTTAGACAAAGCTTCATGTTTTTAACCAATTACAAGCCAAAGAATCTTTAAACCCACCTATAACCTGTAAGCCCCCACTTCTAGATGGCCCACCTTTTGGGGCCAAACCAATATATGCCTCCCGCGTATTGATTTATGACTTTACCTGTAACCCCTGTCTCCCTGAAATGTATAAAACCAAACTGTAACCCAGCCACAGCGAGTCCACTGCTCAAGACCTCTTGGGCATGGCTCCGGGTCATGGTCCTCAAATTTGGCTCAGAGTAAATCTCTTTAAAATAAAAAAAAAAAAAAAAAAAAAAAAATCTCACCAAAAAAAAAAAAAAAAAAAAAAAAAAAGTCAATGTCCAGGAAACAAAAAAAAAAGAGACCTTATAGATTATGAGAGACTAAAGAGATATAACCATCAAATGTAATGTGTCAACCTTGATTATATCAGAGTTCAAAACAGAAAAAACTTGTAGAAAACATTCTTGGGAAATTTGAATATAGATTGGATATTAGATGATATCAAAATTGCTATTTTCTTAGATATGATAATGGTAGGAGAAGGGGTGATTGCCATATTTACAACTTACTTTTAAATAGTTCAGCAAAATATTAACTATGATAATATATACTATCTTATATAGATAAAATCAGTCAAAATGTTAACAATTGTTGAATCTATGTGAATTATATGCATAGTCATATTCTTCTCTTGATTTTTCTGTTTATGTGAAAATTTTCATAATAAATTTTCATATAAACAATGAAAACGACTCCATAGAGTGGAGGGTAGATATTCCACTTTTGTTTCTAATTTTTTATTTTTTTAAGCTTGGTAGCTTAAAGAACTACGTACCTATGACAAAATACTTAGGTATATTTGAAAAAGAAGTATTGAGGGTAAGCTGACTTGAAGGAGCCTCCACTGACCAAGTGTGGGACAACTTGAACAACAAAGAAAATAATAACTGTAATTGATTTTAAGATACTGAGTACAATACAATTGACGAATCCTTAATAGTCTGAGAGGAGAGAAACTGAAAGAGTGTGAGGTAAAGAAAATAAAGGAATG
>NW_012144855.1:2514040-2546070 GCF_000956105.1 Propithecus coquereli | reverse complement strand
TATGACAAAATACTTAGGTATATTTGAAAAAGAAGTATTGAGGGTATGTAAAGGGAAATAGTAAGGAAAATTGATCCTGCCTGTATCTTCATTTTGTTATTGGTTCTATCATGGCCTACAGACATTTTTCAAATTAGAGATTATATTTTAGATTAGTATTTTTATTAAACTGTGCTCAATGTCATTGATTTTAATCTTTTCTTAACTATATATTTTAACATGGGATTTTAAAGAAGCATATACATAGCTTTGATAATAGATAATACTGGAATAATAGTACTATTTGAAATATGTATATTTGCAAAGATTCTTTTTTAAAATGATGTTTGATGAGTGATTTGCTTTTGTAAGCACTGTGCTTTGTGCTGATGGAGATAAACAAGTAATCTAGTAGGGTTGAAGAGTGTGAAGCTGCATTTCTGTGGGATGCAGTATCTCAGAAGTCTGAGGTCACCCCTTATAGGTTGATGGTCAGGGAACAGAGTTGGCATTTAGATCTTGGCTTTGTTCCAGCTGTGGGGCCTTGGACAAATTAGTTAACTCTGCTCTCTTGTGCAGTTTTCTCATCTCTAAAAATAGGACAAAAATACGTCTTCCTCATAGAGTTGTTTATAAATCATGTGTGGCAAGTACTTACTAAGCTAGTACCTGGAACGTTACAAGTTCTCCAGAGTAGCAGCAGTTTTAGAGAATGAAAAAATCAATAAAAAACTTAGAACTAAAACTCAAATTATTTATGGCTATTTTTCTCCTTTCATGCTTGTTCCAGGGAAACTGAAACTATGACTTTACTGGAAATAGGGTGGGCCCAAACCTGAAGAGTTATGTTTGTGTATTTTATGTGTTTTTATGCCTGTCTAACGTCACTCCAAAGCCTAATATGGGTAAACTCTGGTTTTTTTTCTTCAGAAGTTTCTTCACCTCTTTAGACCTCACATAGTGTAAAGAATGAAGACAAAGATGAATTAACCTTTTGAACTCAAAAATCTATGCAAAAACAATGTGATTCTTTCCTAAAATAGTCTTTTATACATACAAAAGTATAGATGAAGCTGATTTGTTATGGTTGGTTTGCATTCACATCCTAGGTGGCAGTTACATAGAGTGGAAAACGGGTTACAGAGTTGGATGATTCATTTGAATCTGGGCTCAAAATAATAGTTGACCTTATGCCTGAGGAAAGCTTTTTGACAGTGTACAGAATATCTTTTTGGGCTATAGCCATTCTAGATTGCGTTTATGTCAGAATGTCCATTTAAAGCTCCAAATACTTTTTTTAGAATTAGATTTGCTCATAGAGAGTGATTTAATTACTTTTTTCCTTAGGCCAGTTATGTCCAGCATCTGATTGTCACTACTCTTCATTAGTAAAGGGAGTGATTAAGAATAATATCTAGGTAGTGGATAGGTAGAATATCTATTGCTAGAATTACTTAGGTGACATTAAGGGAATTAATTCTGGAGAGCATGACTGATTTTCTAATAAGAATAAAAATAAGGAACTCTTTTTTTCAGTATAGAGTTGCAAAAGGGATGCGTATGTGTATTTATCATAGAAAATTAGAAAATATCAAAGGCACAAAGAAGAAAATGTTTTTATAGAGATCCCAACATCCAGTGACAACTACATATATAGATTTTTAAGATATATGTAAACATATTTATATTTAAACTTCATACATGGGATCATACTATTATTAATCTGTTTTTTACTGAATAGACATGCTTCTTGTTATATATAAGCTCTATATTTGGTAATTTAAAAAACTTGTATAATTTTTAAAGTTTTGTATAATTCTATTTCTAGGTTTTTCGGTAAAAAAAAAAAGAAGGAAAAGAAACCAACTGTCAGTGCATTTGCAATGGTGAGTTTTGAATTCATTCACTATCAAAATACTTTGAAAATTTGACTTCTCTTTACACAGAAAAGAGTGATTTCATCTGGTATAATATTTTCTTAGTATGTTAGTGAAGAGGCAAAATGAATTGATTTGATTTAGTTTATTTTCAGGGGCAATGCTGATCTTCACTTGCCATGTGAATTAATCATCAGCAGCCACCCTTCCTAGCCTAGATTTCAATATTCTTTTAGTTAGTTATGTTGCCACTGATCTGTAACCAACACAAGCACTTCTCCCAGTGGCGGTCTTTGCCATCTGGACGGAGGAAAGCAGCTACCTCAAGTGGTGTCTTTAATGGCTCTGAAATCTTGGCAGGTTTGAGGTCAAAGTCTCAGGCAGCCATAATAATGGAAGGTAAACAATGGATTATTTATTGCTACGGTTTTGGCCTGTTCTATACACCATTATTCCTCTCTGCTGAATAGCTGAAAATCTAGAATTTAAAAACCTTAATATAACTCTATTTCATTTTCTGATGTGACCATGGTGGTCCTACTTACACTTGGAATAAGACAGGAATTTTATGGGTGTGGCTGGTTGATGATCTCTATATACCTGGGTTCTTACTTTCTTTTTCCTAATAGTGCAAATTTAGGTGAACTGTTCCAGAGATTAGAACCCAGAAGACTACCAAACCAAGTTTTGCAGCACAGAATTTCTCATTTAGTCATAACACACCAGACTTTCTTTTTAAGGGGAGGGAGTGGATAGACTGTCTTATAAAATGAATTTTAGTAAATTGAATATAAAAATAAGGGAAAAAACAGTCAAATGACGTTTACACTGAGAACTCTGTGGTTGCCTTACACAACGAGCTTCATCTTCCCGTGCCACGATTGCTCTCGGCCACAGCTCCTTCTTTTGTTCTATCTCCATTCCCTTTGGAACTTTTGGGAAATGAGACAATATACTTCAGTCATTCTCAGATTATGTAAGTAACGAGGTGACAGTTTTTGTTTGTTGTAGATTTTGTTTTTACATTTCCAGACATTCTTGTATGGAAAGAAGGTTGTATGTTAAAATTGGATTTATTCCCAAGATTTCAGCTCTGTCATTTTGACACTGAAACATTTCTGTCTTTTGTAGTTTAGCTTTTACTATTTGTAGTATATATCTTTTAAAAACTCAGGAGTCTTATATTTTAGAAAATTTAATAGACCTACGATATAGAGATAATATTATCATTACTCAATTCATTTCAAACCACAAAAGAATAAAAATTTGGGGTGTGAATATGGGGTAATAACCAACACACATACAGGGTATTTGCCAGGCATTGTTCTAAGAACCTTGTATATGATCTCATTTAATCCTTACAAATCCATTTGCGTCAGATACTATTATTATTCCAATTTTACAGATGAAGAAACTGAGGCCAGACATATTTACTTGCCCAGGGATACACTGTGGGGCCAGGGTAGAGGGACTTGGTTTTAAGCCTGTTGATGAAGTGTTGTACTGCTTAGATTTTCCTCATATCTTTTTCCTGAAGAGTTGACATAGGAAATGGTGAACCTAATTTGTATATAAAACTTATAAACAAGGACATAACTTAACAGTAAAATGCCATTTAACAATGAAATGCTGATGTTATTGGCATTGCTTATTAATAACAGGGCACACCTAATTTCCCCAGCAACGAGTTGTGACAACACGTGTGGAATGCTATCAGAAAAGCTCATTAGAGACTCAGTGGCCAAGGTTTTTACGGGGGGCTGATCATGTAGGCACCCTCTCTGCCCAGCATACACTGAAACTCCAGATTCTTAGAAGGAAGGCAGATGTTCAGCATAAACACCATATTGTTTATACAAATAGTTTGGCCACATTTATAAGCTAGAGTGGTGGTAACCCTACCAAAATCCAAGTTCTACATACCAGCCACGGGCCAACGTTGTATGCAGACCTTTCTAAACACAGCAACCTCAGAGCAGCGATGTTAACTCTTTTCTGCACACAATGTCTGTTAACTTATTTCTCCTATGAGAGTTTTTGTTAGTCTGGAGAAAGTGATGAAAGTGGTAAGATAGATTCAAATTTTCTATAGGCTTGATTTTACTTATATCAGGCCTTGATTCAACATTTACAGAAACACAAAAGTGGAATAAAATCTAAAGCAAGTGAGGAAATGGGACAAATGGAAATAAGGGCAAGAAAAATAAAAGATGGGCTGCAGTTGCCATGCAAAACGAACTCCGTAGAAGATTATACACTCTTGCCAGAATTGTGCTGCAGGTTCAATTCTGAGATTTCTACTTTACGTATCTTATTGAAACACTAATTTTTTTCTAAATGGATAATAGCTGGCAATGTTAAGTGCTTCCTCTGTATTAAGCATTTGTTAAGAACCCCGTGTGTATTATTTGACGTAATCTTCACAATAACCCTTTGATATAGGAACTTGTGTTATCCTTATGTTCCAGATGAAGAAACTCACTCAGAAGTCAAATAGTGCATTCAGAGTCACAGGGTCACATAGCTAGTAAGAGGGGGAGGCCCAGATTTTGCCCAGACATGCCTATTTGTTTTCACAACTGTAATTGTTTATGATAGTTTATGATTGGTTAAATGCTTATCTGCCTGGAGTTGAAGAGTTCTTTGTTCGTTGCTATCTTCTGATTTTCTGCCACCTGCTCATTGAAGACTTTACCACCTGGCTCGGTATCTCCTTTCCAGGGTAGGTACTCCTACCTACCAACTTGGGTGACTTTTATGGTTCTATGGATCACCATTCCTTGACCTTCACAGCTGCAGTGATCTTAAAAATCTGCCTGTACCTGGATCTGTTCCTCCTCTTCCTTTCCGGTTACAACAGAGTTTTTAAGTTCTTAAAACTAATCACTCACTTGTACTTTGGCTCCCATCACCTCTGCCTTCTCAAGGACCTGACATTATTGTTGTTTTTCTTCTGTGTCTTCAATCTCTCCCCTTCATCTGGGTCTGTCACATTGACCTTGATACATCAAGGCTCTTTCATCTTACGAATGCTCTTCTTGGAGCTGTCCCCACACTAGCTCCCTTCACGCACAAGAGTTGCCTTTGCTTTCTGCCTTGCTGTCACCTTCCAGTCGGTTCTCAACATATTGTAGTTTGGCTCCTGTCCCCACCACTCACTAAATTCAGTGGACGTTTTAGAATTCCATCTTTACCTCTCACAGCACTTGAGACTGCCCACCATTTTCTTTCTTCTGTTTACGTCAGTGATATCACAGTCTGCTTATTTTCCTTCCAGCTCCTTGTTATTTTCTTGTGTTGCCAGGAGTCAGGGATGCTATCGACATTCCTCTAGTTCCACAAAGCCACTTCCAAATTATTTTTTGATGCTTATGCAAACTCACTTGTCATTTGAGCTTCACTCTGCTTAATTGTACCATCTCCTATCCATTTTCAGTGGTATGCACTTTCTAATTACTCCTCCTTCATTGGGGACTCTGGCATTGCTTGCTTCTACTTCATTCACCTATGCTTCCATTAGTCTTCTGAGTATCTTGGTAATCTTATAAATATTAATAACTCCTAGGTTCAGCATTCTTTGACCTCTTCAATTCTAACAACGCTGCCCCATACACTGCGTTAGTAAATTACACTTGTGGGCAGGACCTTGGGCTTATTGTCTGGTTGGGCTTTTGTTTACAAAGGTCTAAACTCAAATGTATCAGTCTTTGACCACAATTTATAATTCCTTCCAGCTTTGCCCTTCCTCTTTATTATCCCTCTTTTAACATCGTGCAGTTGTTCCCTATTGCTACTGTAGGAAAATACCACCAATTTAGTGGCTTAAGACATCGCAAATTTGTTATCTGACAATCTGGATTCATACGTTTTACTGGGCTAAAATCAAGGTATTGGCAGGATTGCATTTCTTCTGGAGGCTCTAGAGGAGAATATGTTCCTTCCCTTTTTTAGCTTCTGGAAGACACTGGCATTCCTGGACTCATGGACCCTTCCTTGTATTACTCCACCTCTTACATCAGCCATCACACGTCCTGCCGCTGACTCTGAGCCCCTGCTTCCCTCTTTTAAGCACCCGTGTGATTACATTGGGCCTGTCTGGATAATCCAGGATAATCTCCCCATTTTGAGATCCTTAAAACATGCAAAGTGCTTACCATGTAAGGAAGTACATTCACAGGTTCCTGGGATCAGGATATGGATGTGTTTGGGGGACCCTTATTCTGCCTACCACACCTGGTCAGACTTTCTCAGTTGTTCTCTTTTCTCCTTTTATCCCTCCTTCATTTTTGCCCTTCTGAAAATCTTCCCATAGCAGCCACGTCATTATCACATCAGTTTCTACCTTATAAACATTGAAAGCCTTTCCTTTCCACCAAGCTAGAAGTTTGGCATGAAACCCAAACTCCTTCTTCCTATGACTATAAAAGGCCCTGCATGTCTGACCTTCCTCTCCTCTCTGCCTTCACCGCGGACAAATCTCCTCCCTCGCTCTTGCCCTAGGGCATTCTGTTCATCCTTGAGACTCGCCAAGCTGATTTTCACCCAAGGGCCTTGGCCTTTGCTCTTCCTGCCTGAAATGCTCAGTCCCCAGATCATCACATGAACTGTATCCTTCCTGTGAGTGAGGTCTCATCTTGGATGTTACCTTCTTAGAAAGACATTCTCTGACCAGCCATCTAAACCAGCTGCCCCTGCCTGTCGCTGTGGCATAGTACCCTGGGTGCTGTTTCTTCTCAATACTTACCACTGTCTAATTTCTTGTTCATCTCTTTGTCTTTTCTCCGAATGTAAGCTCCATGGGAGCAGGAGTTTATGTATATTTTGTTCGCTACTGTATCCCAAATGCATAGAACAGTTCCCGGAACTTTAATAGGTACTTAGATATTGAATAAATGTTACATACATCTATTCCCTCTTTTACTACCTGCACTAGAATGTAAACTTTGTGAGGACAGGTAGCTTGTGTTATTCATTGTTGTTATTAGTACCTAGAACCAACCTGACCTTTATTAGGTTTGTAATAAATATTGAATATTGAATAAATTTTGAATAGTGAATGAATGAATGAATGAATGGGTGAATTCACTGATTTCCCTCTCCACTCCAAGCACCATAGTAAGGTCACGTTTGCATCGAGCCTGCTGAATATTACCTAAACCTCTTTCCTGCCAGCACCTTCTACTTCTTTGCCCTGGGAAGCCTAACCCTTGGCTTGCAGCACTGATCAACCCTCCTTTTATGTGGTTCTGTTTCACTTTGTCTGTCTTTCCTATGAGCATCTAACCATTTTCTATTTCCTTTTTTAAAAAGTGCTCCAGTTATAATTAGTTTATACCTTTGTCTTAACATTTGACCTGGAGTGTTACAATTTTTTGTCTACCTGATCCTTGACTGTAAGAGCCTGGAAAGTCTTATTAATTATTACATTTCCAAGACCAATAACAATACCTGTTTATGTTGTATAGTTTTATATCATAGCTTAATAAAAGTTTCATGTATTAAGTCTCATTTTTATCATAACTATGTAAGGTTTTCTGTATGTATAAATATTTTCCTCATTTTGTAAATGGAGAAACTGAGGCTCAAGGCTATTAAGAGATTCCCCACCCCCACCCCCAAAGTCTCCTTCCTAGTAAACCAGAGAGCTAGGGCGTTTGACTGAGACTTTTGTCCTACTTAGCATTGTGTTACCACTTCCTCAAATCTTCTCACCTCCTTCTCTCCAGAAATCAATCTTGCTTCATGTCACAAAGAAATACGAGATTCTGAACTCTGTCAGCTTTGTCTTTATTCCTGGAAAGTTGTATTTATACTCTTATCTTATTCCTTCTAGTCTGAAATGAAGAGACATACCTTTGCCTCTTCTCTTTACCAAATTTTTTTAAAATCAATTTTTAAATATTTTTTATTTAGAGATGAGTGTATCGTTCTGTTGCCCACACTGGACTTGAACTCCTGGGCTCAGGTGATCCTCCCACCTCAGCCTCCTGACTAGCTGGGACTACAGGTGCATGCCACAGCACCTAGCTCTTTACTAAGTTTTATTATGAAAAATCTTAAACATATTAAAAAAAGGTATAGAATAGTAAACTTCATACGTATGTACCCATCATCTATTTTGATTACTTCCATGTTCTTCCATGCTTTGCATTTCTTTTTTCTTTTTTTTTTTTTATTTCATAATATTACAGGGGTACAAATGTTTTGGTTACATGAATTGCTTTTGTGCAGCTTGAGTCAGAGTTATAAGTGTGTCCATCACCCAGATATACGCGTTAGGTATGATTTCACCCATCCTCCTCTCCAGTGTCTCACCTGCTTGATTTCCGCTGAGGTTTACTAACATCTGTGCACATGAGTGCTGATTGGCTAGTTCAAATTTAATAGTGAGTACATGTGGTGTTTGTTTTTCCATTCTTGCGATACCTGACTTAGAAGAATGGTATCCAGTTCCATCCAAATTGTTGCAAAAAGCCCAAATTCATTTTTTAGTGGTTGAGTAGTATCCCATAGTATACATACACCACATTTTATTAATCCACTCATGTATTGATGGGCACTTGAGTTGATTCCACAGCTTTGCGTTTGTGAATTGTGTGGCAATAAACATTTGAGTGCAAGTGTATTTTTGATACAATGACTTTTTTCCTTTGGGTGAATACCTAGTAGTGGGATTGCTGTATCAAATTGTAGGTCTACTTTTAGTTCTTTGAGGAATCTCCATACTATTTTCCGTAGAGATTTTACTAGTTTGCAGTCCTACCAACAGTATATAAGTGTTCTTTTCTTGCTGCATCCATGCCGGCATCTATTGTTTTAGGACTTTTTGATAAAAGCCATCCTCCCTGGGGTTAGGTGATATCTCATTATGGTTTTGATTTGCATTTCCCTGATGATTAGTGATGTTGAGCATTTTTTTCATATGTTTATTGTGTATCTTTTTTTGAACAGCTTCTGTTCATGTCTTTTTCCCACTTTTTAATGGGGTTGTTTGATTTTTTTCTTGCTCGTTTTCTTGAGTTCTTATATACTGAAAGTTAGGTGTAAAAGTATCATTACATTCAGGTCAAACATTTTTGATAAGAAAATTGCATAGGGGATGTCGTATCTCATCACATCTGGAAACATCAAATGTCAGGGTATTCTATTTTTTTATGAAGCTAACTTCGATCACTTGATTAAGGTGATGACAGACTGGATCCTTCCATTGTACAGGTAACTCTGCCCTCTTACAATTATGAAGGAATTTTGAGGCATCATGGGAATATCTTATTTCACATAATACTTATAGCATTAACTGACGATCCCCTGCCTCATGTTCTTGAAATAATTGTTTTATTATTATCTTGGACATTGCTTCATTTCCATTTTCTTCCTGTATTTCCACCAGTTGTCTCTTTCACTGATTTACCTATCAACATAAGACTTCATTAAATAGTCCTCCTTTGACATTGTATCCCACTCTAGTAACCATCCTTTCTCTTCTTTTCACCCCAAGATCATCAAAAGGACAGTCAAAAGCCAGGCATGGTGGCATGCACCTGTAGTCCCAGCTACTCAGGAGACTGAGGTGGGAGGGTTGCTTGAGCCTAGCAGCTGGGGACTGTAGTGAGCTATGATTGCACCTGTGATAGCCACTGCATTCAAGCTTGGACAACACAGCAAGACCCCATCTCTTAGGGGAAAAAAAAAGTCAAAATACGGCCGGGCGCAGTGGCTCATGCCTCTAATCCTAGCACTCTGGGGGCCGAGGCGGGCGGATTATTTGAGCTCAGGAGTTCGAGACCGGCCTGAGCAAGAGTGAGACCCCGTCTCTATTAAAAAAATAGAAAGAAATTAATCGGACAACTAAAAATATATAGAAAGTATTAGCCGGGCATGCTGGCGCATGCCTGTAGTCCCAGCTACTCGGGAGGCTGAGGCA
Organism: Propithecus coquereli; assembly: GCF_000956105.1. Taxonomy (NCBI): domain Eukaryota; kingdom Metazoa; phylum Chordata; class Mammalia; order Primates; family Indriidae; genus Propithecus; species Propithecus coquereli. The sequence goes on along the minus strand of NW_012144855.1, from coordinate 2,536,290 downwards.
GAAGGATCGCTTGAGCCCAGGAGTTTGAGGTTACTGTGAGCTAGGATGACGCCACGGCACTCTAGCCTGGGCAACACAGTGAAACTCTGTCTCAAAAAAAAAAAAAAAAAAAAAAAAAAAAAGTCAAAATACTATCTCTATCTCTTCCTGGATGATTTGGTCTTATCCACTCCCGTGACTTCTGCTACATACCCTAGAACCACAAATCTGTGTCCCAAACTCTGAATTCTTTCCACATACTTCCTGGATTGTACTTCCAGGCTAGGCATTCAAATGAGACTTCTCTGCCCTCCTTCTGCTCCAACCCTTGCCTCTTCCAGTTTTCCCAGCTCGGGGAGAGGTGCCTCTAGGTCAATCTACTTTTTCTTGCTACTTCCACACCCCAAACTTGAGAGACCCCAGTCTTTTCTAAGCATTTTATGATCTTTCCTATTTCTGCTTACTGTTCTTTCTGGCTGGAATGCCTTCCTTCTTCTAAATAGTCACTCAACTTTCAAAGCTGGATGTGGAAGGATATATCACCTCCCTTATGAAACTTTTCCACAAAGGAGGGAATGACCATTGGCTCGATTTTATGTCTATTCTGTACACTATGCTGTCAAAGCATGCAGAGTACGTATTGCATAAATTTTTTGCTTTGCCTTCCTTCTCTTTAAACTCTCTGAAGGCAAGGGTTATATCTTTGCTATTTATCTCTGACTTTTATCTGTCGTTATGTTATGAAAAGCTTGACACTTGTCCTCGAGGCCAACTCAGAAGAATGAGGACAAGTGGTTTGGGGAGGAGGAAAGAGAGGTTTTTATTACTTTGTCAGCAAAGGAGGAAAAATGGGTAGACCTTTTTGTCTCAAAATCCAAATTTCCTCAACATAAGCAGAAATACAGAGCTTTTTAAAGGGAGGGCCCCTCAGTTCTAGGCTATTGTGGTCAAGTATTCTAATGGTTTCATCTCTGCCAAAGACAAAGCCCCACCTGGGCCCACTGGGGGGCTGGTGTCTGCCTGGGGTGCAAGAACAAAAGGCCGCTTCTCTGCTTCTCCACCACTGGCCTGAGGCAGGGATGCAGTTTTCAGTTCTCAAAAAGAGTGGGGGAAGTTTTAAAGAGACAGAAATTTTTTGCATGTTTTTTTTTTCCTCCCTGGGCCATTCTCTCTATTACAGTTGAGTAGGCCAACTATAAATGTTTGCATTCATGGCCTGCTTGGTATTACTAGGCCAGTGATAGTTCTGGAGGCAAAATGCCGTGTGGTGGTGGTGATGAGAGAAATCTTTGTATATCAAGTATCTTCTCTTCCTGTACTGAGGAGTTCAATATTTTGTCTACTTTAATAGAGTCTTTAAGAGAAGATAAATGGTTTCTGCCCATCTCTTCCTCTTCATTTGTGTTTTTTAAGGAAATGGGTGAACGCTTAGTTAAGACAAAGTACATGGTAGCAAAATTAAACCTGCACTTCAATGAAATAGAAAAAAAAATATGCCAAAGCATCATTCTCTCCTTAAGGTTTGAATTTGTAAAGAAAATGATATTTTTAGTTTATGGAAAGTTATATCATCAACCCAAACTTAAGCTCCTTTGATCACATTTTTAAGAACTAGGCAGAGTTCGAATGCAAGTACCTAAGTATTTATTCAATATTCTTTTTACACCAAACCTTAACTTTCACTAATCATTTTATAATTTGACTTTGCTTTTTCTCTCCTGCTTTATGAACTGCCATCCACTATTGCCAAGAACTATTCTGCTCTTTATTTCTCCACTTGTCAACTTAGTATTTATTCCCACTTATTACTAGTGTAATATCCATTTTAGCTAACTTTGGGACTGGTTTCTGTCTTCTTGTGAAGTATATATAAGTTCTAAAATCTTGCTTTTTGCTGCTCTGCCTTTTGTGTTGTCTGATCTTTGTATCTCTGTTTTGTTTTATATTCCCTGCCTAGGCCTATGACTTTTCACTCAGTTTCCTCCCTACATCACAAATCTGTTGCCTACAGCTACATGTTGCATCCACATGCCAAACCACCTGCCTCCCTGCCTCAGGGTTTATCCACGGCTGGTTCATCCGGTTTGTTTTTGTTTTCTTTCATTTGGTTTTCTTTTGATTCTCAGCTAGTTCCTTGAGTTGTATGGGAAAAGTATTAATTGCTTCCCAGGTGGGCCACAAGCCCATTCCTCTTTTTTTTTTTTTTTTTTTGAGACAGAGTCTCATTCTTTCCCCCTGGGTAGAGTGTGGTGGCGTTATCACAGCTCACTGCAACCTCAGTCTCCTGGGCTCAAGCACTCCCCCTGCCTCAACCACCCAAATAGCTGGGACTACAGCCACGGGTCACCACGTCCAGCTATATTTTCTATTTTTAGTAGAGACGGGGTCTCGCTCTTGCTCAGGCTGGTCTCGAACTCCCGAGCTTGAGCAATTCTCCTGCCCTGGCCTCCCAGAGTGCTAGGATTACAGGTGTAAGCCACCACACCCAACCCGATTCCTCTTGCTTTGTCCCCTTCCCATCACTTTTTGGATCCAGAGAAGCCTTTCTTTCCTCCCTGTGACTTGTCTACGATTAAAGAGATTACACAGATCTTCACTGGTCATTCATTATGGCCATATTCTATTTTCTCAGGAAAAATGTTCCTTGGGAAGCATGCATCTAACTCATTCCTTTCCTCTTCCTGTTCATTATTAAGTTCTAATTATGTTAAAATCATTTTACATTTTGCTAATTCTGTTCAGCATTTCTGTAACCCAAGCCACTTCCTTAAACAACACAATGTTTCCTCTGAAGGGCTTTTTGCATTCATGTTTTTTCCCATGAGATGAAAAGTGCCTTCTAGTCTTAGAACCTACAGCAACAAATACTATATTATAGTCCCACTGACACCAGAAAGAGGACCCCAAAACTAGGGTCAGGCCTGAAAGCCAAGGGGGTTCTTGGCTTCATGCAGGAAAGAATTGAAGTGTGAGCCTTAAGCTGGAAATGAAAGCAAAATTTATGAAACACACAAACAGTAAGCAGGCTACCCCATAGACAGAGTAGCTCCTGTACATCTCTGCCAAACTCTATTTATGGCTATCTCTTGATTATGTGCTAAATAAGGAGTAGATTATTCGTGGGCTTTCTGAGAAAAGGGTGGAGATTTCTGGGAATCGGGGATTCCCCTCTTTTCGTACCATGTAAGGTAACTTCCCGGGGTTATCATGGTGATTATAAACTGTCATGGCGCTGGTGGGAGTTTCTTTTAGTATGTGAATATATTATAAGCAGGGTACAATGAGCTATGAGGGTGAGCAGAAGTCATTTAAGTTACCATCTTGGCTCTTACTGATCTTATCTAGTTTCTTCACTACATCCCGTATTCCTGTTTTTGTGGGAGACCTTGGTTTGGGTCTTGTAACTTTTTAACAAGTTGGGCCTGCTGATTTCCTATCTCACTATTAAAGACTTTTATAGTTTCCCAGAATGTCCCATCCTTCTTATCAGACTTCATATAAGAAGAGAAGACAGATTAAGTCCAATGTGAAGAATTAGGCCAGAACTCAATAGAAGAATCAAATGCCCATTTCTGTTTAGGCTATTGCAATAGTTTAGCAAAGGTAGAAGGTACCTTGGACTAGGATAGTAGCAGTAGTAGTCTGAAAAATGTTTGGATTTTGGATATGTTTTGAAAGTAAAGCATACCATCCATGAAACTGTACTAATTTTTTCTACGCTCCTCTTTTTTCTCCTTTTTTAGTTTCGCTACTCAAATTGGCTCGACAGGTTGTATATGGTGGTGGGAACTCTGGCTGCCATCATCCACGGTGCTGGACTCCCCCTTATGATGCTGGTGTTTGGAGACATGACGGATAGCTTTTCAAATGTAGGAAATGGAAATCAAATTTTTCCAAATGTAACTAATCAAAGTAAGTATTATTTATGGCACCAATTTTACTGGAAACTTGCAAGAAAACCAGTCACTTAGAGTGCTGTTTGTGGAGCCCTTACTAAATACACACTAGTGTGTTTAATCCTGCAGGAGGTAGAGGGTGTGAGTTATAGTTCATATTCATAATGAGTTTGAGAAGATAATCTTTATAAGCATTAGAATATGCAGTAGAAGTGATGGTGGAGATACGTAGAAAAAGAGAGAGCTCTATGAAGTCAGAAATATTCTAGAAAGTTTTAGAAAGAAGTACAGGAACCTAACCAGAACGTTGAATGATAAGTAGAAATCTGTTATGAGATTCCCTGACAGAGTGGATGGTTGTAAGGCAGGAGTCAAGGTGATCCTAAAGTTTTTAGCCTGAGAAACTGGAAGGATGCAGTTACTATTAACAGAGATGAGAAAGGTAGAAGGAAAGTAGGTTTGGGCAGTAAATTCTAGAAATTTAGTTTTGTACCTGGTCATGCATTAGGCTCTCTAGAAGCAGATTCAGGAATGGAGATATGGAGCCAAGAGAAGTTATACACGAGTGTGTGTGTGTGTGTGTGTGTGTGTGTGTGTGTGTGTGTGTGTATTTTAGGAAGGAAGAAATAATAGCAATAGCTTATCTCTGTGTTAATGGAAGTGATCCAAAAGAGAAGAGAAAGTGATATTTGAAAGAGAGGAAAGAGATTTTTCTTGAATGATATCCTTGAGAAAGGATGGGATTCAATGCTCAAGAGGAAAGGTTTGCTTTAGATAGGAGCATGGATAGTTCGTCTAAAATAACAAGTGGGAAGAGAGTGTATTTGAGTGTTAGTGCCCAAGGTGGATCGATAAGGAGGAGAAAAATCTCGAAGTTTTCTTCTGATTACTTCAGTTTTCTCAATGAAGTAGGAAGCAAGATATTTGGCCGATAAAGAGATGTAACACAGCCCTCTAGGAGAGTGGGAAAGCGAATGAACTATTTAAATAATTTGGGCATAACTCTCTCTTTCTTTCTCTCACTCAAGTGGGGAGAGACAGATTGATATCTCTAAGCTTCCTAGTTCACCTCTGGTCAAGTATAGATTTCATTTAAACTAAAGTACGCAAAGACCAACCACCCAGTTTCCACTCAGGTGGTAAAATATTGAAAATGCCTGTTTGAGAATATACTTGAAAATATAGTGATACAACTCAACTTACAACTACCCTTCAACTTTTGGACTTTTAAGTCCCTGATGAATGCTATGAATACTTTCCCCAGAAACATGTACATAAATATTCATACTAATTTGAGAGTATATATGGATCTTTTGATACTTGTCAGTGGGTCCTGGGAACTACTACTTTGTGATCCTCCTGAAAAGAGCATTGTTTATGCTAAAGTAGGACTACATCAATTGTGTGAATGCAGGTAATGAGTTGGGCTACAAAATTTATGGTATGTTTGAGCTAGGTAAAATTCTTGTGCATTTATTACATCCTTTCACAGCATTCAAAGGGACCTGCAAAAAGATGCTGTACTGCCTTTGATCTGGCACCTTTCTTTTATATCATTCACCAAAAGGAAGTCCTCAGTGCTCTCTGAATTCATTGGTTCCTAGACGTGCTATATTTGGCAATGTTCTATGGAGTTAGTTCTCTTACCATTACATAATGGTCAGCAGATCTAATGGGTAGGTACGTCTTTGCCCGTTCAGATCCTACCCACTTTTTTATGAAGTCCAGACACAGACACTGCTCTAACAGTGTGAGAGCTGTTATACTAATCATGCTGTGCTTCTGCATGCGCTAATAAAGGGACAGCTGCTGATCTCATTTATATATCAATAAGGAAATTGTAGGCTATTAAAACAGCTATTGGCCAAGTCTGGGAATAGCAGGCCATCAAATGACTGCCTAAAGCTAACAGAGCTGAACTCTGATGGGCCACAATAAACGAAGCTTGTGCTACATCCATTGGTCTCTCTTTTTTAAAACTGCATGAACATTTGTACATGTTATATCTCTATCACCCAGATATTAATTGCTCTTACTCTTACAAGAAAAAAATGTGATCTAAGTAGAAGTAGTAATGATTACCAGCTTTACCTGGACCACCTGTAGACATGTGAGATAGACAGTGCTATGGACTGAATGTTTGTGTTCCCCTGAAATTCACATGCTGAAATCCTAACCCCGGTGTGATGGTGTTCGAAGGTGGTGCCTTTGAGAGATGATTAGGTCATGAGAGCAGAGCCCTCACAAATGAGATTAGTGCCCTTACAAAAAGAGACCCCAGAGTGCTGCCTGGTCCCTTTCACCATGTGAGGACATAGCTAGAAGGTACCATATATGAGCCAGAAAATGAGCCCTCACTAGACACCAAATCTGCCTTGATCTTGGACTTCCTTTCCAGCCTCCAGAACTATGAGAAATAAATGTCTGTTGTTTATAAGCTCCCCAATTTATGGTATTTTGTTATAGCAGCCCAAATGGACTGACAGCAGACTGACTTAGTTACCTAATAACACATGAGTTCCCAAACATATGATGGTCTAACTGTAAAGACTAGCCCCCTCCCGGACAGGCCTGTGTGTCTTCATGCCAATGAAAGTCTCTGAGGCCAGGCAGTGGCCATATCACCACACCTTGTCAGCTGGTAATTTGGACTTCCATCTTCATAGATGTCTGGATCATATGGCATCTGCTGAGGTCGTAGTTCATGGTACGCTCATTGCCAGTCATTCCCAATCAGCTCTTCCAGTCTTGGGAAAACTTAGAGAAATGTTTGAAAGTTTGCCTCTGTCACCCTCTTTAGAGGTGGTGTATTTAGCAGTAAAACAGCAGGCTCTGAAGCTGGACTGCCTGGCTCTAAAACCCCACCCTTACCAATTTTTAGTTTTGAGGTTTGGAGAATTTCTTCATGCTTTATTTGTTTAAAAAAGTTGGATAACAGGACCTACTTCATAGGATGATTGTGAAAATTAAATGGATTCATTCGCTTAAGACTCACTAAATAGAGCCTAGTCATAAAAAACTACTCAACAAATATTAGTTATCATCAACAGGAAACTCAGGCTTCTGTGTTCCTCACAACCTGCAATGAGGTGTGCTTCCTTATATGATTTCACCTTTATAAAACTCTGATGCCACCTCAGTTCTTATAGTTTTCGAAAGCAGGGGACATACTCAGTACTTATTACAGATGTGAATAATTATCCCTTTAAGCAGCATTTCTTTACTAACTGGATCACCATCCCTGCCTTTCAGGGACGTTAGGTGTCCTTAAACTATGGCCCACAGGCCTAATTTGGCCTGCTGCCTCTTTTTGTATAGCCTGTGAGCTCAGAATCGTTTTTACATTTTTAAATCATTGAAAAACTATCAAAAGAACATATTTTGTGACACATGAAAATTGTATGACATGTAAATTTCAGTATCTGTAAATAAGGTTTTAATGAAACACAGCCACACCTATCATTTACATACTGTCTATGGCAACTTTCATGCCACCGTGGTATATGGTGTAGTCACGACAGAGAGTGTAGGGTCTGCAAAGCCTAAGATATTTACTGTGTGGCTATTTATAGAAAAAGGTTGCCAATCTTGGAGGTAGGGTATTGAGTTGAGGGGTTATTATCTTTAATCAATCCATCAATGAATTTGTATTAAAATATGAGTCAGCTATAGTACATGCTCTTTTCATTCCCAACTCTCAGGAAGCTTAATATAGTGGAAGGGTTGGACAAGTGAACCAACAAATGCAGTTGGATATGATTAGTACTATGATACAGAGATAGACAGAATGCTCTGGGAAAGGAGAGGAGGCTACCTGACTCCATATGTAGGGATCATGGGATGCTCCCAAAAGGAGGTGATAAGCAAGTTTGGTCAGCATCTTCCCCTTATACAAAATAAACATGTTCTTTGTAACAAGTGAAACTATTTTAAAATAAGGATTAAATAAAAGTTAATACGCTTCCTCTCTGCCACTCCTCATTGCCACGCCCCTTCTGTATATCCTTTCATGCCTTTCGAAAGGTAGCATGCTATCTCTGCAGTAATTTTTACTCTAGCACACTTGATACACTATCACTAACCTGCTTGTCTGCAGATTCAGACTTCCAGATACTCTAAAGCCTGCCTGGATAGGGAGGAATAACATCAAAGTTTTTGATGCCGGTCTCAGAGATGAGGGCAAACATGCTCTGTGATGCTTGTGGAGGGAGAACAAGCCTTCTGAATTCCTGGGGCTTCAGATGCTATCAGACCTTTCTTGTTCTTGCCATTCCCTGGGTGGAACCTCATTATCTCTCCCTGGGGGGTGGACTAGATACCAGAGCTGCCTCATTGGAGAAGTATTTCTGCTTAAGGCAACTTGGATTTGCTAAGGCTCTTGAAAGCCTGAGGGTTTTTACACTAAACATAGGATCTAACTAGACAGCTCTAAAAACTTTTTGAGTGAACATATCTTTCTTTGCTGCTGCAATAGACCCCTCATAAGCTTTCTCTTCCCCTGATGCCTTGCCTTAATTATCAGACATCTGCCTATGTCCTGCAGTTTTATTGTGAACCTGACTTCCTGTCATTCTATTCCCATCTATGCCTAGCTTGTTAGAATTTGTGCAGCCTTTGCCTTAAAATCTCTGCTGACTGGGGCCTGGGAACTCTCTGGTTCTGTCATACCATTTTGTAAACAAAGATTAACCACTGATGAATTTCTATAGTATTTTGTGAAACGTCTTCTTTTGTTTTTTTGTTTTTTCTTGATATTTCAATCTATTTCATGGAATGAATTATCTTCTTCTTCATGAAACTGACTACTATCTGGAAATGAGCCTAGGTAAAGGTGATTGTGGTTTTATCTATGTTGTGCTGAAGGTGACAGGTTGGGAGCACATATAAATGACATCCAGGCAGTTGAAGAAATGACACTGAATCTTCGCACAAAAAGACTAGAAGTCAGGTGTGGTAGCTCATGCCTGTAATTCTCGTTCCTTGGGAGGCTGATGCAGCAGGATAACTTGAGCCCAGGAGTTCAAGGCCAGTCTGGGCAACATAGTGAGACCCTATCTCTAAAAAAAAAAAAAAGAGGAAAGAAAAAATAAAAAGAGTAGGACTAGAGACTTGGCAAAATTTAAGTTGAATATGTTAAATCTCCTGAGATAGGATATGGAGAAAAGTAGAAGGAATGGGAGCCCTGAGCCTTGAAAAACTCAATTGTTAGCAATAACTAAAGCTAACCTTTATTGAGCATTTAATACGTGCTGGGTACTACTCTTAGAGCTTTATATGTTAACTCTTTTAATGTACATGACCATATATATATATATATTTGGAAATGGGCCCAGAGAGGTTAAGTACATTCAAATTGTCTGAGGTCATGTGGTTAGTGAGCAGCAGAATCAGGATTTAAACCCACACAGACTGACACGGAGTCCATGCAATGAAGGAAGTAGAGGGGTAACCAGAAAGGAAGACACTGAGGGTAGAATACTTATGCAGAAGTTAAAGGACATGGGGACATTTGCTATGTCTCATGGTAGTTAGTACCCAAAGATGCTCTTAAGTAAACTCTTGACTGTTCATTGTGTCTAATGATTTAATATACGGTATATCCATATTGATAACTTTTCTCTTTCTTCAAAACTAAGTTATAGTTTATTCTGTTTATTCTCTTACCAGATTGTGGGCAGAAGAATGAAGAAAATGAGATACTCAAATTCCTAGTACAAGTTAATAATGCAGATAAAAAGTGGAAAAGCAGAAATAACTTACTTTTATATTTTCATTTCTATTCTCACTGCTCTAAAACCCATAAGGAACATGAAAACTATTTGTTAAATGCCAGTTCTCAAAACAGTATTTTTATTTTAATATGAGTGTATAAATTGTGTATAGATCTTGTACCTGTGTTTTAAGACTTTGGTGTTGTAAGCAAACGAAACATTGTCATGCTGTGACAATGTGTCAATGCTGTGTCCTTAAGCCCAGCATTATGGGTATGCTCCAAACTAGAATGTTAGCTATTACTGAAATTCTAAATACTTCATAAAAAATTTCGTAATGAATCTGTTTTCTTTTATTTGCTCAAGGCTTTGTTCTTAACCGTTTCATTGGAAACAAGGGATAAATTTTGAGGAAATTGGTTACCAAATAATGATAAAATATTTCAAAATATTTATTTTTAAGTTTGGGTTAAACTTAAATATGACTGGTTTTTCTGTAATATATAGTATAGTAAGTTTTTTGGTTAATTATTTTTCAACCCTAAAGTAGATTAGTTACGATGTAATCTCTAACAATATATTATAAAAACAGCAAAAAAAAAAAAAAAATCCCCCCAGAACAAACACCCCTCTACACACATACACACAAAAACACAGTACCTGATCTATTCTAGGTGTTTAAGAAATGGAATAAATAAATGAAAGACTGAATCATAGAATTTTGTAGGTAAAAAGTAGCCTAGAATATCATCTAGCCCAAACCCATAATTTTATAGATATGCAGTAGAAACCATGCCCAGAAGCTTAAGCAATGTAGTCACAGTGGAATAACTTGATGGTTGACAGAGCTGAGTTCCTGGGCTAGGAATCCTGCCTTTTAGTCTGGTATTTTTTCCATTCTACTAGTGGTTTTCAGACTTTGCGTAAAATGGGAGCAAATGCCAGCAATTTTCTCTTTGTCTTTTTTCTCCCTTAGATGTTGTCCTGTAGGTTTGCCTTGGGATGTCAGGCAGGTCAGGCAGCACCCACGAAGAGATTGTAGCTCCTGAAATCACCTGTTACCTGCAGTAAGCCCAACCACACTGAGTAGCAGGCTCCAGCCTGGGCAAATGCCAGAGATTGATCATGTAGGCAAAAGGTCCAAATTCCTCTTGCTTGTGGTTGATGGAGCTTCCTGCACAAGAAGACTGAGAAAATTAGAAGCAGTGTTCTTGAGCTAGCAAGGGCCTTGTGAATGGTTTAAGTCAGTGGTTTATTAACTTTTCTTTAGTCAGAGAACCCCCTCAGTAGATAGTGTCTGTCATGAAAGCTCACCAGGGAAAACATCTCAAAGGGAGGTTGCCCAGCTTGAAAGTTGTGGAAGGGAGTGCGGAGCCCAGGTCTCTGCTGGTGGTCTGTCTCCTGCCACCCGGCAGTGCCAAGGTCACTCTGTAGAGTCCGACCACCTATATCCCTGGCTGCAACCTGTGTCCAGAGCCATCCTCATGTCTTGCTTATAAAACTCTAACTTCTAACTCCTCTCCTTCCACTGTTGCGTGCTTTTGCCCAATTAGCCACACACTATCAGAGTGAGCTTTTAGAAGCATTAGTCAGGTCACCTCTCTCCCATTGGCTTCCTGTGGCATGGAAGAAGTACAAATTCCTTATGTCTTACATGATCTGGCCCCCTCCTGTCCCATCAGTCTCATTGCTTGTTACCTGCTGGCTACTGTCCACGCACACTGGCTGCCTTCCTGTTCCCGGAACATTTCCGTCTCCTCCCCGGGTTGGGGCACTGCAGACCCTGTCTCATCTCTCTGAAGTTGCTGCTGCTTATCATTCTGTTCTCCCTTTGAAAGACCTTTTGTCCCCAGCCCACCCCAAAGTTACTCTAACATCACGGTAAGAGTTATTTGCTCGTTAAGAGTTATTACCCTAAAATTATCTTGTTAATTTATTGGTTTACTTACTATGGTTTCTTGAGTGGGGAGAAAGGGATATGGGGAAAAAAAGGAAGTTCCTGGGAAAAACAGCAGTATTACCCTATCACCTGCAGTTTGGGGCCTAAAAGGGAAGGGATTTCCTGCTTTTGAGTGAAAATCCAACAAGATTAGAGGAAGTGGCTGTCTCAGTGCCTAGAACAGTGTTTGGCACGAAGTCTCTGTGGAAGATGGTTTGAAAACCACCGTTTTAATGTGATCTCAGTTTACCAGTTGGGAACTCACCAGTGTGTCCATGTCACATGCTTTTTATTCCTACTGTTCTTAAGTGCTCCATAGTTAAAATAAGTAAACATACTGAAATATTTGGGTCCGATAAAAATGTGACATAGTGTATCCCTAAATGGTATGGAGGCTTTAGTCATGTTATGGGCACAGATCAGTTGTAGGTTCCTTTGAGGTCTTGCTTGAGTTTAGCAAAGGCTTTTCTTACCAGGTAGAGTGGTCTGCTGCATCTCTTTTTATTCTTATAATACATGGGTTACTTATATACAAAATAGAATGATTGGATGGACTATTTGGAGGAATGTTCTGGCATATGTGGAGGCTCTATGGAACCACTTGTAAATCTTTGGGACAGGCTAGGTGACAACAGATACAATGGGTTGGGCACTGGGCATATAAAGATAAACTAGTTTATCGTCCAGTTTTCTATGAGCACACGCCAATGGGAGTGGCAGGAGGAGATAAATACAAGTAATCATATTTCTAGCATTGACTTAGTAAATTGAATCATGTGTCAATTACTATGTAATTCAGTTACAAGGAGAGTCACTCTGCTGGGGTAAGACATTTGAGAAGGGGTAATATTGTAGCTCATTCATGGAGGAGGAGTATTTTCCAGGAGAAAAATTTTGGTAAAGGGCATTCCAGGTAGAGAAAGCAGAGTGATTAAAGTCTGAAAGAAAGAAAGTGAGTAGGGAGAGTTAAGGAACAGCAAACCCCTCAGTGTACTTATAGCCAGGGCTACACAGGAGTGGGGAGAGCTGGTGAGAACAGGGATGAGGAAGTAGGGTGAGCTGAGGCTAGAAAGGTGTATAGTGAATGTAAGGATTATTCCAGAATCCAAGTGTGAAAAACCCATAACTTTTATATAACATAATTTCCATTTTGAGTCTCTCTTAAGCTAATGCGGCAGAAACCTAATCTCCGTTATTTTAGGGTATCCCTCACCTTTCCCTGGGTATGTCTGGGGAGGCCCACATAGTTCCAGGCGAGTATGAAGGCCAAGCGATGATTAGCATCATTTTCTACGCAGGCATTCCATCAGGCGCTCTCGTTCTCCTCTCCTGGAATCTTTGGTACCATTCTGTTCCTTCTGTGTCTCTCTAGGTACAAAGAGACGCCGGGAGGCCGTCCTGAAGCCATCTCCTCAACTCACTGCATAATCGTTCCTTTTCCCAGGCCTCACTCTGGGGTCCGCTTAGGTGGCAGGCGGCAGGGTTCCTCTCTTCTGGGTCCTCAATTCTCGTCTCTTCTTCTCAGCATGCAGAAAATATTTTTTAGTCTAAAAAGGTGGAGCTTAGTCTCACGACATTCAAGTGAAATATTTTGTCAGGCTCAGTTTCCTCCTCAGACTTCAAGGACAGCCAAGACAAAACATACACACTTTTCTTTTATACTGCAGCAGCCTCTCTCGAGACAGTGACTGCACGGTGCTGTAGCTACTGGAACTGTGAGAAAGGTGTGGGGATAAAGAAAATATCTGGAAAATCACTGGTTGATATTTCAAAAATATGATCCTCTTACATGTCTGTTGTGGCAAGATTTGCAAAGGGATAATATGACATGTTATGGATCTCGGACTTCATGCGGTAAACTGCCATTGACGGTTATTCATGTAAGCAATAGGATTATATTTTTGTTTCCAAAGATAAAATCTGGTGGCACCATGAAGACCTGATGGGAGTAGAAAGACCAGTTAGGAGGCTTTTGTTTGAATAGAGATAAGAGATGATGAGGACCAGAACCAGATCATTAACTGTGAGGAGGGAGAGGGTTTGAATAGCTCCAGATACAGGTTTGGGAGTCACAGAAGCTGTGGAAGTGGCCGAGGTCATCCTGGGAGTGTGCATGCAGTTGCAGGGATTGCAGCGTGTAGGGAGGAGGGAGAGCAGGAGCCAGTGCCCCAGACGAAGGCAGAGAGGTCAGAGTGGTGGGAGGACCAGGAGAATGAGGTTCTGGAAGCCAGAAGATGAGCAAGTAGTCAAGAGTCTAAGCAAATATTTTGTTAAAATAAATGCTACACTTAGATGTTTAGCTTATTTATACTGATTATTCAGCTGATATTTTTATATAGCCCAGAGAGTTTCTGGCTTTTTCCCACTGAGAACAATATTAATTTTTGAATACTATTCAAATATTCTTCTTTCTAAGTGTTAGTTTGCATAGTAGCCCTTTGACAGTCATGTAAGTAAAAAGTTACTGGTCTGTGTGATCCCTAAGGTCATTTCAGCTTGAAAGTTTTGATTTTGAGAAAACATGTCTCAGGAATTTTGTGAGGAACTCATAGAGGAGGGAAAAATCTCTAGGCCAGAGAACTTTTAATTAATAAAAGTTGAATGGAAGAGAAAAAAATGTTGTTTAGGGGATGTCTAAAGAACATGATGTCTTTATTTCATTTTTTGGCTAATAAAGATTATCTCAGTCAAGGACCTGAATGCCCAGTTTTTATCCTGATTGGTACACTTTGACACTCCTAGAGCACAAATAGAAGGAACTTGGTGCTAGAATGGCTTTCTGATGACTGAAACTGTAAATATGATATAGTCATTCACATAAACATAAGGGAGCCAACTTTGTCGTTCACATAAACATAAAGGAGCCAACTTTGACCTTGAACATAATTATTTACTTTTTGAACTATATGAAAATAAATGAGTGTAGACTTAGAAGCCACCATTGCCCAAGAACATTTGTTTAAATTGTCTTGTTCCCTCATCTCTGGAATTGAGGAAACTGGTAGTGTTTTCAGTTAGACTTGAAAATAGAACTCGATTTGGTAGTGATACACAGTAGTGACAGTTTATACTATTTAGAAACATTTCCTAGCTAGACGGAGAAGATGGAAATCTGTAATGAGAGGTTTTCTGAGATTGATTTGGGGGAAAAATCCTCACCTGATTATTTGATGCCTTGTTTTATTTTTGAAAATGTGGAGCAGAAGAAACCTCATAACTGATTTAAATGAAAATTCCATCTGAAAAAATTTATTGTTGTATTGACATAAAGGGAAGCAGTCAAGGATTTCTCTTAGGTGCTTTGCTATGTCTCTGCATCTCTTTACCACTGCCTTGCTTTCTGTCCTACACCTTCATGCAGTTTTCCCCAGGGTTCTGTGCTTGGCCTGCCATTTTCTTTGTACCTGTCATGCTGTCCTTACAGGTAAAGAGAGGGGGCTTTTTTCTTTCCTGAATTGAGCTATGGCCTAGCCCAGCACGTGACTCCTGAATCTTTAGATCTGAACTCTCTCTGGAACTAGAAAGTCATACTCTGAATACTTATTGGACATCTTCAGTCGAATGTGCCAGGCACTACCAAATAAAAATGTTCAAGACTGAACTAATAATCTTCTCTCATTTGACCAAACCAGCTCTTTTTGCTGACTTCTTATTTCCCACTGTGACATCAGCAGTCTCCAAATGCTTAGGCTTGAGGTCTTGATCATTTTTAATTTTTACTCTCTCTCCTTACATTCCATCAGTTGCTAAGTCCTGTAACTTCTTCCACTATAAATCTTGCTAGTACTAGTACTTTCCTTTTCTGTTCTCATTTAGATTCTCTTTCCCTACATAACTGTAGTAGCTCACGTCCCTTAGTCTCTCCTCTTTCCAGTTAAATTTCTTTTTTTTTTTTTGAGAGAGAGAGAGTCTCACTCTGTTGCCCTGGCTAGAGTGAGTGCCGTGGCGTTAGCCTAGCTCACAGCAACCTCAAATTCCTGGGCTCAAGTGATCCTACTGCCTCAGCCTCCCGAGTAGCTGGGACTACAGGCGCTTGCTACTATGCTGGCTAATTTTTCTGTTTTCTTTTCTTTTCTTATAATTTCAGAATATTATGGGGTACAAATGTTTTGGTTACATGAATTGCCTTTGTACAGTTTGAGTCAAAGTTATAAGTGTGCCCATCACCCAGGTAGTGTACATTGTACCTATTAGGTGTGATTTTAGCCAAACCCTCCTCCCCTTTCCCACTTGCTTAATTTCCATTGAGTTTTACTTACATATATGCACATGCATGACACCTTCAGGGCCCAGATTATCTTTCCAGCCATGCGTGCAACCACCTCATTCCATTCATGCAACACACCCCAGGCCCCAGCCAAACTGACTTACTCATTCTTCAGACATACCAAGGACTTTGACCACATTGTTCACTTTGCCAGAAATACTCTTTTCTCCCCTTTCCCACCACCTATCAAAATCAGACTCATATGAACTAGGCCTTCCCATATTGTAATATAAATTTTTGCAATGACTACGAGAGTTAGAGTGTGCCTCCCCTTTGATTTAGCAGTCCTGATTGTGATTATTTAGCCTATAAAATACTTACCATATGTACATATATAACAAGTGTGTACAAGTACGTTTAATGTAGCTTTGCTCCTAACAGTAAAATATTGGAAACATCTGAAACAGATGGAACTTTGAAAAAAATAGATATACATATACTGACATGGAAAATTGGCCACTAAATGTAAATTATTCCATCCCTTAAAAATAAGTGTGTGTATATATTTGGACACATGTGTATACATGAAAGAAAATCTGAAAATACACACACCAAAATGTTGAACACTGGTTATTGGTGTGGGTGTGTGTGGGGGGTTAAGTTATGAAGGACTTTTATCATATACATTGTCTAAAAATATTAGCAGTTGCTCATATTGGGTAATGAACTCACTGGTGTTTATTATACTATTCTTTGTATTTGATATTTTGAAATGAAAATAAAAACTGGAAATGCAGTATTAGATTTTCAGTATGTACTTCATTGTCAAACATGCATTGATATTTATTAGGACAAGAATGCTAAAAGACATTTTTCTCTTGTGGCATCTTGGAGTGATATTCCATAAAATATTTTAATTCAAGGACACTAGTATTTCTGCTGATAGAATACTTCTTATGAAATGTGGGTTTCTTCTTACAAATAAATGTTGAATTTAGTGTGTGTGTGTGTGGTTGCACACAACCAGAGGGAAGTATTTGAATGGATGCTATAATGCTTATATATAATTAAAACTGAGTCAGTTTGACCTATTTTTGTGTAAATCATCAACTGAAATGAGTTTGATTAATTTTATATGCTTGTTTTTAATGGAGACCAAAGAGACATAAATGGTATATGTTTATTTTGTGTTGGTTTAGGTGATGTCGACAGTACACAGATCTTCGCCTATCTGGAGGAAGAAATGACCACGTAATTAGACACTCTCCTTACTATCGTTAAGCTTTTTCTGTAACAATCAAATAGTAGCAATGTTGACTGGGCATGGTGGCTCACTCCTATAATCCTAGCACTCTGGGAGACCGAGACAGGCGGATTGTTTGAGCTCAGGAGTGCGAGACTAGCCTGAGCAAGAGCGAGACCCCGTGTCTACTAAAAAAAAAAATAGAAATTATCTAGACAAATAAAAATATATAGAAAAAAAAATTAGCTGGGCATGGTGACGCATGCCTGTAGTCCCAGCTACTCGGGAGGCTGAGGCAGGAGGATCGCTTGAGCCCAGGAGTTTGAGGTTGCTGTGAGCGAGGCTAACGCCACGGCACTCACTCTAGCCAGGGCAAAAAAAAAAAACAAAAACAAATAGTAGCAATGTTTAAAATTTTGCATTGTCAAAATAGAAATTTGAAGTTTTGAGGCGAACAACACGATTGTTGGTTTTCCAGGAGGATACAACGTATAATTTTTTTAGGAAAAGAATTTTTACGTAAGATGTACTAAAGTTAAAGTTAAGCCTAAAATAGACTTATGTATGTATTGATAAATATAGAATATCATATATAGGGAAATTAGAGCAGTTTAAAGTGGACTTTTAAAATGTAATTAAATTAAGAGTCATTATTTTCAATAGCTTGTAATTATTAGTTTGCTTCCTAGATGTTTTCAGTCATGATACGATAACATGATCAGCCAACAGGAATTTTTTAAGCTCAGCATTTGAATCCAAACAATGAAATAAAACATCTAAGAATAAATATAGTCACTCTCACTTTAACTCACCTTGGGGAAACTTTTTGTTAATGATTTACGTATTTTGAAGGTTATTCTCCGGAATAGCTTATGATAGATATCCAAAGGTATGTGTTGGTGAATCAGAAGGTAATGATTCTATATCATCCTGTAAATGATATGGTAGATTTGAAGAAAATAGAGATACTTGATCATATTTTGAAAGATGAGAAGCAAATACTTCCAAAGATTCCTGTGGAGAGGCATTATTTTTTATATTGGGGGAAATGAAATAGAATGTCTTGTAATCATCACAAGTGCTTCAATATAAATATATTTTGAGTAAACATGCACTGATGATTGAAAGTACATAAACTGATTCTCAAAGCATGATTTCTACTTGTTAAAGGAGACTTCTTTTTAGCTATCCCTTGCTATACCAAGTGCTATAACACTTGGATAATAATTAACTATTGAGTTATTTATTAACTAAAATTTATTGCTCTAATTGCATTTTCCATGATAAATACATTGTAAATTACATGGTGTAGGTTGGGGAAGATTTGGTTACCAAGGTTCCTGATAGGTGGAGCACTGAATTGTGAACAATAACATCGAAGACTACTTACTATATAGCCGTCTTTATATCTTCTGCATGGTTCATACACACATTTTAATTTGAAGATGACAAGTGGTGAACTTTAAAAGTGGCAATATTGGAATACTGCATTTCATCTTAAAATGTTTGCCTTTAACCTAAAAATTGTTTAGTGAAGCCAAGAATTGTTTGCTTTTTTAAATGTGAAGACTCAGAACAAGGAAACATTAATTCAGCATTTCTATATTGATCAAGAGTCTGGTTTTAGATGATGCCTGTGCTTCTTATTGTTAGAGTTTAAACTGGAAGGGCTGCTAGTTGATTCATTAAGCATTTTAGGATAACTCATGATAGCCAGTTGGGCAGATGATATAAAAATACTTTTTTTTTTTTTTTTTGAGACAGAGTCTCACTGTGTTGC
Organism: Propithecus coquereli; assembly: GCF_000956105.1. Lineage (NCBI taxonomy): Eukaryota > Metazoa > Chordata > Mammalia > Primates > Indriidae > Propithecus > Propithecus coquereli. The sequence continues at coordinate 2,517,535 of NW_012144855.1, read as the reverse complement.
CCGGGCTAGAGTGCCGTGGCTTCAGCCTGCTCACAGCAACCTCAAACTCCTGGGCTCAAGCGATCCTCCTGCCTCAGCCTCCCGAGTAGCTGGGACTACAGGCATGTACCACCATGCCCGGCTAATTTTTTTTTCTATATTTTTAGTTGTCCTATTAATTTCTTTCTAATTTTAGTAGAGACGGGGTCTCGCTTTTGCTCAGGCTGGTTTCGAACTCCTGAGCTCAAACAATCCACCCGCCTCGGCCTCCCAGAGAGCTAGGATTATAGGCATGAGCCACCGCGCCTGGCCTAAAAATACTTCTTTAAATTTTCGGTTGTCTCTTGGCATCTAAGCTCTGCCAGATTAATAGCCCAAAGGCCAAGGGACCATTTCCATCTCTTGGTTCCACTTTCTTTTTTTTTCAATATCCAAGTATTTATTTGCAAAATACTCTTCATCATCAGTTCTTATACCTCTCAGTGTACAAACTAAGATTTTAGTTTCATCTAATGCAAAGTTTCTCTAGCTGTTAATAGAAAGAGAGCCCAAGAAGGCATAGATGAATACAAATGAAAATTCTTAGAATCTATTCAGAAAATCTGATGGCCAGAGCTGAGCAATTTAGAAATCTGAATCTAAATGCTTAAATTAGTTCTGTCACTTCTTCCATTCCCCAATGTGCAAAGACCACCCCAAAGTGATCATCAACTGATGCAATAAAAGTAGACAGGACCACGTGGGTGGATCTTACTTGATGCTGTGACCCCCCAACACACCACACAGCCTTTCACAGTAACTGGCATTCTCTGAGTGCTTACTGTGTGCCAGGCACTGGCCCAAGTATATTTCACACATGACTATATTACTATTCTTATTTCCATTTTACCGGTTAGAAAATGAAGCTTAGAGAGGTTAAGCAGCTTGCCTGAGATTACACATCAGTGAAGTAAAGAGCTGGAATTTGAGCCAAAACATGCACCACTCTTAACCATTCTACTATGCTGGTACAGATATAGTTGGATGCTGACCATCAACACTGCTTGTTACAACCCCTTCTTATTTATTGAGAATGGCAAGATATGCAGATAACTGAAAAAATAAAAATGTGTGGTTTCTTTGGGAAAGATGCATCAATTAGAAAATAGTATGTGCAGTGTTCTTGTTGTTTTTCAGGTATGCCTATTATTACAGTGGAATCGGTGCTGGGGTGCTTGTTGCTGCTTACATTCAGGTTTCATTTTGGTGCCTGGCAGCTGGAAGACAAACATACAAAATTAGAAAACAGTTTTTCCATGCTATAATGAGACAGGAAATAGGCTGGTTTGATGTGCATGATGTTGGGGAACTTAACACTCGGCTCACAGAGTAAGTACCTAGTTTAATGTTCAACTCGGATGTGGTTCTCATTCTTAATAAAATGAAATACATGTCATCACATCTGTTAGGAGGTGTTAGGGTGTCACTCAGAAGTAATGATGAGACGAAATTCCTTCTGAGCAGCAACCATGTCTTATGCATCCTTTTGTTCCCAGGGCCCAGCAGGGCATGAGGGGACTGCATGACTAGCACTGAATGAGGGATTTGTCTTTGCTGGAATGAAGAGATCCTCTGAGAATGTGCAGTACAGCAATAACAAGATGCTTTCTGGGGAAATTTCCAACAAATTTTAAATTTCTAGGTTGAATAATTCTTGAGTACTCCATGTCCATTTCCTGGGGCTGGGTGGACTATAGATTTTTGTTGTTAACGACAAATATTCTGCTAGAAACTCAGAGATTGTTGTTGTTAATAACAAATATCCTACTAGAAACTTACGTTCTGACAAATAAAACAAGCATATATACCAGAGACCCTAGATAGAACTAACCCACATTCAAAGCAAAACAAAACAGGCTTGAAGGGAAAAGTTCTGTGTTTATAATTCTGACATTTATTTCTAACACTATTCTTCTAGTGATGTCTCCAAAGTTAATGAAGGAATTGGTGACAAAATTGGAATGTTCGTTCAGTCAATGGCAACATTTTTCACTGGTTTTATAGTAGGATTTACACGTGGTTGGAAGCTGACCCTTGTGATTTTGGCCATCAGCCCTGTTCTTGGACTGTCAGCTGCTGTCTGTGCAAAGGTAGGTAAAGCCTGTGAATCCAGATTTTGAACTGTACCCGCCTTCAATGGAAGGGTATTTTTACTACGTGATGACCTTGATTAAATTTTCTGTTCAAAATCAGCTTGATGAACATATCCAGCTTCACTGAGTGCAGACCTGCTGGGACTCCATGATGTTCTTGGCCATCATGGATTATTTTGGGAAAGGAATGAGCAAGGAGGAAACTAACTCTCATATTTCATCTTCTGCCTTCATTTAAAAAAAACAAAACCTTACTGAACTTCAAGGAGCTGTGCTCTGTAGCAGATGCTGCCCTATTCACATAATAAGTAGAAATTCAAGTTCAGTGAACAGCACTCAAGTCCCATTCAATTAATATTTTTCAAATTATAATGTTTTTGGTTGTATAGATTTTGTTTAATTTGTAAATTGATGTTATAATTTTGTCAGCACTGTAAATGGTTCTACATTTATATACATTTAAATTCGTTGTTATAAAAATAATTTAAGAAAATAGGTACTTTCTAGTTCCGTGTGCACATAAATCCTTAGTCTCCAGTTTTCTCTCTCATTTTGAAGGCAAAGCAGTAGAAGTAGCCCTCTCCACCTCCGCACACATACCTCCAACAATCTTGTAAAACTTATTTTCCCTTTCAAGGTGGGCATGATGTTATTAATAATTTTAAACTGATTTGATGTAGGAGTGGGTTTGTGGTAGAGAGATTGGCCTAGTATGTAATCTTTGTTGAGTTCAACACAACTGAGAGAAGGCACTACAAATTCATGTAGCAAAAGGGTGTAAGTAATGAAAAGGCAACCAAAGCTGAGCCTAACGCAAAATAAGCCAGGCTGTAAGTATTAAGAAATTTTACCCCATAGGATGGATGTTGTTTTGTTATTGTAAACAATAACTATCATTTATTGAGCATCTACTATGTCAGGCATCCATGTATATATGTTATTTTTCTGAGTACAGATACTATCTCATTTTACAGAGAAAGAAAAGTTCTGAGGATTGTTAATTTTTTGCTCAGAGTAACACAAGGTTTAAATATGTTCCCGGTGGTTATCAGTTAACAAATATTTGGCAAAAGCTTCCTGTTGTTAACTGATTTTTCTGTATACTAGAATATTTAGCAAGTCGGGTGGCAAGCTCTTAGGATCAGTATTCATTGAAAAACTATTTAAAATGTATTGATGTCTATTCTAGTTAAGATAAAAAACAGTCCCTAAGTTAATCTTTTAATAATTAATTATGCATTGCCTCAGATACTATTTGTTTAGTAAAAGGAGCCCTTAGGCTGGCTGCTAGAGACCTAAGTTTTAATCCCTACTCTGCCATAAATTTTTGGTTTGATTTCAAACTAATTTCTTAAATCCTCTGGTGGACAGCCATATTAAAGAA
>NW_012144855.1:2499811-2500739 GCF_000956105.1 Propithecus coquereli | reverse complement strand
AAAAAAAAAAAAAAAAGAAAGAGTGTGATCTGTTTAATCAGAATTTTTAAATAAATTGGTTGTGTGTAACTTTTATTTAGATGTTTGACCACTTCAGCATTCCAGGTACAAGTGGTAACCTGTTAGTCCTTTGCCCATACCAATTGATCTAGCTTTCATAACAGGGCCCTCTGGCACCCAAGTTGACATGTTAGTGGCTGGTTTCAGAGAGAGATTTACTCCAGTGGCTGTTAATTCAGGCTTTGAAGCCTTATGAACTCAGGCTTGAATCCTGGATATTCCCCTTATTAGCAAATTATTTAATTTCTTCATGTCTCCATTTCCTCATATACATAGTGGGGGAAATAATACCTACTTCACTGTCCAGCTGAGAAGAACAAATTAGTATATAATGTATCCAGTACTGTTCCATCCACAGAATAAATGCTCAGGAACCAAAGAGAAGGATAAAAGAGCACCCAGGAAACAAACACCTCCCTGGTGGCTGCATGCATTGCTTTGCCCAAGAGCACCAGCAAAGGAAACTCTTTGCTTACCCTGGCATGGGAGCCTTCTTGAAGTCATGTCACCACATGTGCTTGGCCCCTTGCATTCTTCTGGCCTCCCACCTGGGCACTTCCAAACCAGAGTGCCATTAGCATTTGCTGTGTTGAGCATACACACTGTTTTCTTATGCCTGTTTTCTGTATTTGTTTATGATTATAGTATATATCTTCTTTTCTGAAATTTAACATCTCCTAAAAGTTCCAGTTATGTTTATTTGGATGAGGATCTATGAGGTTTTTGGTGGGAAAATAAAATTTTCAAGTAATCTAATTTATTATGTACCATCTATGAATTTCCAGAGAATTATGCTGTGTGAAAAAAAAATCCCAAAAGGTGTTATGTATCATATGATTCCATTTATATAACATCCTCAAAATGACAA
>NW_012144855.1:2496717-2499761 GCF_000956105.1 Propithecus coquereli | reverse complement strand
AAAAAAAAAAATGCTGTAAATAAAGTAAGATAGAATCCTAAAAATTGATCAAGTAATCTACAGGAAGGCAGGAAAAGGGAAGCAGAGGAATGAAAACCATAGGAAACAAATAATAAGATGGTAGACTTAAGTGCTGACATATCATTGACTACTTTAAATGGTCTAAATAAACCAATCAAAAGAAAAAATGGCAGAGTATATTAAAAAAAAGAGACCTAACTATACGCTGCTTACAAGAACTTCAGATTGAATAACATAGATTGAATAGAAGTAATAGTATGGAAAAATACCATAGAATACTAATTTTTTAAAAAGAAATGGCTATATTAATATTTGATAATGTAGACTTGAAAGCAAAGAAAATTGCTAGAGAAAAAGAGAAACATTATGTAATGGTAAAAATATCAATCCACCAGGAAAGCGTAATGACCCTAAATATGTATGCACCTAATAACATAGCCTCAAAATACATGAAATAAAAACAGAATTGAAAGAAATAGAAAAATACACAATTATATTTGGAGACTTAACCAACCCCCCACCCAAGCAACTGATAGAACAACTAGACAGAAAATCAACTAGAATATAAAAAATTTGAATAGCACAAACCACCACCAAAATCTAATTGGCATTTATAGAACATTCTACTCAACGGTGGGATACATATTAATCTTTCCTTTTTAAGTGACCATAAAACATTCACCAAGATCATATCCTGGACCATAAAATAACCTCAACAAATTTAAAATAACTGAAACAATAAACTGTGTTTTTTCTGACAACAGTGGCATCAAATTAGAAACCAAAATCAGAAAGACAAGACAATCTCTAAGTGTTGGAATTAAACCACACACTTTTAAATACTCCATAGATCAGGAAATCTCAAAGGAAATTAAAAAATACAAAGGACAACATATAAGAATATTTGGAATGTAACTGAACAAGTGCTAAGAGAGAAATTTATAGCATTAAATGTTTATATTAAGAATGAGGAATCAAATCAATAACCTAAGTTCCTATCTCAAGAAAGTAGAAAAAGAAAAGCAAAATAAGATCAAAGCAAGCAAAAGAAGGAAATAATGGAGCTAAGTACAGAAACCAATGAAATTGAAAATAGGAAAACAATAAAGAAAATCAATGAAGCAGAAAACTTTTTCTTCACCGAAAAATAAATAAATGTAATTGATAAACCTCTAGCGAGACTGACAAAAATAAAAAGAGAAGACATAAATAGCCAATGTCAGGAATGAAATATGGGATGTGACTACTAGTACTGTAGGCATTGGACAGATAAGGGAATGCTATGAACAACTTTATGCTCATAAATTTGACAATATAGAGATCAGTTCCTTGATAGCCACAAATTACCAAAACTCAACTAAGATGAACTAGATAATTCGAATAGTCTTATGCCCATTAAAGAAATTGAATTTGTAACTTTAAAGTTCCTAAGAAGAATTCTCCAGGCCTAGATGGTTTCACTGGAAAATTCTACCAAACATTTGAAGAAGAATTAACAACAATTTTATATAATCACGTGCAGAAAAAAGAGGAGGAAACATTATGAAGCTGGTTTTACCCTGACACCAAAACCAGACAAAGGCAATACCACAAAACAAAACTACAGAGCAGTATCTTTCATCAACTTAGAATAAAATTCCTCAGCAATATATTAGCAATCAAATCTAGCAATATATGAAAAGAATTATACATCATGGCCTAGTAGGATTTGTTCTAGCTATACAACAGTGATTGGACATTTGAAAATCGATCAATGTAATTTACCACACCGACAAGCTAAAGAAGAAAAACCGTATGATCATATCGATTGACACAGTGAAAACATTTGAGAATAGCTAAGATCCTTTGATTAAAAACTCTCAGCAAGTTAAGAGTAGAGGGATGTTACTGCAACTCTGTAAAGATCATCTACAGAGATCCTTCAGCTAATATCATGCTTAATGGTGAAAGACTGTTTTCCTCCAGATCAGGAATAAGACAGTTCTGCTCTTATTAGTCTTTTTCATCAAAGCACTGGAACGTCAAGCCACTGCAATAAGGCAAGAAGAATAAAGGCATAAAGATTGGAAAAGAAGAAAGAAAACTATACCTATTTATAGATAGCATGATTTTCTATGTAGAAAATCTCCAGGGACCTATAAAAAGCCTCCCAACTGAGTTTGGAAAAGTTACAGAATACCAGATCAATTGCATTTTTACACCCCAACAATGAACATACAGAAACCAAAATTTAAAATTCCATACCATTTACAATCACTCCAAATAAAGTTAAATATTTTGTGTATACTTATCAAAACATATTGGGACTTGTGCACTGCAAATTATTAAATGCTGATAAGAGAGATCCAAGGAGACTAAATAAGTGGAGAAAGACTTAGTGTATACAGTGGTCCCCAACCTTTTTGGCACCAGGGACTAGTTTCATGAAAGATAATTTTGCCATGGATTGGGGGCGGTGGTTTTGGGATGACTCAAGCTCATTATATTTATTGTGTACTTTATTTCTATTATTACATTGTGATTATTACATTATTACATTGTAATATATAACAAAATAATTATACAACTCACCATAGGTTGGGGACTTCTGGATTAGAAGATTCCACATAGTAAACATGTCCATTCTTTCCAAACTGATATATAGTTTAAGGTAATTCCTATAAAAATTACAGTAAGGTTTTTTGTAAACATAGACAAGCAAGCTTGTTCTAAACATTTATATGGAGAGACACAGGTGCTAGAATAGCTAAAACAATCTTGACAAAGAAGAATAAAATGAGAGGAATAAGTGAAGCAAGGCTTACCATATAGCTATGACAATCAAGACTGTGGTATTGGACAGACACATAGATGAATGAAATAGAATAGAGAGAACCCAGAAATAGACCTAGGCAAATATGCTCAGCTTTTTGACAAAGGTGAAAAGGTAATTTAATGGAGGAAGGACAACCTTTTCAACAAATAGTGCTGGAGTTAACAACAACAACAACAAAAACTTAAATCTCATTTTTTTTTTTTTTTTT
>NW_012144855.1:2495495-2496667 GCF_000956105.1 Propithecus coquereli | reverse complement strand
AGAAGTTATTAGAAAGAACAATGAAATTAGAGAACAGAGAGACACAACAACAAAAGTAAGAATCATGCTGGATGGGCTCAATCTAAGCAATTGTAAATGATAGAATAGAATCAGTGAACCTGGAGATAGTATAATAGAATTCACCCATTCTGGAACAGAAAATAAAAAGAGCCTCAGGGACCTGTGGGACAATTACAAAAGGTCCAACGTTTGTATCCTCAAAGTCCCAAAAGAAAAAGAAAAAGAAAGTGGGGTTGAAGGAGTATTTGAGAAAATAATAGTGTAAAATTTTCCATATTTGGTAAAAGACAAGTCTTCAGATCCAAGAAGTGGAGCCAATCCCAAATGGAATAAAACCAAAGAAATTCATACCAAGGCACATCATAATTAAACTATTGAAAACTAAAGGAAAAATACTGAAATCAGCTAGAGAAAACAACATATTTCCTATAGAGGAACACCAATTTGAATGACAAAGTATTTCTCATCTGAAGCCACGAAGGCTAGAAGTGGCACAATATTTTTCAAGTGCTCATAGAACTACCAAGTGTGTATACTATATCTGGTGAAACTATCCTTCAGGAGTGAGGAGGAAGTAAAAATAGTCTCAGATCAAAGAAGACTTAAAGAATTTTTTTCACGAGTATACCTCCTGTTAAAGATTGGCTAAGTGAAATTCTTCAAACAGAAAGGAAATAATAAAAGAAGAAATATTGGAACATCAGGAAGGGAAAGGAACAAAACAGGAAGAGCAGAAATATGGGCATATACAATAGATTTTCCTTTTCCTCATGGGATTCATAAATCATGTTTGACAATTGAACCACTAGTTATAAGTGGTAAAATGTTAACACCAGTAGACTATTGTAAGTCACATATGAATATTATAGTACCCAGAGAAGCCATTATGAAACCCTTGCAAAAAGATACATTCAAAAATGCTATAAATAGGCCGGGCGCAGTGGCTCACACCTGTAATCCTAGCTCTCTGGGAGGCCAAGGCAGGTGGATTGTTTGAGCTCAGGAGTTCGAAACCAGCCTGAGCAAGAGCAACACCCCATCTCTACTAAAATTAGAAAGAAATTAATCGGACAACTAAAAATATATAGAAAAAATTAGCCAGGCATGGTGGCGCATGCCTGTAGTCCCAGCTACTCGGGAGGCTGAGGCAG
>NW_012144855.1:2489410-2491809 GCF_000956105.1 Propithecus coquereli | reverse complement strand
CTATAAAACTTTTAGGGGAAAAAAAATTGGAGAAAATCTTTGAGATCTGGGCCTGGACAGAGTTCTTAGACTTGGCACCAAAAACATGATCCTTAAAAGTAAAACTTGATAAATTATACTTCGTTAAAACTAAAAACTTTTACTCTGTGAAAGCCCATGTGAAGAGAATGAAAAGACAAGCTATTGACCGGAAAAGGATTATATGCAAACCACATATCTGACAAAGAACTATCTAGAATATATAAAGAACTCTCAAAACTCAACAGTAAAAAAACAAATCCAATTAGAGAATGGGCAAAAGACAAGAACAGACATTTCAGGAATGAAATGAGGGTATATAGATGGCAAGTAAACACATGAAAAGTTGTTCAGCATCATTAGCTATCAGTGAAATGCAAATTAACCACAGTGAACTATCACTACACATTTATCAGAATGGCTAAAATAAAACATAATGAAACACCAAATGTTGGAAAGAATGCAGGCAAACAAGATCACTGACAGATTGCTTGTGGGAATATAACATGGTACAGCCACTCTGAAAAACAGTTTTGTAGTTTATTATGAAACTGAACATGAAATTACCATGCAATCCAGCAACTACACTCTAGAGCATTTATCTAAGAGAACAGAAAATTATATTTACATGAAATCCTATACATAAAAGTTTATACCAGCTTCATTCATAATAGCCCTAAACTGGAAACAATCCAGGTCTCCTTCAACAGTTTAATAGTTAAGGAAACTATGGTATGTACATACATCCCATGGAATACTACCCAGCAGTAAAAAGGAAAGAACTATTGATACATGCAGCAACCAGAATGAATTTCCAGAGAATTATGCTGTGTGAAAAAAAAATCCCAAAAGGTGTTATGTATCATATGATTCCATTTATATAACATCCTCAAAATGACAAAATTATAGTGATGACAACAGATTAAAGGTTGCTAGGACTTAAGGGTGATGGGGGAGAGGAGGAGAGGCAAGGGGTAGGAACAGAAGTGGCTGTGGTTATAAAAGGTAGCATGAAGGACCCCCACCTCTACAAAAAAATTTTAAAAATTTGTGGTACACACCTGTTCTGTAGTCCTAGCTACTCAGGAGGCTGAGTCAACTTGGGAGGCTGAGGCAAGAGGATCACTTGAGCCCAGGAGTTCAAGGTCACAGTGAGCTGTGATCACACCACTGCACTCCAGCCTGAGCAACAGAGCAAGACCCTGTCTCTAAAAATAAATAATAAATAAGGTAGCATGAGGGATCCTTGTGACAATTGTTCTGCATCATGATTGTGGCAATAGTCACAGGAATCTTCATAGTGGATGACATTGCTTAGAACTAAATACACACGCACACACACACACACACATACTCGAGTGTATGTAAACTGATAAATCTGAATAGCACTGATGGATTATATCAATGTTAAATTCCTGGTTGGGATGTTGTTTGTAGTTTCCAAGATGTTACTATTGGAAGACACTGGACAGAGGGGTATATGGGATCTTGTTGTATTGTTTTGTACAACTGCATGTGAGTCTACAATTATCTCACAACAAAAAGTTTTAAAAAAGTACTTAAAATGATCTTAAAACAAAAACCTACATTGATAAATGAAAAAATAGCATGAAGATATAGGTCAAAATTCCAGTAGTGGTCCAAAATATTGCTTCTGAATATATTAGTTTGAACAATACAAAATTGCCTATATCAGACAGCTTTTAACTTATAGAGGTAACAATTTTATATATCTCAAACTAATGCTAATTAGCCTTATTAAAATTACCAGCCTTTGGAGGAAGAGATGGGTTAATGTAAGGAAAAATGAGCCAGATTTGTTGAATCAGTGCAGTACTTGATATATTAGCAATAAATTAAAATAGCATATTTTTTGAACTCCTAATTCAAAAATATTTCTTGGTAATATTCCTGTTGGCTGCCCCAGTGTGGGCAATTATTGTGGCCCCACGAGGTTTCAGAAGGAGCAGAGAAACATTGCTAAAACATGTTGCGTGAGCCTCCTCTGTTCTGCAGACCTGTTTGTTCGGGGATGGCGCTGACCACCCTAACTCAGACCAAGCACTGTGAATGACTGTGGCAAGGAAGCCCTGGGAAGATCGTTTGAGAAGTCAGGAAGCTCTAGTGAATCGATGCAATGTGGTTCTGGGTACTAAAGAGAAGAGACACATGCAGCACAATGTCTGCTCACAGAATGTAGTTAATCAGTGTTTATCTGCTTTCATCCACCCATTCGTGTATCTACGATAGCTCCTTTTACTTCACTACACAGGAAGGGGAGAAATGCTGTTAAAATCAAAACAACTTTGAGCTTTTTATGCCAAGAAGGAATGGACTAGTGTTACATAAACTAGCCCACAAATGCCTGTGAATTATTTATT
>NW_012144855.1:2463478-2488230 GCF_000956105.1 Propithecus coquereli | reverse complement strand
TATTATGTACCATCTCAGTCCAAAAAGAATTTGAGGTGTCTTACACAGCAAATATATATATTAATATTAATACTAAAAAATGGAGCATCCTGATCAAAGACAAGTAAAAGATTTTGTTCTACACATATGTTAACATACAAGCAGCATTTGTGTATATATTTATTTTTACTTTACCAAAGATAAAGTTGTCAAAAAATTTTAAGTAATCTGGACTTGTATGTTTAAACAGATGTTATCTTCATTTACTGATAAAGAACTTCTTGCATATGCAAAAGCTGGAGCAGTAGCTGAAGAGGTCTTAGCAGCAATTAGAACTGTGATTGCATTTGGAGGACAAAAGAAAGAACTTGAAAGGTTTGTTTCTTCTTTAAGTTGATAGAAATGTTAAATTCTATGCCAACTCACGCCCTTCACGTTGACTGTGTTAATTATAAACATTTTCTCTGAAATAAATACATAGCTTAATGGATATATTACTGCATAACTAATATTCTGGAGAAGATGCAATTCTGATTGTTCTTTTCTCATTTCTGCTAATTCAAAGGATTTTCTAGAGTTTTCCAGATGGGCAATGACATAAAAAATAGTTTCCTAAACGCTGAAATGTATTTTATATCTCTGATGATTTTTTTTCTGCCTATCAAGTTAATTCTTGATTCGCTAAGATTGAGTGAGCATTTTGTGTAAGATCTATGGGGACATTTTAATTTGTGGTTCATTTCCCCTTTTGCCCAGGCCTCTAGTCAGTTGAATTATGCTCCATGATTTGGAAGATAAAAATATAATCAAAAAGCACATTTGTACAAAAGTTGAAAATCTTTTTTACTATGTGTTTAGTATTATTCTTGCAGCTGTTCCCTTTTATTAGATTTCTGAGTGTATAGATGTTAATTTTTTGAAGTTTATAATATTCATCAGGTCTCTTGATTTCCACAGACAGACTTTATTTAAAAATGAATATAAATTGTAATATTCTGATATATTTTAATGTTATATATTTTTTGAAAATAGGAAAAAGTAGACTATATTGTTTTGGGGGTTATACATTGTGTGATAAGGCGATAAAGACAAGCAAATGGATTTTTATAAGTCATAGTAATAGTTATCTCTGGGGAAGATGAGAAGCTGTGTGGCAAGAGCAGCACACATGGCAGGAGTGTCTGTGGCTCTAGCAGTATTCTGTTTCTTGACCTCAGCTGCACGTACATGAGTATTCATGTATAATTATCTTTTAAACTGTACATACGTGTTTGGAGTACTCTTTTGTTCGTATGATAGATTTTTACACCCACAAAGATATCCTTTGAGTGTAATTTGTCATGGCTAAGTGCCATAGTTCAAAGGAAAGTAGTATCTATGTTCTATTTCAGTTTTTGCTAAGGTTTTTGCTTTTGTTTTAAAGCATTTCTGACTAATAAAATGAAAAGTCCTGTTTAATGATGGGGCAAACATACAGTCACATAAAGCCCCTGCTCTCATGGAGCTTAAATTTTAACAGGGGGAGGGGAAGAGTACAGACAACCACAAATAAGCAAATATCTAATATACCAGTTGGGGGTAAATATTATTTGGGGAAATAGAATACTTGAGTCATATCAGGTACTGTTTGGGGAAATAAAATAAGAGAACCATGGAATATTTAGAGAAGTTATTCAGAAAAATCATTTGTGATTAGTTAATATTTGAGTAGTTAATATTTGAGTAGAGATGGAAAGAAATTTTAAACTTGAGATTCTTTTCCAGTTTTCATCAGAGGAAAGATGGACCAGAAAAATTATATACCCAACAGAATAGGAGACAAAGCTTATCTGCTTCTGCCTGGTTGCTGAGCTGGGGAGAAGACGTCTCCTCATAAAATCAAAGTCTCACATGAGATTGGGATCTGAATTGACACTATTCCGTGAACTAGGAAAACTCTCTCTCCCCAAAGCTGAGGATTTCATGTTAAAAATGAGTTCTAGTGCAGTGATACTAGAGTGTCTGGTAAAATCAGTTAAAAATTGCTGAAAATTAATGAATTAAACATCCAAATTAAGAAGGTAGAAAAAGAGCAATAAAGCATTAGAAAGAAAAAATAAAGGTAAGAGCAAAAACTAACTTAATAGAAAATTAAAGGTAAAAAAGTAGAGGATCAACAAGTCCATAAACCAATTCTTTGAAAAGACTAATAGATAACCAAGTATTTTGTAAGTTTAGGCAGGAACAAAAAAAGAATTAATAAGGAAAGCTTGCTAGAGATTTTTAAAAATCTATTTTTAAAATTACAGTTTATACCAATAAATTTTAAAACCCTGATGATATAGACAGTATCCTAGAAAAATACGGGTTAAAACCCTTACTTAAGAAGAACAAAGCCTGAGTAAACCAATAATCAATAAAAGAGTTGAATTCAAAGTTAAAAATCTCCTCCATCTTCTGTTGCCCTCTGCAAACAAGCAAAACCCACCAAGTCCAGATAACTTTATAGGATAAAGTTCTTCCAAGGCTTCAAGAAAGGGATAACCCTATCTTACACAAATTGCTGTAGACATGAAAAAAAAAGTTGTGAGTTCATTTTATTAGGCTAATGTTACTTTGATATCACAACCAGACAGGTATAACATGAGAAAGGAAAAATGAAAGGGCAGTTCTACCTGAAATATAGATGCAGAAATTACAAATAAATTATTAGGTAAACAAATGCATGTGAAAAATATCAGATTTTTAGAAGTTCTGAATGTGTTGGCTTTATCCTATGAATCCAAAGATGGTTTAATATTAGGAAATCTGTTAATTAATTAACCATATTAACAGATTAAAAGAAAGAAACATTTTGTTTTTATGTATGGGGAAAAGCATTAATTATATATGATTTGTGACAAAAACTCTTAAACCTAGGAATAAAAAATAACCTTCTTAATATACTAGAGACCCAAAGGAAATAGATTTAATGGTGAAGTGTTAAAAGCATTTTAACACTTAAAATAAGTACATACAGCTTTATCTGTCAATTTAAAAAATAAAATGAAACAAATATGTCTGCTAGTATCGATTCTATTTAGTATTATCAAGTACTAGATAATAAGACCAAGGAAACAAATAAGTAAGAATAATAAACAAAAATAAAGCAAAAAAGAAATAACAGCTATAGGATTGGAAAACAGGAAGCAAAATGATCATTATCCATAGATGGTATGATTGTTTACATAGAAATTTCAGTAGACTCTACAATCTAGCAAAGCATTAATACAATAAGATCTCTGGGTACCTATCACTATTCAGAATAAATGTCAGTCCTGTAAACCAGCAATGAGCAATTAGAAAATATATAGTATTTCATCAATTCTGAGATATACACTTTCCCCTCACAATTCTTCATCTTTGAAATTGGAATAAATCCAGTAGTCAATATTTTCTTGCAATTGCTACAGGCCTGCATTGAAGTCCAGTTCTTCTATACAGCATTTAAGTTTGCTTCTGCTGTTCACCAAGGACGCTACTAACTTGAGACCACCTTACGTTAAATTCTGTGTCTAGGAGTTTTGAACCACTGATAGTGTGAACTTATACTTCAGACCTGTGTGAGTCGTGCCTTGTGGTTCATATTCTCAGAGGAGGTTGTTTTTCCTTCCTTTAGCTAGTTGGTGCCAAAATTGAGACCTGTAAGTTGTTCTGCTTGCTGTCTCTTTTCATGTGGCACGTGTGTTATTATACTGAGGCTGTAGCTCTTCGGGTCCTGGCTGTATATGGGATGTCCTATTAAACTCCCTTCTTAATGCTGCATAAAAGAATAGAATAACAGTTCTTACCATTAATGACATCTTATATTTGAGAAATATGATAATATTTTTTAAAGATGTTATTAGCAACAAAAACCATAATGACGTATGTGATGTAGCCTGGGTAAGGAGGGAAAAGACAGTATGAGAGTAAAGTCCAATATTCATAACTTAGATAAATCTGATAATTTTAATTCACTAAAAGTTTAAAGGAACTGAGACTTTTTAATGGAGTGCTTTGATTAGATATGGAAAAATTTTTCCTAGAGAAGATGTTGATCAAGTTTTAACTGTAAGAAAATAGGCTTGCACAGCTATATTCAGAGATTCATTTTATGTGTGGAATGATTTCTTCAGAACATTATGAGTTGCTTGAATGTATATTTGAAAGGACATTCTTTCTCCCCTGGAAAATTGGAATTAGTTTTGCTTGGAGATCAAGAGTGGATATAAGTCTACAAACTGATGGACTCTCAGGTTGGCCATTTCTTGAAAGTTCATTCAGGCCGGGCGCGGTGGCTCACGCCTGTAATCCCAGCACTCTGGGAGGCTGAGGCGGGCGGATTGTTTGAGCTCAGGAGTTCAAGACTAGCCTGAGCAAGAACGAGACCCCGTCTCTACTAAAAATAGAAAGAAATTAATCGGACAACTAAAAATATACAGAAAAAATTAGCTGGGCATGGTGGCGCATGCCTGTAGTTCCAGCTACTCGGGAGGCTGAGGCAGAAGGACTGCTTGAGCCCAGAAGTTTGAGGTTGCTGTGAGCTAGGCTGATGCCATGGCACTCACTCTAGCCCGGGCAAAAGGGTGAGACTCTGTCTCAAAAAAAAAAAAAAAAAAAAGTTCATTCATTCAGCAGATTTATCCAGCACCTACTATATGGCAGGCACTGTGCTCGGCTCTGGGTTTTCATTCATGAATCAGAAATAGAGGATGTCAATCCTTGTGGGATCCTCAGTCAAAATAGCAGAATGGCTACAAAGGGAAGGAAGGGTGAAGGGAGGGAAGGAAGGTACGGAAGGAATCATCAAAGAAATGAATTAAATTATAGATTTAGTGATGTGCTCTGAAAGAATCAAAGAATGTGATGATGGGTAGGAGGAGTTTAAATATGGTAGTCAGGGAAGGCCTCCTTAAGGAGGTTTCATCTAGGCTGAGACCTGAGGGATGAGAAAAAGCATGCCATGGTGTGGGCAGAAACAGGATGGGTTGGAAGAATAGTCTTCCAAATTTCCTG
This sequence comes from Propithecus coquereli, assembly GCF_000956105.1. NCBI lineage: Eukaryota > Metazoa > Chordata > Mammalia > Primates > Indriidae > Propithecus > Propithecus coquereli. Next base: position 2,483,235 of record NW_012144855.1, on the reverse strand, counting down.
AGGTGGCAAAGACTTGGTATGTTTTAGAAAATATAAGGCTAGTGTAACTGGAACTCAGTTGAGCGAGGGGAAGTTGGGATGCACAGGGGCTAGAACATGGGCATGGTAGGCCATGGCGAAGAGCTAGGACTTTATTCCAAGGGCACAGGAAAGTGGTTGAGAGTATTAAACAGGGGAATGACTGTCCACGTTATGTTTTCAGATCATGAGTGCCTGTAACAGGTCTGGTGAATAGATGAGCACATTCAAAGCATGGGATCAGGGGAGGTTGACATGGTCATCCAGGCCAGAGGGCTTGCGGTAGCCTGATCTAAAGCTGAGGCAGGCGAGGAGTGACAGGTACCTAGATTTGGGATATAATTTGGAAGTAGAATTGATAAGACAATTCATAGATGAAACATAATCCTTCAGTTTTCTTTCATTTTTCTCCTTCCGTCCTTCTCCACTTCTACAAAGTAATCAAGGTCTTAATCTTTCAGATTAACAGGTACAGGAAGAAGCTGGCTCTCTTGGAATGGAAATTTAACCAGAAGTTAAAATGATTTTAATTCAGTAAGATAGACTAGTTTTATGCTCCTTATTTTAAAAAATATTTTTCTCTTTTATGTGTATCCGGCAAATATATTTATCTACTAGTATTGATTCTATTGGCTTACCCAAAACTGTTCCTTGCTCTTATAAGTGGCTACTTACATTATTGATAAATATTTTCATAATATTTAAGAATAATAATATTTTCTAAATACCAATTTTTAAAATATAACTTTAGTTCATTTTAGGAACTTTAATTACTATTTCCATACTAAAGCTTTTAATGAATTAATTATTTTAATATCTGGTTTTATCTGTGTGACAGTTTTATTGAAAAACTAATCAAAAAGCTTATGGAACAGGAGTATTGCTTATGTGTCCTCCTTTCTTACCCTTTTCTTTCCTTCATTTGTCTTTTCTGGTATCTAAATGATTTTCTTCTTTTTTGTTGCTTTTTCCTGTGCAAATGTTTCCTCTGGCTGCATAGGACAACATCATATTGGTTTCTACGTTAGTCTTGGTAAGCAAGAACTGAAATAAAGGAGATAACAGAGTATGAGACATGTGCATTGAAGTTCCTTAAATGTAATCATGTATAATTTATGCCTCGTAGTACCTCTCACCTCAGACCAACTCACAAAGTGTGAGATACATCTCTATCTCTATTCAAATGGAATGTCTATACAGATACAGATATATCTCAACCATTGAAACATGTTTCTCAAAAATAATTTTTTTGTTCAAGGATTATAACTAGCAAGTTGGGGATTTACATTTCGGGGGGTAAAAACTCAAATAGTGTGTTAATATTTTGGCACTATAAAGTTCTGTTTAAATTTGGTCTTTAGTGGACATGTCATGTAAATTTCATTTGGCATGATTTGTAACTGTGGTGTTGTAACTAGTTAAAGTAGTCATGAAGGCAAGAAAGGATGCATGCTTATATCTGGGCAGGGCTTGAACACTGCTGTACATGCTAGCGGAATGACTCCTCCAAAGAAAATTAATATAATGCTATATATATTTATATAATCATGAATTTTATGGATCAAAGACCTCGAAATATGAATTCCACATGGAAGCAAATTCTTTCAACAATTATGAGCTCCTTTTTTCTGCAAGGCAGTGCTCTAAGTTCTGCAGGGAGTTGTGCTTAAGAGGATAAAGGCAGATTTAAGGCTGTTATAATCTGTCCCATTTCTCTAATAGTTTTACCCGTTGGTTCTATATTTGCAAAGTACCTTATTTTTCTTTAACTCTGGGCCCCATTAGCTTATCTCTATATCTCTCTTCTTAAGCAAAATAGTCTGCTGGGTTCATCTCCTTTAGCTTTAACATTGGAAATTGATCACTCTCTGAGGATTTGAAAAGTACTTGAATTGTCATTTGGGAATAAGCTTTAAGTCATTAGAACTAGAGAAAGAAAATCTGTCAGTGGACTCTGACATTGTTTCTGGGTTTTTTGTTTGTCTTTGCTCCCAGTGTGCATTGCCTATATGTGCTCTAAGAAGTAGTAATGGGTGTGCTCCAAGTCTGCCTAATGTAGGGTAGACTTTTGTGCTGTGAATGGATTCAGGTATAGATGTGCTGAGATTTTTATTTTTCTCAGCTCTTAAGGTAGCCAGAAAGCTTTGGGTGGCCCCAGCCACCAGGCCAGAGCCCCCTACGCCAGCAGCAGGCAGCCCTGGCATGACACATGTTAGGGAGCATTCACAGAGGGAAGGATATGTAGGCAACATGTAGAAAGGAGAAGGAAGGGGCTGCTGATGCATAATGATGGACTATTATATAGTTTTAAGCCCAGTAATTTTTGTTGGTCAGTGATTTTTGAAAGAAATGTCTATGGAAACAAGATAAATCGTAGAGCTTATTTAAGTAAAAGAAGTATTACATGGCAATTCAAAGTTCTCAAAATGCTCTCGCAAATGTAACAGCTTAGTTGGTCCTTCCAGCAGTCCCAGACGGAGGTGGGACATGGAGCTAACTGTCTCCAAAGCTTCCCTAACATTCAGAAGATTTAAATGACTTCCTCTTGTTTAGCACTTTCTAACGTTACCTCTCCATTTTATTAATTAAAGATTTTGAAGGGAAGACACAATTCTTTTCATGGCTTCTATTTAGTATTGTCTATGAAACAATGCAAGTTCCAGAAGTTTGCTAAGTATTGCTTCACTTATTTTACTGTTGCTAAAGCCAGAGGAGGAACTTTTAGAAGACTCCCCATAAATATCTTAATTCTGTGAGCCTCAGTTTCCTCTTCCACAAGAAGGGAATAGTATTAACCTCATAAGGTCAATGTATGGGCAAAAGGAGAAAATACATGTATACCACAGGGCTGGGCACATCCTAACTCCTCAATAACCTTCATCCTACATTGATACGTTTTCATAAGATCTGAGTATATGGTGATCATTTTTGTTTTTTCTCCCAGGTACAACAACAACTTAGAAGAAGCTAAAAGAATTGGGATAAAGAAAGCTATTACGGCCAATATTTCTCTTGGTGCTGCTTTTCTACTGATCTATGCATCATACGCTCTGGCATTCTGGTATGGGACCACCTTGGTCCTCTCAAATGAATATTCTATTGGACAAGTACTCACTGTAAGTGATGTTATATTAAGAAATGAATCACTAGTAAAAATGCCAATGAAATCAAATGCAGTTGGTTGACTTTAGTAGAAGAATATATTTTGAATAACTTTTGATTACTACAAAGAGACATACACTACTAGATTAAAAAGTGGAAAGAAAATTAGATGCATCCAACAGCCAGTTTTGTTGCCCTTTTTGCAGATCTCTTGCACAATTTCTCCCATAGCCTAAATAATATTAACATTACCAATCTCTGTAGCATGAACTTTCATTTGTTGAGATTATTTCTCTGGACCAAACTTGATTCCAAACTCTTCACTTTTATTTCTTGATTTACTATTTACAACAAATGGCAAAATACAGAGTTTAACCTCATTCCAGAATGATTACTCTTCTAAAAGAATGTTCTATTTGGAAGTTTTCTGCATTATAGATCTTTGTACAAGCACAGATAACTCGCCATTTGATGTATCCTCTTTTTATTTTAAGGACAATGAAATAATTGCAAACCAAGGTCAGTCTGTATCTTGATCTAATAAAGTACATACTGTTAGAAGAGTCACTTAGTGCATTTTGCAGAGGCCAAGTAGAAGTATATTGAGTTAATGTGAGATGATATTTTAAAACAGTTCCCTTTCTCAGGAACCAGATTTGTACTATAGATGCAATAATTACCTCTCTTGTGTTTTCAATTGCTTCATCCAATTTTGGCTTTGGTAAAAGCCATTCCTGAGGCTGTTCGGTCAGGAATGGCTTTTACCAAAAAGCTTTTTTTGGGATAGTCATGCTGTGGGTGAGCCTGGGTTGTGATAAGAGATGTATTCTGTTTAATTGTGATGTAGATAAGCAGTTTAAATCCAGTATTCACAGAACCTAAATCTGTCTCCCAAACTGGCAGCTTCCAGAATAGTGAGTGAGGGATTTGATAATCAGACCAGCTTGATCCAAATTCCAGCTGAGCCACTTATTAGTTGCACGAATTGGAGCAGCCACCTAAACTTTTCAACCCTCTGTTACTTCTTCTGCCAAGTGGACATGACTGAAATAGTTTGCCCTAACTTTTGGTGGTGTTGTAGGGACTAATTGAGATAATGAATATAGAATCACTTAGCAAAGTTCTTTCTATGTAAATTATTGGGCAATTCCCAGGTGATTTAGAAAAAGAATGAATAGTGACATTACTTCTCCTTAACCCCGAAGAGAAACAAAGTTGAGTCTTTATCAATAAAAAATTGATTTGGTGCAAAATAAAAAACCAAAAAACCAGTTTATCAGACCTCAAAGACAACACAGTCTGGTAGGTGGAGAAGAAGGCTTAACCCGTTAAAGAATTGTGCCTGAGTTGTGTGTGCTTTGTAATTTACAAAGTATTTTCATATACACTGTTTCATCATGATATAACATGTCTAAGAATGCTAGGTAGGGAGAACAGATAGACTCTTGCCTGTTTTTGCAAATGAAGAAATTGAGGCCCAAAGATTCTGAGAGAATGGCCTAAAGATATGTAGCCAGTTAGTAATAATCCAGGATTCGAACTTGAGTCTTCTGACGCTCCTTCTAGTGTTTGTTTCCACCTTCCTGCTGATGATCTAAATAAAAATTCTTAGATATTGAAGAAATATAAAAATATTCTATTATAATGTTCTGGTCCTATAGAATGTATATGATTGTTTCATTGAGCAAGTAAAACTAATTCTGCATTCTAAACTGAAAAGTATTTAAACTTTTAAAATATTATTAATATTTTTCACTTATTTTTAATTGGCTAATCCTAATTGTATTACATTTATGGATACAAAACATCATAATGTGATGTTTTGATATATGTATACAATGTGGCGTGATTAAATCAGATTAATTAACATATCCCTCACCTCATTCACTTGACATTTTTTGAGGCGATACATTTAAAATTTACTCCATTAGTTAAAAGCTTTAAAAATATCTTTAATCCTCTGTATCCATAAGTTGCCTTGCCATTTTAAAATTTAATTAGCTATATTAGAAGAAGAAAGGAAGTATGAAAAAAATTGTACTAGCACTGTTTAAGTAACTTGATGGTTTTCCTTCACATTCCTCAGGTCTTCTTTTCTGTATTAATTGGAGCTTTTAGTATTGGACAGGCATCTCCAAGCATTGAAGCATTTGCAAATGCGAGAGGAGCAGCTTACGAAATCTTCAAGATAATTGATACTGTAAGTCTGAGCTGGCCACTTATCCACCTGTCTAAAAGATTTTCTGGTTAAGAATCAATTTCTTTATCACTTTATCCAGCTCTCAACAAAATGTCACTAAAAGTAGTTATCGTGACCTAGTAATCTCCTAAAATTTGATTCTGTTTAGGAGCCGACCATTGACAGCTATTCAGAGACTGGGCACAAACCAGATAATATTAAGGGAAATTTGGAATTCAGAAATGTTCACTTCAGTTACCCATCTCGAAAAGGTGTTAAGGTATGGTGATAAATAATCAATGATTAAACAGTCTTTGGATGAAGAGTTTCTGATACTTTTCTTTAGATATTGTAAAAAAAAAAAATACGTGTATATTTAAACCCAGTATGGAATTGAACTGTCAGTTCATATACCCTGTATCTGCGAATTGCCGTAAAGTTTGTTTCTCATTTGTCTTGGCAGATCTTGAAGGGCCTCAACCTAAAGGTGCAGAGTGGGCAGACGGTGGCCCTGGTTGGGAACAGTGGCTGTGGGAAGAGCACCACGGTGCAGCTGATGCAGAGATTCTATGACCCCACAGAGGGCGTGGTGAGATGGCCCTTGCTGAGCTATACCCTGCAGCAAGCAGCCGTTACCATTGCAGATCATTCTAATGTTACAATTTCAACTACCAGTTCTGAAAGTCACACTTTTTATTTCAGGTCAGTATTGACGGACAGGACATTAGGACCATAAATGTAAGATATCTGCGGGAAATCACTGGTGTTGTGAGTCAGGAACCTGTGTTGTTTGCCACCACAATAGCTGAAAACATTCGCTATGGCCGTGAAGATGTCACCATGGAGGAGATTGAAAAAGCTGTCAAAGAAGCCAATGCCTATGACTTTATCATGAAACTGCCTCATGTAAGTTGTTCTTGACCTTTGCCGTTCTAGAAATGCAAAGAATAGAATTCTGTCCTAATAGGTAGGAAGTTAGGGGATGGCTGTAAATTAGAGGAACTTCCTAAGAAGGGAAATCAAGATTACTACCAATATGAAAGTTCTAGCAGTGTAGACTAGACATATATATATGCTTTTTAAATTGGGACTGATTATTTCTAAGGTTTAAAGAACTGGATTGTATTGCCTATGAGGTTTAGGTCGTTTATGGGATTGGTAAGTAACCAGCTCGTTCTTTTGCTAAATCCTCCTGTGTTTTCTGTGTTGTAGAAATTTGACACCCTGGTTGGAGAGAGAGGCGCCCAGCTGAGCGGTGGACAGAAGCAGAGGATCGCCATTGCTCGTGCCCTGGTCCGCAACCCCAAGATCCTCCTGCTGGACGAGGCCACGTCAGCCTTGGACACAGAAAGTGAAGCAGTGGTTCAGGCAGCTCTGGATAAGGTCTGTGAGCCTCAGTTCAAACTAGCCTGATTTATAAGTATTAGAATATTCCACTGTTAGTTCTTCTAGGTATTGGTCTTGGAAAAGGACATTTCTGATGGCTTACAGGTGATTCCTTTAGCTATTAAAAGCATCAGTCCTCTTTGAAGTCTTTTTCTGTTTGTTTGTTCAATTTCTGTTTATTTCTCTTATCTTTTTTAAGTGCTTTAAGATGAATGAATTTTCATCTAAAGCCACTTGAAAATCTTTTAAAGAACAGAAATACAGACTCAAATGAAACTCGGTCTTCATTGTGATCTTGAAAACTTAGCTATAAGGGTAACCCTGTTATTTAGGCTTTGAGAGTTTTTAATATTGTCAACAAGAGGAAAATACAATCGGAAGGTTCACATTTAATTTCCAAGATGTTAAATGCCACTTAAGGACTCTATAGGAAGTGATAAACCTCTTATCTCCAGGAGAGGGGCAGAGAGCCTATGATATTAGAAACCTCCCTGAGCCAAGAAACATCCTTGACGGTCAACAGAGTTTGACCTTCCTGTAGTTCTGGAGTCCGTATGACTTGATTCACCAAGTGCTTGCTCTGTGCGAGGCACTGTGCGCTTGGTCTCCAGCATGTAGTGGTAACCAGGCGAGCTCTGTGAAGACCAGAACATGAAGACCTTTTAACCAAAGGTGCTCTGAGTTGAGATGTCACAGTAGAATTCAAAGATGAACCCATGTTTGTTCCAACTGCCCCGTCTCAATAAAACAATGCCGAATGTTCCTTTAAACATCCTGTCAATGTGCTTATTAGATTGTTGAGGGAGCAAAAAGCAGCTTACTAAACATTATGTGAACTGAAATAGAGGCAGATGGGATCGTGGCTGCTTTTTTTCCCTTTAATTTTCTTATCTGTGGTTTCACATCTGTGTTTTTTTATAGTTTTGTTTATTTGTGTTTCCTTATTCTACAGTGGAACTATGTATTAAATTATAAAACACAATTTTAAAAGATTATATTTAAAAATGCTTTTTCCTCAGAGTATAAATTTTGAGGGGAATTCCACGTTTTCCCCTTTTTCCAAAAACATCCAAAGAATTGATCCATTGTTTTCTCTACTTTCTAGTTGCTACCACCTAATTTTTCTCACGTTTTTTTTTTTTTCTTCTCAGGGTTTTCCACTTCTGTTTTTTCCTATTGATCCTATTGTTTGTTTTGAGAATTTTATTATTAGTTACTGGAGAGAAATATAGAGTAACAAAAATCGTAAGCATTGGGTCAGTTACAAAGGTTAAAGAAATCTCAGATGAGTTCTGATTATCCAGCTCTGTTCCATATAAATTAAAACAAGATTGGGCATTTAAAGACATTTACATAGTTCTTCAATTTTTATATAATTCTTCTACCTAGGAATAAATATCATTTATTAAGCACTTACTATGTATAAGTCACAGTGCTAAGTACTTTATGTGCACCATTTTATTAAGTCATCACAACTATCCTAAGAAGTGAGTACTATTATTATACCCATTTTACATATGAATAAATTGAGCCCCCTGTAGGTTAACATTCATAAATTTATTTTGGGTTAATATGATGCTGAAGTCTGGACTTTGCTGCCTCATATTTATTATCTGTCTGGCTCATCCAAGTGGTCACATGAGATAGGACATGATGACTCTTAGGGCTGATCGCTACTTGGTATATACCAGTACACCACACTGGCCTGTGTTTATTTTGATTGGCCGATGCCTGGGCTGTAGGATTTTGTTACTTTGTATGAGCCTCTGATTATTACTACAAATTTAGGTTAAGTAAAATCATAGAGCCTTCCAGAATTATTAATATGTGAATATTATATTCACATTTGTGTTTATTATAATAAAACATCATTTTAAACTATTACCAATTTTCTATACATTTATTGAAGTTAGAAAGTATCTTATACAGCTTTGATGGTTTTATAATGTCCAAAGCACTGGTGTTCAGTATTCATACATTGGATGAATGAATCTTTGCACATAATTGTTAATGTATTCAAAAACCAAATTTCTCTATCTTTAGGCCAGAGAGGGCCGGACCACCATTGTGATAGCTCATCGTTTGTCTACAGTTCGTAATGCTGATGTCATTGCTGGTTTTGATGATGGAGTCATTGCAGAGAAAGGAAATCATCATGAGCTCATGAAAGAGAAAGGCATTTATTTCAAACTTGTCACAATGCAGGTAGAATTTAACTCTAGAATTCTTCTAAATTATCTCAGTGATAAGCTGATTTTTCTGTATTTAATTGCTAAAAATAAATATTAATGTTATTTGATTTGATTATCTTGAGAAGTAGGAAAAAATACTTGAATGATTCAGGATCAGACCCATGTTTTAGATATTTTTTTCTCTTGAAAGGGGGTGAAATAAAGAAAGATAATTAGATAAAATGTTTAAAAGGTTTAAAGGTGAACTATCCACTATAGTAGCCACCAGCCACATGTGGCTATTGAGCATTTAAACAGTGGTTCATCTGATTGAAGAGTTGTAAGTAAAAAATGCACAGCAGATTCGAAAGACTTAATACAAAAAAAGAATGCAAAATATCTCAGTAATTTTTATATTGATTACATGTTGAAATGATAATATCACTGAATATCAATAATAGATATATTGGGTGAAATAGAGTATGTGATTAAAATCGATCTTACCTCCCTCTTTTCACATTTTTTAATGTGACTACTAGCAAATTTTAAATGACAAATGTGGGTCATAGTATGGTTTGTACCATATTTCTGTTGACAGCACTGCTCCAAAGCAAACTTAACTGAGTCAAACACCCACAAAAGATGATTACATAAGATGCATGGACTGGACACCATGTTATTTCAGCATATTCAATGGGAATCCTTCTTGTTTAGTGATTTTCATTTTCAAGTGTCTCTATCTGTCTCTCACACACACATACACCAACCATGTAACTTTACCCTTTTCTGTAATTAAACAAATTACCATTTTCCTTGATAGCCAGTGTTCAGTGATTAATTTTCATTGGTTAATGGAGCCTAACCAGCTTATGCATATTTCTTGTTTATTTTAGACAGCAGGAAATGAAATTGAATTAGAAAATGCAGCTGGTGAATCCAAAAGTGAAATCGATGCCTTGGAAATGTCTTCAGATGAGTCAGGATCCAGTCTGATAAGAAAAAGATCAACTCGCAAAAGTATCCGTGGATCACAAGCCCAAGACAGAAAGCTTAGTACAAAAGAGGCTCTGGTATGAAGAAGGATGTCGAGTTTTATGTTTTAAAACCACCCAGTATGGCTCTCCTAGTTTGGTGGGCTGGGGCTGAGCTTGTAGGAGTGGGAACCAGAAACGGTGATCCAGAATCCTCCTGTCCCATGCCCCAGAATGTTTCACAAACCAAAATATCAACATTTTAAAATCAAGTTAGAAATAATTAATTAATTAATTCAAAAAATCGGGTTAGAATTTAAGAATGAGAATTTGTAGGACACGATTTTTAGAATTAGAATTTATAATGTAAAGAGACCATAGTGAGTCTTCAAATATCAAAATTTTTATTCCATTTATCCTTACTTAGAAATATTCTTGTCATGTTCTCAATGCCAGGTAAGAGTTAAATGTTTGTGGAAACATTCATTTCTTAAAAAGTAAAGCAGTATTGTAACAGAATTGGTCACCATTTTTTTGAAGCTAAATAGCTATCACTTAATAAGGAATAAGAATAGGATATATTCATCTTAAAAACTTTGTGCATATAGAACTGTACATCATAAAATCGATTATCAATTTTTTAAAACTAGCCTGTTGTAATATTTTGTGTTTTCTAGGATGAAGATGTACCTCACGTTTCCTTTTGGAGGATTCTGAAGCTGAATATAACTGAATGGCCTTATTTTGTTGTTGGTGTATTTTCTGCCATTATAAATGGTGGCCTGCAACCAGCATTTGCAGTAGTATTTTCAAAGATGATAGGGGTAAGTGTTTATGTCCATTTGATTGGATTTACTTGTGAGTCCTGAGTAAAGAATGAATGCACTGTTTGTATTTGTACCTGTATACATAAGCCACAAAAAAACATCTTCATATGAAACTGACTGGCTTGAAGGTATAAGAATGGAAGTCTAATTGGGGATAGAAAAGCTAATTTGTGAACCTTCCTTTGTCTGGCCAGCCAGTTTCTATCTGAGGACCCTAGGGACCAGCTCCCTGAAATAGTCAATGTCCCTACTGAGATGATTTCCCCATACCTGCCAAGGCTGGGTTCTAAGAAAACCTCATGAACTGTCATTTCACCAGTGTGCACAGAGAATTCCTCTTGTGTTCATAAGACCAGCTTGAGAATGAGCTGCTCTCTAACATACACACTTACCAAGACGTGAATAGGTCTAGCGTTTTACCTCTGTAAGATGTAATTTTCATATCACTTGCTAAAATTGAAATAAAAAGCAACAGCTTCCTAAAGATTGAGGTTGACATTTGTTGGTTCCACTTGATCTTAATGGTGGCATTTTCAACAGTAAAGTTACAATCTGAGCAGGAATGTTGTTTAGTGACAGATGTCCAGACATCAAGCTGAGGACAGACACCCTGGCCATAACTGCTAAAAACATTGTGGAGTAAGAGATTGATCACACCAAGAAGCATAAGCTAAACACTCACTTTTGATTTTATAAGATATACATAACTATTCAGGTCTACCCATGCCTGGCTAGCTTATTTCAGGTTGATATTCATGTTTCATGTATTTATGCAAGAAATATTTTTTCAGTGTCTGCTCTGTGCCAGATAGTTTTCTAGTTGTTGAAAAAATACTGAGAAGGAGACAGTGTCTGATTGCGTACAGCATATATTTCAGGATGGGTGTTAGCAAACTTTTTCTATAAATGGTAAGATAGTAAATATTTTAGGCTTTACAGGCCATGTGGCTTCTGTTGCAAATACTCAACTCTGGCCTTGTAGTAAAAAAGCAGCCACGTACAATATGGAAGCAAGGGAACATGGCCATGTTCCATTAAAGCTGTATGTAAACACTTGGTTGGTGACCCATAGCTTGCCGATCCCTGTTCTAACCTATGTCTTATAGGTAGGGAGGTAAACTACAGTGTCATCGGGGAAAAAATGGAAGTGGTTAAGTTAGGAATGGGTTTGACTGTAACAAAACAACTTACTGATTTTATGTTTTCCTCATTCTTCATGTAACAATAAGTCTGGAGATTGGTGATCCAGGGTTGGGGATCCCAATGTCCTAGATGTTGGGTAGACAACCAGCTATCCGCCTCACTGAAGCACAGTGGGCTCTGGGTCAGGTTGCTTGGCCTCATAACCTGGGGTCATCCTTTGCTGGCTGTATTACCTTGAGGAAATAAGTTAACCTCTCTGTACTTCACTTTTGCTCTGTGTAAAATAGGGGTGATAATAAAATGCACTTTCAGGAGATGGTTGTGAAGATAAAAGGAATAGTATACATGAATTTGTTTAGAATAATCCTTGGCACAGAGTAAAATTTTAGTGATTGTTATTTTTGTTGTTGGAATGACTAGTCAAAAAATTTATTTTCTCTCTTCTAGAGACCTGTTTTTGTTGTTTTGTTTTTTAACAAAGGATAAAATTGTCTGGGTTGGGTTGGGAATGCGGCTCTCTTACAAGGCTGGTTTTGGTTCACTGCGAGGGAGATAATGTATTTTCTTTCCCTGTAGAATGGTTCTTCTCTGTGTTCCTTGGGCCCAAAACATCCTATTAGCCCTCTAACCATCTCTGGAAAGGTTTCCATGTATCGCGCTAGGTCAGCTAGCTGTAGTGCTCAACTGAGTCTCTAACTGGCCATCCTACAAAGAAAGCTGGCTCGAAGAAACCACTTTCTTTTTGAAAGGACTGGGCTGAGTGAATAACCGTCTCTCTCTGGTTCCTCAAAACCACATCAACAGATTTTCTCCAGATACTTCAGGACAATTTGAAATGCCCAAATAGCAAAATAATGAATTGCCGCACAATATAGTTTTCCACCAAGGGAAGAGGATGATATGAATTCTAGTTTCTACTTTACACACTAGGGGTGACACTCATTGCCCCACGAGGGAATCTGAACAGAAAAAATATTGGATCGATTTATGAATGAGAAACCCATTCTTGGCCTGTAAGGAATGCAGAGTGCACATGCCTTTAAGGTTGGCACTAGGAAAGCCAACCCTGATTTCCAGCATATACTAAGGCTCTCCTGACCCCTGAATACTGTGCCAGATGGGAAATGAGTCAGGCCCAGCATGGCTGCTTCAGTGATTGAACTAAAACCCTTTAAATATTTTCTTGCAGATTTTTACAAGAGATGATGATCCTGAAACACAACGACAGAATAGTAACTTGTTTTCACTATTGTTTCTAGTCCTTGGAATTATTTCTTTTATTACCTTTTTCCTTCAGGTAAATGTCTACATTTTTCTTTTATTCATTTTGGGAAGTGCATCATTATTCAACTGGGGAATTTATAAGCATCTGTGTAATTTGCCTTTTAGTAGAACTTCTATCTTAACTTAGCTACTAATAGGCAAGGGTTTTTTTGAACATATTTAAACAAAGATGTTTTCCCTCCTCTGGCCCCCTTGCTTACCTTTCCTGTCTAAAAGAACGCATTTCCTGACAAATCCTGGTAAGCCTCCCAGCTAGCTGGGAGTGGCAGCAGCAGTTTCAGAACTGGGCTCTCCTGGCTGCATCACCGGTGCAGCCTTGCACCAGAGCACATTGTCACGGAAACAAACCCGTAGAATCAGGCTTTCTGGTTTTGCCTAGTATCCTGCTTTATCAATGGCATCAAGTCCCCCCAGTTTTGTCTAATTGGCAGCTGGATCTCTAACAAATCTTCTGTGTGGCACGTTCCTGTTCTTCACAGGGCTACACGTTTGGCAAAGCCGGAGAGATCCTCACCAAGCGGCTCCGCTACATGGTGTTCAGATCCATGCTGAGACAGGTACGTCTATCGAGGGCTGTGCCTGGGATGTGCAGAGCTCCCCACCCGTGGACTCCGACCGTGGGAGCTCCGTCTTGTCACCCATACTGAGCTCACTATTGGTCATCCCTCAATCTCATCAGAGAGAGGCACAGGCTGAGGCCCTGCTGTCTGTTTGCTGGGGGTGGGAGGAGGGCACAAGGATCGGACCACTTTGAGACAAAGTCTCCAGGGTGGATTCACTTTCAGCCTTTTGTCTCAGCAGTTGTAGGCAGGGTAGGCAGAAGGGATCCTTAATCTCTCTCGTTCCTTTCCTCTTTCCTCTTTTCTCCTGGGGACCCAGGACACTCACGTTTCTTCCCACCAAGAGCTGTCCTTGTGCCCTTTCATTCCACAAACCAAAATTCATTCCATAGCCCATTCCTCATTGTCCAGTTTCTTGGCTAGACTGATACACTAATTCAAGCTGCAATGTTACTGGCTGATGACGACTTAATGGAATGCCTCGCACATTTTGTACCTTCGAAACCCTAGCAACAGACAGATGTGAATGTTTTCCTTGGGGAACGGGGCGGGGATTACGGGAATGTGACCCAGAGCAGCCCAGTTCAAAGGCAAAAGTTTCTTTAACAATCGTGAACATGTTGTATGTGACCTAATTACTTTCCATTTTAAAACCACTAATCACTTGTCGTTGAATAAAATGATGCTCTAGAAGGCTGTGCCAGACGTGCCCGGGCTACTCGAACCCTGGCTAAGAAGCATCAGTTTGCTGTGTTAAGATTTCTAGAGGACATCCACATTTTCCCAGCTGTCTTTGGTTCCTCAGCCCTCTCCCACTCCCCTCATCATCACTTAAAAGGAAGACATATTTATGGGAATTGCTAGCTAGGGACTGACAGAGCCGGAACTGCATCTGGTGAGGGAGAGAGCACTGCTCGATGGGGACCCTGTCCTTGAACTCTCGGGTCAGACCATATTTATAACTCACATTCCACTTAGGCTCAAGGCTGACCCTGGTCTAGGGCCAAATGCCCCATTACCCCGCCAGCTTCCAGGCCAACTTCTAATTCCATATACTTTGGGAGCTGAGCTGACAGTTTGTGTAATGGCCTGTCCATAAATTGTTAAGTGAGGGCAAACATACATTAAGTGCCCTCTGCTTACAAGGCATGTTACTAAGTATTGTAGCGCATTCAAACCTGAACGATCCCTGTCTTCAAGGAAGTTACAGTCCAGTGGGAAGACACTTTAAACACTTAAGAACATTGAAAAGTAAATTGATGCATGCTATAATAAATTATAGCACCTTATTTTTTTTAAAAAATGTTTTGGGGAAAAATGATAGATACTCCTTTAATCCAAATCACCAGTTCAAATTCACAATCTTGCTCGTATTTTTGTATTTAAAAATATAAGTGGTTTTACAAAGAAAATTTGATTCGGGCTGAATATTACATTTTTAATCTAGATTGCTTTTGTTGATATGTTTTTAATTGAATTCATTTCTTTAACTGCTTGTTCAACTACTCTATTGGGTGTCTAATAAGTGTTTCGTACTTTAACATTTCTAAAATTTAACTTTTGACTCACTTCTCCCACCTGGCTTAGTTCTTATCTATTCTTCCCACATATCAGTAAGTGACAGCTCCCTTCTACCAGTTGTTTAGCCTAAAAACCTTGGAGTCATACTTGACTCCTCTCTCTCTGTTTAATATTGTAGAAGCCTCCTAATTGGTCTCGCTGCCTCCATCCTCAAGCCAGTAGGGTCACCTTACAGCAGCCAGAGTCCTTCTTCTAAAAATGCAAGTTAAATCACATCCTTCTGCCCTAAACCTGCTAAAGGATGCCCGTAGCTCTCAGGGTGAAGTCTGGAATCTTTGTCTCCAAGGCCATACATGATGCAGCCCCCACTACTTCTCAGACTTCATCTCCTACAACTTCACCTTTTTCCAACACACAGTCTACTCCACATACAATGACTCACTGCATAAAGGTGCGGAGGGGAACGTCAAGGGAGCCACATGAGGACAGAAATCAGTCCAGAGGAAGAGGCAGCTTTTACAAATTCACACAAAGGCTGTGTTTAGGCTACGGCAGGCTTTAAGGCTTTCTTGCTAGTGTGTGAGCAGATCGAGTGGCCTTTGCCTCAGGGCCCCTGCACATATTGTTTCTTCCTTCGGATATTCTTTTCCTTTCCTTCACTCAGGTCTCTATTCAAATGTTACCTTAGAGACATCTTCTCTTTCCCCTCCCCAGTCTCTGAGATAGCACCTTCCCTCCCTTGTTTGTCCTTCGTACCTTGCTGTTTTTCTTCATAGCATTTATTACCACCTGACATGGTATACATGCATTTACTCGTGCCTTCCATCTCTAGAACCTGGGCTTCATGAAAGCAGTCACTTTGTCTTTTTTGTTTACTGTTGTACAGACCAACACTTAGAAATCATGCTTGGGACAAAGTAGGCATTCAAAAAAATTTTGACAAATGAAATGATTTATTTATGTTTGTATATTAAATCTCTTTCTTGCCTGTTGAATGTCACATCCTAAGTTCTAAATGCAGAGAATATAAGTGATAAACAAAACTGACCCTGTCACTGCCCTCCTGGAACTGAGAGTCTCATGAATATGGTTTGAAGATAATAAAATCATGTTCTGTGCCACAGGATGTGAGCTGGTTTGATAACCCTAAAAACACCACTGGAGCTTTGACTACCAGGCTTGCCAATGATGCTGCTCAAGTTAAAGGGGTACGTGCCTCCTTTCTGTTGGTGTTTGTCTAATTTGGCCATTTTGAACCTCAGCACGAAACCAGTTTTCTCCTTACACGTGTTCTCGTCATCATTAAGAAAATGTTGAATAAACATCTAACCTACAAATATATCATGTGCTTTTTATAGCAAAAATGTTAACTATTTAAATATTATACACTGTAGAACACAAAGATAACAAAGCATTCTTTCATTGCAGTGTTATTCATGCTATTAAAATGATGCACACAGAAGAATAGTTATTTAGAAAAGGAAGTATTTATCAGTGAACCATGCAGCATTAGTCTGTTTTAGAGTTCAATCAACAGAAAATTGTTGCTACTCAAGAAAGGATGTACGTGGTTGCTGTAAGATAGTTTAGGGGCATTAGAGGCTGTGCTCAGTGGCTCAGGGCTGTTATCCCAGCACTTTGGGAGGCCAAGGCAGGAGGATCACTTGAGGCCAGGAGTTCAAGATCAGCTTGGGCAATATAGCAAGAACCTATCTCAACAAAAAATAGAAAGAATTAGCCAGGTATGATGCTGCATGCCTGTAATCCTGGCTACTTGGGAGACTGAGGCAGGAAGCATTGCTTGAGCTCAAGATGTCGAGGCTACAGTGAGATATGATGGTGCCATTGCACTCCAGCCTGGGTGATAGAGCAAGACCCTATCTCTCAAAAAAAAAAAAAAAAAGAAAAATTAGGTGCACTACAATTCAGAAGGGAACAAGAAAATATTCTAAAGGATAGGCTGAAAGAAATGAAAAGCACATTAAAAAATTAAAGCAAAGGTAGAAGGAGTAACTTTATCAGACTATAAAATTTAAATTTTGCTACTATATAAATCTCTTTAATTGATATAACCAGAAACTGTTGAATCAGCAGGTTTTGATTTTCAGCTAAGGTGAAAATTTCTTATACGACAATTGTTTATGGCAAAAAACCGCAAGATGATGTAGAATTTGAAAAAATTCACTTTGTCTTTGCTCTCTCTCCCCACCCCCTTGAACTTTATCAGTCTTTATATTTCAGTCTTTCTTTAAGGTATACTGTACTAACATTTTAATATGGAGCTTCTGTAAGAATAGATTATGAATGTAGAAGCACACAGAGTTGCAAAATTGCTATATAGATCTTAGGAATTGTTGTTTTAATACAGATCTCTGTGCTTAAAGCAAAAAAAATCAACAAAAGTCAGGATATAGATCAAGTTGTATAGAACTTAACAAAGCAAAATATGTATTGCTTGAAATAACTTCAAATTCCTAAAACAGAAAGTGATCCTCCCTTATGAATTCTGTGTGGCGTGTCAAATTGTCATAAGTGCTATGGGAAAACAGTGGAAGCAGGATATGGGGGTAGGGTCTTGCTGGTTGTCATGGAGGGAAGGTCTCAGTCATATGGTAGTATGTGCAAGAGGCCTGAAGAAAGGAAAAGTGTCTCCCTCTAGCGGTCTGGAAAGGAGTGCTCTAATCAGAAGGATCAGCAAGTGCAAAGGCCCTGAGGCTGGAGCATTCCCCAGCTGTTCCCAAAATAGCAAGGAGGATAGAGTGGCTAGAGTAAAGTGAGTGAAAGGGAGAGTCGTAAGGGTTGAGGTCAGCATTATATCCAGAATTAGATGGGAAGCCATTGCAGGGTTTTGAACACAGGAGTGACATGCTCAGAAATTTAAAAGGACCACTGTGGCTGCTGTATGAATAGGATGAAGTGGGCAAGAATAGAGGTAGGGAGTCTATTGCAATAAACCAGGAGAAGGATAATAGTGTTTTAGACTAGCATGGTCATATTTAAGGTGATGAAATGTAGTTAATTCTGAATATATTTTAAAGGTACAGCCAACAAAATTTGTTGGTTGGACTGGAGAAATGATATGGGAGAAAGGGAATTTAAGGATGCCTCAAATTTTTGACCTGCACAACTGAAAAAAAAAATGGAGCTGATTTTTATTAGTAATAAAATTGGGAAGTCTGTTGGAGGAGCAGGCTTGAGGGAGAATCAAGAGTTCTGTGTGGCATGTGGTGAGTTTGCGATGCCCGTGTTAGACATCCATGTGGAGGTGTCAAGGAGGCTGGTGGATTTGGATGTCTGGAGTTTAGCAGAGAAGTCTGGTCTAGAAACAGACATTGGAGATTTTTCAGTGCATTAGTGGTTTTTAAAGACATGAGACTGGATGAGATAGCCCAGGAAGCAGGTATAGACAGAGAGGATGTCAAGTCCTGGGCCCTGAGGTCGGGGCTATGAGGATGAGCCAGCAAAGAAGAGCGAGAGGAGTGGCCCGTGAGGGAGAAGAGCAGAGTCCTAGAAACACAACCGAGAAAGTGTCTTAAGGAGGGAGAGAGCCAGGATGCCAAATACCGCTGAACAAATGCCTGAACATCTCACAGGTGATCAGTGTGGAGGTGCTTATGGTTCTAACAAGAACCATTTCAGGGGAGTGGTGGGAATGGAATCCTGAGGGGTGTAGGCTCAAGAGAAAGGGAAGAGAGAAATATGACACAGTTGGCCAGATCGTTAATGGACTTGCTCTTAAATGGGGAAGAAAAGTGGGGTGGTAGGTGGAGAAAGACATCAAGTATGAGTCTCTATTGTATTTTTAATTTAAATTGGTACAAGAATCAATCAACAAGCTTAGGGTAGATCCACTTTGCTACCTCCATGGAAGCGCCTTTTCTGGGGTATGGCAATCACTGTGGGCAAATTGTGTCCTCGAGGTTCCTAATCCTATTTTGCCTAGCAGCTAAACTTTGGTGTGCTAATTTTAGTGTGCCTTTTATAGAGACCTTGTCGTATGTGCTCCTGTGTTTTGACAGACACACACATCCTACATCCTGTTTGGTGTGGAAGACACAATCCTAGAAGGAACCCGAACGCGGTCCCTTGCAGCAGAACCCTGAGCAGATGCAGCCTGGGCGTTCTGTGGTGCAGTTTTTCTTCCCTCTTCTTTAATTCCTCTGGCGTTATGACCTGCCTTAGACTCAGTGCTTTCTTATATTTGTAAAACTGGAGGTCAATCCTTTCTCTCTACGGTGTCATTTGTGAAGCCCTTTGCTGTATGTGCTGGTGTCTAATTGCCTGCTGGTGTCTAATTGCCTGCTGGTGTCAGCCTTCTGCTTTTCACTCGTTTCCTGAAAGGCATCGCAAACTGGCATTTCATGGCCACACCAGCACAACACCCACACACCTTGTGTGAGCCATTCTGAGGCACAACTGTTTTCCAGAACTTAAAACAGTGGCTAAAAATGAAAAGACCAGGGAAGAGGAAATAAGCAGATGAGCCAATACCACCAAACTAGGCAAGCCCAGTATAGCTGTTATCACAGTTAGCTGAGAGAGGACAATTGTATCTACTTTATACCACTAGCTGACCTTTTCATGGTGGGGGATAC
>NW_012144855.1:2454299-2462603 GCF_000956105.1 Propithecus coquereli | reverse complement strand
CCCCCCCCCCAATAAGCACAAATATTTTAGAATTGAAGTGATATGATGGTCTTTCGAGGAGGAAATAAATAACAGGAGGGGAAGAAACAGGGACAGGTGGGGAGAAGAACAAGGAGGAGAGGAAGTGAGATACAAATAAGTGAAAATTCACTGGGATGGAGAGGTGAGGAGGAGGAAAGCGTCTTAGTGGGTTTAGGTCTTAGCTCGTTTTTACCTTACATTGCTTCACACTTGGGCTGTGGATTTTGGAGGGTTTCCTTCCCTCAATCCCCCTCTTTTCAGTGAAAATTATCTGGCTGCTGATCCCTGCTCTTCCATTCATTTTGGTCCTCAGACTCCACTCTGTAAGGAACAGTGGGACAGTGAGCATTAGTCTTTAGAATACAGGGACAGTCACTGGTGCAGTGTCAATGCACTAAATCAAATATAGCCAAGGGACTTAATCTCCCTGCAGTGTAAGGTCCTCGATATTTTAGTTACCCTTTCCTGTTCATTAAAGAAGAATTTGCCATCTTTGATTCATCTTAGTTATTTCTGTGGCCCTTGACTGCCATCCACAGCTGAACATTGATGTGTCTGAAGGGTTACGTGCAGGGCAATGCCTCTGCCGTGAACCTGGGGGATGTTCTCAGTGCTCCTCTGTGGGAAATGAGTTCTGAGTAAATACTGAGAACAGGAGCAACCTACTTCATCCCCTCCTGTAGACTCTCTCCGGCTTGCATCCTTTGACCTTCAAACTGAAGAGGTGCAATACAGAAAGCTGACTTTGAAGGCCGCTACATTCTGATTTATGGCAAATCTGGCAAAGCATCTCTTTAATATCAGCTCAGTGATTGCATCGAGTAAAAATAAATGTGCTCTATTATTTATGCTGTCTCTTTCAGCCCTGGCGCAATTCCCTGGTATGGAATTTAATGTATATAAAGGCTACTGATGGTTGTAGCACCCTTTTTCCATTAAGTACTGGTCTAGTATTTATATCAAATAGCTTTTAAATGATTTAGAGGGATTGATGAAGGGAGTTATAAAGGATTCTATCACAGTATTCAGAGTGGAGAGAAGCTTTGGGTATTAATCAATGTACCAGCTCATTTAGGGAGTTAGGAGAGATTTGTCCAAAGTCACAGTGATGGCAGCGACCATCCTAGACTGCACTCCATTGTAATCTTTCCCTGAGACCAGTCCCACTGGGCTGAAGAAACTTTAGGGTTAGAAAAGAACACAGGTCATTTCCAGAGAAAGCAGGTCTGGGGCCATATGCAGAATTCAGAATGGCTTGGCGGCACGGAGTATAGCCAGGGTAGAGGAGATGTGATGGACTGAATTCTAGGGTGGTGGCCTGAATTGACTTGTAGTTTGACTTCTGGTTTTAGAGTTGGAAATCTAGTGTAGAGTTGGACATTACAGAGTAGTGGACTGAATTGACTTTGTAGTTTGACCTCCAGTTTTAGTGTTGGAAATCACTGCACACCACTGGAAGTCATGCTTCAGGCTTCCTGTGGCATCAAATGGAAGATTCTGATGCCTGCTTAATATCCTAAATTAAACGCCAAAACTTTCAACTCCGTGTATTTTTTCCAAATCAAATGCAGGTTTTTAACATAATAAGCATCTCATATAGGCCCAGATATTTTTAAATATCCTTAATGACAGATTTAGGCTTAAATTACAAGTAGTTATGTACCTAATATTGGAAATTTCACTATTCCCAGCTTAATATAATTGTCAGACTCTTTTATCTTGCTAATTAGCAGAGCTTGCTTTAGTGATCATGCTTTGATTAATGAAGATTTTCTTGGTATTAAAAAATCAGAAAAGATAGAAATATGTAATTGAACTCCAAATTGTTGATCTTCTACTTTCAGCGTTTATTCTGAAGTCATGGAAATCCTCATTGTAGAAACTCAGTAAACTTCTTACAAGTAAACCTTTACTTTTTACTTCATAACTGAGGAAATAATAGATTTTCATGAAGGTGAAATGTCATAACTGTCAAAATATATATGAAAATATAAGCGTGAATTTTAAAGATAATATAAAAGTATCTCTCTAATTTGTTTTGTTTGTTTTGCAGGCTGTAGGTTCCAGACTTGCTGTAATTACCCAGAATATAGCAAATCTTGGGACAGGAATTATTATAGCCTTCATCCATGGCTGGCAATTAACACTTTTACTCTTAGCAATTGTACCCATCATTGCAATAGCAGGGGTTATAGAAATGAAAATGTTGTCTGGACAAGCACTGAAAGACAAGAAAGAACTAGAAGGTGCTGGGAAGGTGAGTCAAACTAAATATGATTGCTTACCTAAATAGAGGGAAATGTTCTATTCAGTGTTGTATTGTTATTCCCTACTACTTACTATGTTCTAAGAATGTTTTTATAACCATTTCTCAAAGCAGTCTTTTTCGATGCTTATTTATCAGATTAGAAACTTTAGGAAAGTGGCAAAACAAAACCTGAGGCTCAACGACTGATGCTAATTTTAACAGGCTTTCCCAGTTTCAGCCATTGTCTTCTCACTTCTCTTCCTCCCCTGTTCTTCCTCCAGTTCCTTCCTTCTTTCCTTTCTCTCTCTTTTTCTCCCTCCTCTCTCTGTCTCTTTCTTTCTCATTCTTATTTTCAGGCCAGCTTAAATACATTCCGTTATTGAGGAAAGTAGGCCCATTTTATTACATATGGTGGAGGAGATTCAATATGGAAAAGCCCTAAGGGTATTTATTCTATGTGTTTTAAATTATTACCATTCTTTCTTTTTTATCATGCCTCCTCCCTTCATCCTATTTCTCTTCACCCTTACTCTAATACTTTTTTTTTCCTGCATGCTTGTCTGTTTTTTTCCCTGTCATTTATGCTTATGTGGCATTTACTGTGTTTCCTGGCAAGGGCTTTACTCCTCATAGCCACTCTGTGAGGTAGGGTCTATTAGCTCATTTTTCACGTGAGGCTGAGGTACCCACAGATAATGCCCTTAGTGCCTTAAAGCCAATAAGTCTTGGAGTTAGTATCCAAATTCAGACAGGTGTGCTTCAAACTTGTGCCTCTGTATGTTAAGAAACAAAGAGGTCCTCTGATGATAGATCACAGTCTGATATCACATGGTCTGTATCATTGCAGAAATGAGAGGGCAGAGCAGGGCTGACCCCCAAAACTGGGCCTAACATTTAGGATAGGGCTACATGAACCAAGGGACATTCTGAGGTTCCCAAGAGTAGGGCAGAACCCAGGCAGATCAGAGTGGCTCTGGTTCTCATTAGGCCCAAGGGTCTGAGGTACTTTGTCTCTGGGCCAGGCACTTCACCAATACGAATGATGAGGAAAGTCCTGGGATGTTGGCTGTCACTAACTCTCTGCCCTCTACCTTCCTGCTATCTCTTCAGACTCTTTACCCTGTTTTCTTGGGGTTCCTAGAGGAAAGTCCTTTGGACCAGCTTTAGTGACTCCAAGCCAGTGTCTGTGGAGGATAAATCTCATGTGAGGTGTCCCACCAGGCCCTCAGGGCCCAGTTCTAGAGGTATAGCAGGATGGTGCTCACCCACGGGGCTGTGGTTATGATCTGGCCCAGGTAACATTGGCCCTGCCAGGGAATACGTCCTGTGTCACCGATGTCATTTAATAATGTACTTTTGAGGGGTTCCCCCCCCCATGCTGTCAACTCTTCATCTAAGGTGAAGATGGAAGAATCTAGGACAAAACGTAAAAACAGAAAAAACATTACTATTTAATAGTGTCATTATTTAATAAGGCATTTGAAATGTCACAGAAAGGAGTCTTTAGACTGGTTTTAGGAAGAAGATGATTGATGCTAAGCTAATTCATTGCAAAAAGCAGGTTAACACCTTTGGTGCATCGGATTTGAGACTCTTGGAGTTCTGTCAGAGAGCGGCTGAGGGAAAGGGGGTGAATGGAAATGGGTGTGTGTGGATTTGGCATATTTTCTGAGTAAAGGTCAGGAATGGGATAAATGCTCTAATTCAGAGGTGGCACATGAGAGGGACAGTGGTGGTTAGGAAGTAGTGATAATGTACCAACCAGTCCACATAATATCAAAAACCCACCCTCATCTAATCATAATTCTCAGGGTACCATTTATTGACTATTTATTATATAGTAGGTATCATACTAAGAGCTCTACATACACTATCCCATTTAATGATCTGAAAAACCCTATTGAATTATCCCTGTTGGACAGATAATAAAACTCAAGGTTCAGAGAGATCGAATAACTTGCCCAAAGTCACACAGCAACAGTCTCCTAACTGATCTCCCTGCTTCTACTCCTTCCATTTTTTCCACCTATTTTCTTCTTGCAGAAGCCACTCTGATCTCTTACAAATACAAATGTGATCATGCTCTCCCCTACTTAAAACTCTCCAATGGCTTTTGATCATACTTGGAATAAAATCTAGCCATTTACCTTGGTTTATCTGTATGATCGGACCCATCCCCTAATGACCTCTATGACCTTGTCTTGTACGACATTCTCTTGTGCCCACCCTGTTCAGGCCTCGTGAGCCTTGTTACAGTTCCTGGGACACTCCAGGCTGGTTCCCTCTGATCTTCCCATGGCTGACTCCTTTATATTATTCGGATCTCAGAATTACTGTCTCTTCAGAGAGGCCATTCCTGATAACCTGAATTAATTCATGACACTTCTCAGCCCTTCATGCTTCTTTCCTATTTCTTTGTTTATTGATTAATGGTATATGTTGCATATTAAAAAAATAACACTAGGTTGATCACATGGCAGAAATACTCTCTAGGGATTCGGGGGATGGGGGAGCACTAAAGGGAGGGAAGGGTAGGCCTTTAACCCACATTTGGGTGAGGCAAAGACATAAAGTGTATAATGTTTGTACCCTCACAAAACCCTGGAATAATAAAAAAAAAAAAAAAAAAAAAAGCTCTATGGGGGCCAGGACCACATCTGTTGGTTTTCTTTTAAAGGGATGGAGCAAGCCTATTCCAGAGCAAGTCTATAGGATGTCAGAGCCCTCATAACCTCTACCCTGCCTGTGAACTGTGCTATATAGTTTCTTGTCACATTATTATGTACTAATGACCATTTCTATAAAATAACTGGCCCTTAAACAACATGGGTTTGAACTGCACAGGTCTACTTATATGAAGATTTTTTTCAATAAATATATTAGAAAATTTTTTTGAGACTTGTGACAATTTGAAAAAAATTTGCAGACAAACTGTGTAGCCTAGAAATATAAAAAAAGAAAAAAAGGTATGTTATAAATGCATAAAATATATGTAGATACTTGTCTATTTTATCATTTACTGCCATAAAATATATACATATTCATTATAACAAGTTAAAATTTATCAAATCTTAAGCACATAAACCCTTACAGACCATACATGGTTCCATTCACAATCAAGAGAAATGTAAACAAACATAAAGATGCAATATTCAATCATAACTGCCAAAAATTAACTGTAGTACATACTGTACTTACATGATAATTGGTAGTCCCCTCCTGTTGCTATTGAAGTGAGCTCAAGCGTTGTGAGTATCCCCTTAAAACGCCATGTGACACTAATCATTTCTGCATGAGTAGCTCCAGTAAATTGCATATGGCACTAAAAAGTGGTCTCTCACAGTTCTTGCATATTTTTCATTGTGTTTAGTGCAAAACCGTAAACCTTAAATAGGACCCGTACAAATGACCCATGCCGTTAGCAATGCTGGAAGTGCTCCCAAGGAGCAGAGAAAAGTC
Source organism: Propithecus coquereli (assembly GCF_000956105.1). Classification (NCBI taxonomy): domain Eukaryota; kingdom Metazoa; phylum Chordata; class Mammalia; order Primates; family Indriidae; genus Propithecus; species Propithecus coquereli. Next base: position 2,456,875 of record NW_012144855.1, on the reverse strand, counting down.
ATGACGTTAAAAGAAAAAGTCGAGGTTGAATTGCTTGGTACATACCATAGGTTGAGGTTTGCAGCTGCTGTTGCCCACCATTTCAAGATAAATGGATTCAGTGTAAGATCTATTGTAAAAAAAAAAAAAAAATGGGGGCGTGATTTGTGAGCCGTCACTGCAGCTACATTAGCAGGTGTAAATACCTTGCTCTTTTTTTGTTCATATTGAAAATGACGCTTTTACATGGGTGCAGGATTGCTGTAAGAAAGGAATACCTATAGACTCTAATATGATTCAAGAAAAAGTGAAATCATTACATGACAACTTAAAGCAAAAGGAAGGAGAGTGATCTAAAGCTAGGACATTTAATGCCAGCAAAGGATGGTTTGATTTTTAGAGAAATTAGGCTTTTAAAATGCCAAATAACAGAAGCATCATCTTCTACTGATCAAGAGGCAGCAAATGAGTTCCCAGATGCCATTGAGGAAATCATTGAAAAGAAAAGGCATCTGCTTGAACAGGGTTTTAATGTAGACGAAAGGAACAAAATGCCACAAAGGGCATTTATTAGTAAGGAAGAGAAGTGGGCACCAGGATTTAAGGCAGGAAGAGATACGCTGTCTCTATTGTTTTGTGCAAATGCAGTCTGGTTTATGATCAGGACTGTCCTTAATCTATTAAGCTGATAATGCCCAGCCTTGAAGAAAGATAAACACCTGCTGCCAGTCTTTTGGTCATACGAGGAGGAGGTCTGGACAATGAGAAACCTTTTTCTGGATTCCTTCTCTGAAGTCAGGAAGTACCTTTACAGTAAGGGACAGCCTTTTAAAGTCTTTTTGATATTGGACAGTGCCCCTGGTCACCCAGAGCCCCATGAGTTAGTTCAACACCAAGGGGTCAAAATGATCAACTTGCCCCCAAACACAATGTCTCTAATTTAGTCTCTAGATTAGGTGGTCATAAGGGTCTTTAAGACTTATTACACATGGTACTCTATGGAAAGGATTGTTAATACTGTGGAAGAGAACTCCCAAAGAGACAACGTCATGAAAGGCTGGAAGGATTATACCATTGAAGATGCCATCATTGTTATACAAAAAGCTATGAAAGGCATCAAGCCTGAAACAATTAATTCCTGCTGGAGAAAACGCCAGATGTTGTGCATGACTTCACAGGATTTACAGCAGAACCAATCAAGGAAACCATGAAAGAGATTGCGGATGTGGCAAAAAAAAAAAAAAAAAAAAGGTGGAGGGTGGAAGATTTCAAGATGGGGATCTTGGAGAAATTCAAGAGCTAATAGACACCAACCAGAGGAATTAACAGAAGATGACTTGGTGGAGTTAAGTGCTTTTGAACCAGTACCAGACGATGAGGAAGAAGATGTAGGAGAAGCAGGGCCAGAAAACAAATTGACATTAGACAATATGGCAGAAGGATTCCAAGTACACAAGACTGCTTTTGATGACTTTTATGACATAGACCCTTCTATGATATGGGCACTGAAACTAAAGCAAATGGTCGAAGGATTGATATTGTATGGAAATATTTTTAAAGAAGTGAAAAAGCAAAAAAAGACAGAAATGGCTATGTGTTTTTATAAAGTAATGCCGACCGTGCCTGCCTCTGCTGCCTCCCCTTCCACCTCCTGCACCTCATGCCTCTGCCACCCCTGAGACAGAGGCCACCAACTCTGCCTCTACTTCCTCTTCCTCAGCCTATTCAACATGAAGACTATGAGAATGAAGACCTTTAAATGATCCACTTCTACTTAATGAATAGTAAATATATTTTCTCTTATGATTTTCTTAATAACATTTTCTTTTCTCTTTGCTGTAAAAATACAGTATGTATTACACATAACATAAAAATATGTGCTATTGACAATTATTGGCAAGGCTTACAGTTAATAGGCTGTTAGTAGTTAAGTTTTTGGGGGAGTCAGTTATATTTTGACTGAACCCCTGATTTTCAGTGCCCCCAGCCCTTGTGGTATTCAAGGGTCAATTGTAGATGCTTTTTCCTTTTTAGAAATAAAAACCATAATTAAACTTCAATTTATTTGAGGGTAGGAAAAGAAATATGAGACGTTTTTTCTTTTCTTTCTAGACACATGCATATGTTTTTCTTTCTTCAAAATTATTTAATGTATGATGGTTTCTGAGAGAAACTCGATGTTATTTACTCCTTGAATTAAAAGTTCTTTCTCCTCATGGTGATTACTGAGTCTCTATTTAAAACTCTTGGAAGAAATGATGGTGTGAGGATGTGGGGTGCTAATTAAGCCTTTTCCTGATTGCTTCGTTGTGTGTCAAGATGAAGACAATCATGAAGTGATTATATTGTTTTACTCACCATGCAAGGTCTGTGACTCAAACTCACTTTTGGGCTTTATACACACTAAAAAGCAGTAACATTTACAAGACAATCACAAAGACACTCCTGCCTCAGAAAATGATGCATAGAAAATATTTCTTAAAACCATTACACTGAAATTTATGGTAAAATCTTTTTCAGCAGACATTGTTATAGTTTGTTGAATTCTTACTAATCCAGAAAACCTCTTCCGTTTGTTTGAGTCCTTATATTTAATA
>NW_012144855.1:2423647-2453418 GCF_000956105.1 Propithecus coquereli | reverse complement strand
TATTTTTAATTTTATTTTTAAGTAAGTTTTTGTTTTGAAAAATGTTATTTTTTACTTCTAATAGCTTTTTGTATTAGTCTTCAAAACTGACTTCCTTTCTTATGAAATATTTGTGTTATCTTTGAAGTTAGGTATTTTGTGTAGGATTCAGTGAAGAATAAGTGGAAATTTGTGTTCATGATTTTTTAAGCTACAAATAACTAAATTAACGGAATGTGTCTTTATTAGAATCTGTTCTGACCAGTGTGAAGGCTAGAGAGAGGAAGAATATCTTAAATGATAAAAGTAATTTCTCTGGATGACTTATAATTCTAGAAATTATTTCTCTTAGAATCCTAGAGTTAAAAGGGACTTTAGAGACCCTCTAGTCCATCCTCCTCCTGTTACAGATGAGATGAGACGGTGTGGTGGTTCAAGGTCCATAGCTAATATGGACTGAAATCTCATTGTGTTCACTGGTATTCTTTGTATTCTCCCTATCCCTTTATTCGGTCTCCAAAAAATGGTAAAGGATGTATGTATCCTAATCAAATAGTCTTGTTGGAAGTAACATTCAATTATTAATAGAACATAATTGAATGATAGAAATTTTCTGGAGAACAAATTGATAGTATGTGCCATGTTCCTTTAAAAACAGTTAATTCCCTTTCTTTCTTGTTTCTTTTTTTTTTTTTGAGACAGAGTCTCACCGTGTTGCCCCGGCTAGAGTGCTGTGGCTTCAGCCTACCTCACAGCAACCTCAAACTCCTGGGCTCAAGTGATCCTTCTGCCTCAGCCTCCCGAATAGCTGGGACTACAGGCATGCGCCACCATGCCCGGCTAATTTTTTTTTCTATATATTTTTAGTTGTCCAATTAATTTCTTTGTATTTTTAGTAGAGACGGGGTCTCGCTCTTGCTCAGGCTGGTTTCGAACTCCTGAGCTCAAACAATCCGCCCGCCTCGGCCTCCCAGAGTGCTAGGATTACAGGCGTGAGCCACCGCGCCCGGCCAAAAAAAGAGTTAATTCCCTTTCATCTAGTAATTTCACTTTTAAGAACTTTTCCTAAGAAAATAATTTAATATGGACAGAAGTTTAGGTACAAGGATGTTTATCACAGCATAATTTTTAATAAGAAAAGAACTGAAAAACTTATTCAACAATAAAGAAATGCCTAACTGGGATATTAAGTGACCCGTTAAAAATCCCATTATTAATGTGTATTTTATGATCTCAGAAAATGCTCTCGATATTCCTTAAGGTGAAAAATAATGATATATAGCCAAATATAGAGTTCGATCCCAACTTTGTTAACTATGTATTAATATATGCTTAGAAAAAAAAACAATATGTAAGCTAATATGTAAAACATACCAATATGGAACTTTTTATTACCTTCATCTTTTTGATATTTTCAAAATATTCTTCAGTTGTCATAAATGGCAAGTATAAAGAGAAATATAAACATCACATTTAAAAAATGTATGTAAAATAACAGTAAACTTAAAATGTGACCTTCATAGAAGAAAGAGCACTGCAGTTGATGTGAAATACTGAGTTCTCAGGTTAATTTTATAAAGCCATTTAAAGCTATGTGGCTTTAAGCAAGTGCCTTCATTCATTTAAGCCTTAGCATCTTGTTCTGTAAAGAGAAGATTGAATTAGTCGATCTTCCTTCCAGATCCAAAGCTCAATTCGATAAATTACTTAGTATCCTTTGAGCAAAGGATGCTCATAGGTAATAATAAATAATATGCAGTCATAAAATTAATTTTGTTTATCTATTTTATAGAATTCAAATTAATTGCCACTGTTTACCCTTGTGCCTCTTGTGGTGGGCTCTCTGTTACAGATTGCTACTGAAGCAATAGAAAACTTCCGAACTGTTGTTTCTTTGACTCGGGAGCAGAAGTTTGAACATATGTACGCACAGAGTTTGCAGGTCACATACAGGTAAAAACCGCTAAGCAGTGGGAGGGGGAAGTATGAGGAGTATTTCAATTATCAGATTTGTTTTCAGAAGGATTACTTTGGTCAGAAGGTAGGGAGCAAGTGGAGAAAGTACTAGAAGGGAACCAATTGGGAAGCACTTGTAATTATCCAGGAGAGAAATGACAAGACCTTGAACTAAGGCAAGGACATCTCTGAGGTAGAACCTGTAAGGGCGGATAACTGAGTGGAAGGGGTGGGAGAGAAGATGCTGAGAATGACTCTCCGATGTCCAGTTAGGATAATGACCCTATTATTTGCTCTGGTTGGGAATGAGTTGTTTATGGAACATGAAATTCGAGGTATCTGTGGAACACTGAGGGATTAGTGCTTCCTGGTTGTGCCTTTCTTTACTCTTTCTACCCTTTCTCCAATGGACTTTCTCTTCTTCCTTTAACACAGTCATCCCAGTAAGGGCTCTAATAAGTGATGTGAAGGAACATGAGCCAAACCTGCCTGAGTCTCAAGTTTCTTCTATAGTAAAAGGAGAGAGCTGGACCTTATTGATAGGTTTTCAAACTTCTTTTTAAACAATAGTAGAGCCTTTTTTCCTGAAAAAAAAATTTGATTTGAAATCTTGATAGATGACAAAGATAAAAGCAGAGTTGATCTGATTGAAGTAGGAGTGGGAAGAATAGGGGGCTGCCCACCCACCGACCTGCTCCTACCCACACCTCCACATTGCTGAGTTCCATGCTGCTCAGAAAATTCTAGAATATTAACTCCTTTGTAAAGGCTGCTCTAACTCCCTAAGAAAGTTAAATTCTTCCTTTCTTTCTATAATATGTTGTTCATAAGGTACCTCCATTGTGTAAATAACAGTCCAGCTCAACTCCTGGGTCCCCAAGGGCAAGAACATGCCTGATTGCTCTGTGTCACTCAGCATGGTCCCTGCAGCTTGTGGGTGTTGGGTAACTGCGTGTGGAATGAGCGTTTACTGTACTTAGTGTCACATGTCCCAAAGTGGGGGGAAAGGGAGGGAACTTTCACTTATTAATCCCTAACAGGCTCTTTCCATTCATTGCCTTATTTTATCTTTATACCAATACTTTGAGGTGTAGTTTATCATACATTAAAGATGAAGACACTGAGTGTCAGAGATTGGGCAGTTTCCTAAATTCGCACAACCGTTAAGTGGTAAAAAGAGGATCAAACTTAGTTCTTTGGAAACTAAACCCATTTTTGTCTGGCACACCTCTGTGCCCCACTGCCGACCCAACAAAAGTTACATATTAAGGACTAAGAAATGAAAGTGAAGTAAGTTTTTACATGTGTTCTTTTCAGAAACTCTTTGAAGAAAGCACACATCTTTGGAATCACGTTTTCCTTCACCCAGGCAATGATGTATTTTTCCTATGCCGGCTGCTTCCGGTTTGGTGCCTACTTGGTGGCACGTCAGTTCATGAGCTTTGAAGATGTTCTGTTGTAAGTATTGGGTCTTTATTTACAATTAAACTCTGAAAACAAAACTGGGATGAACATGGTTTGTGCCTGGATAGAAAACCCTGCTGTGAAGCCTCATGACGAGATTTTGGTGATTCAGAAAATGGCATTTTTGCCTGAGTCTCCATGTGTTACCACTTTTGCTTCTGAGTCTCCACAGTGTCTCGCTTCATTTGGACGACCAGTCACTTCTCTCCCTAGTGCTGACTCGCACTTACCTGACCTTTCCAAATCTGTGGCTGGGTGGAGTGATTCAATTCAGAGGTTTCCAAAAACTTTGACATTTGGGAAGAAGCCTAACCCTGAGCAAGAAGTCAGACTGGCTCCTTTGAAAGGACTTTCCAACAGAGCAGGTGAAGTACGAAGTTCTGCAAGTCATAGGAGATTCCAAGATAAATTTATTTTTCCTTGATAAGAGAACAGCTGGAAAGTAAGCACTGGGAGAAATTCAGAAGTGACAAAGGAAAAGCTAGATTGGGATTTTTCTGCTACATTGTTATGAATGTAGAAAATTGTACCTCAGTCAGGGGTAGACAAGCCTGAACTTAGATATAACACTAAAGTCCCCAAATATGCAGTTTAGAAGTCAAAAGTGTAATCTTTCTGAGCTTCTGGATTGGTGACAGGTAAGATTCTGCCCTTTGATGGTATAACATAATCAGTAGCAATACAGTTTACATTTAAAGCAGAATCATGTAAGCCTGGCAATATAATGTGTTAGTACAGTGTTTCTGTCCTTTTTTAGACATTGACTTCTTCATGCATTATAGTTTGCTCAGGATGATCTCGACAGAAAAATTTAAATTTCTTCTTAATATGTATGTCCGACAAATGACATGCAGGTGCTATTTGTGATTATGACCCAAAGATCACAACCAGGCATCATTGGGGCTTTGATTAAATAATTACTTGATATTTTGCTTTACTACAGGGAATTGAATTGCTGAAAGTTACTGACACTGGGGCATTTAGGTTTGCAAAATCATCTTGCATGTAAAGGGAAGGGGAGACCTGTCTGAAGAGCAATCCATTTGAAAAAGTCCCACAGGTTTAAATGATAACAAAGCCAAGATTAACCATCTGTGTGATTTATTTAGCACTAGTTAAAAACAACAGCTAATGACACCGTGTGCTGGGTTGACACAGCGTGCTATGTTAACATATGCGTAGAGTCCAGAGAAAAGAAAGTGATGGATTGTCAGTATTCTAAGAGGGTTCCCAAGTATCATCAGTTCCAGGGATACTGTTTAAAAAAGCACCTTGATAAATGTGTCCAGAGGAGGGCAGTGAAAAGGAGTTATCAAAGAAGCAAAGGACCTTTTTAACAATATTCCAGTACTTGAAGGGCTGTATTATGTAAAAGGAAGTAGATTTTTCTTCAGTTTGAAAAAGAACTTTTTAACAGTAGACTTAATCTAACATGCTACTCTCTAAAACAGTATGGAAGCCAATTTAGGGGACGTGTCCAGGCACATTGAGAGCTGGACTTGATACCTGTAAGGTCCTTTCCAACTTCAAGCTGCTCGATTCCCATGTCACAGATAAGAATGTTGATGATGCTGAGAGCAGCATGATATCTGGGTCTGTAAGCAACTGTTTCTTGCACAGTTCATAGTAGCTGATGTAATTCCAGCATCATTGACTGTAACCATTGTCGGTTGCCACAGTAATGCTGTGTAACAACCAGCCAGGAAACCTCAGGGACATACAATGATAAACATTTATTTTTACCCACAAGGCTATGGGTTAGCTGTGAAGTTCTACTGATCTGGGTTGGGCATAGTAGATCTCAGCTGGGCTAAATCATGTGTCTGTGGTGAGCTACAGGCTAGTTGGCTGGGACCCACACAGCTCTCCTCTGTGTGTGCCTCATCTTCTAGCAGGCTAACCTGGGCTCCTCGAAGTGGCAGAGTTCTGAGAGTGAGTGAGCGAGTGAGCGTACATGCACAAAGCATACGGGGCCCCCGGGGTCATAGGCTTGGAGCTGGCAACGTTGACTTCCACCACATCCTGTCCACCAGTGCAAGTCACAAGCCCATCCCATATTCAAAGGGTAGGAAAACTAACTCCACTTCTTAAATGGAAGTGCTGCAAAGGTCTCATTGCAAGAAGGTGAGGATACAGAGAAGTGAAAAACGGGCCATTTTGCAATCAATCTGACATACACTGGTGAAAAACGGGCCATTTTGTAATCAGTCTATCACACTGACATGAATTATAACGAAAAGTGTTTGTTTTCCTTTTTAACATCTCTTTTGTAATTATGCAAGGCAATACTCTCTGGTTGTAAAAGTGTCAGCTTTCTAGCATTATAGATGTAACTCTGTACACGTTTTTTTCTTTGTGTTTTCCAGGGTATTTTCGTCTATTGTCTTTGGTGCCATGGCAGTTGGGCAGGCCAGTTCACTTGCTCCTGACTATGCCAAAGCCAGAGTGTCAGCCTCCCACATCATCAAGATCATTGAAAAAGTCCCTCTGATCGACAGCTATAGCACAGAAGGCTTGAAGCCAGTAAGTTAGATGTTTTGACTTACATGATCTACTCCTAACTCCTGCGTGAAAGTCTTCCAACAGGAAACTTAATAAAATGTGTTCTTTTTAATATGCTGATAATAAAATAAGATTTTCTAGATCATAGATTCCTTTTAATAAATGCTAATAATATATATTAACATGAAGTACTTTTACACAGCAAAGTTACAGGGAGATAGGAATACTGTCCACTTTATAAGCAAATCCCGTGAATCAGATTTTATTATACATAGGTTACTCTTTCTTGGGCAACAGATTTGAGTTATCACATCTGCATTGTACATTTGTATTGTCTTAAGAATACATGCTATAAAAGCATTAACCCTTTTAGATCGTATTTTTTAAATTCTAGTAGTTTGAAGTGAAACTTAATTGTAATCCAAGTTCACTACCTTCTGACACCTGGTAGTAGAGAGGGTTAGCTAGACACTGTGTGGTCAGTATTGCAGCAATTAAGTTTGCTGTTATTGTTCCCATTGTAGGATACACTGGAAGGAAATGTGACATATAAGGAAGTCGTGTTCAATTATCCCTCCCGGCCAGACATCCCAGTGCTTCAGGGGCTGAGCCTCGAGGTGAAGAAGGGCCAGACGCTGGCCCTGGTGGGCAGTAGTGGCTGCGGGAAGAGCACGGTGGTCCAGCTCCTGGAGCGGTTCTACGACCCCTTGGCTGGGACAGTGGTGAGCACACTTTCCTATTCAGCTCAGTTCAGGTTTTTCATCCTCTAAATGTCCTGATGTGTTTAATTCTCAGCTATAAACCGTGGTTTTCCAAACCTTTAAACAACAGCCCCACATAGATCAGGTCTGACAGCCTGGATGCAATCTCCAAGCCGTGTCATCTGCCGCAGCCAACTTGTGAGGGCCTTTTTACTACCCATCCCCCTTGCTGTGCTTAGGTTTCAGGTAACATGAGAAGAGCCAGCACGAATAGAAGTAGCCAGAAAGATAGAGGTGGGGTGCTGTTAGAGGCAAGTGAGATGGAAGCCAAGGATGGGGAGTGTTTCAAAAGGCGGTCGGCAATGACCGGTGCTATGGGGAGATTGGGTAAGGTGAAGACTGAGAAGATGTGATAGGATCTGGGCAATTAATGGGCTGTTTCTGACATTTTAAAGTATTCTTAGCAAAGTGGTGATGGTAGAAAATAGTTTAGCGTGAATGAAGGATATTTGGAGGGAAGTGGAGATTTAAGTGAGTGTAGTTTTTCAAGAAGATGGAAGGTGAAGGAAAGGCAAATAAGAACAGCTTGAGCGGGGAGGGCAGGGTCCAGGGAAAATGTTTAGGAGGAGGAATCTTGACCACTTTTATGGCTGAAGATGAGACAAAGACATTGATGGAGAGAAGGCATTGAAACATCATCTAAGGAAAAAAAGTAAGATCAACAAAGTTGAGAGGTAAGTAAATAATACAGAGGAATGCCAGCTGGGTGCGGTGGCAGTCTGCGCGGCCAAGGCGGGAGGATCGCTTGAGCTGAGGAGTTCAAGACCAGCTTGCACAAGACCCTGTCTCTACTAAAAATAGAAAAATTAGCTGGGTGTCGTGGGGTGTGTCTGTAGTCCTAGTTACTCAGGAGGCTGAGGCAAGAGGATCACTTAAGCCCAGGAGTTTGAGGTCGCAGTGAACTACAGTGATGCCACTTCATTCTACCCACGGTGACAAAATGAGACTCTGTCTCAAAATATATATATATATATACAGAGAGAGAGAGAGAGAGGGAGAGGGAGGAATGCCTTTTTGTCTTCTGAACTAAAATGTGTCAGGGAATGTCTTAGGTGCTGCAGGTGAGATAGGAGTCTCAAAGGGAAGAGTGAATTTAAATCACTATAATGAACAATAGGAAAAGAATCAAACGAGGAAGGGATAGAATTTAGAGCAAGAAATTTTCATTACATAGGCATTTAGTTATTAGTTGTACTCAGAGGTGATGTTGAACCGCATGGGCACTGACCAATCAGAACGGACGCCTGCCGGCACAGCAAGGCTGAGGCCACCAGCTCCGTGTGGACCCTAGTTGCACTCGTGACTGAAATGAACAGAGAATATTCAACCTGTAGTCCAGGGCTCTTTTTACTTCCTCACAGCAATCACTCTTACTTATAAACATTTTTTATTATATTCAAAGACGATTATGCCTTCAGTCAGTCTATTATTTACTAGTTACATAAGCTTTATTCCCTATTTTTACTCCTTTGTATCGTATTTTCTGTGAACTCTGATTTTATGCTTCAACTTTGTGGTTAAAGTTTGAATATAGGACTCGAAATGAAGACCACACTGACAGCCGAAGCACTTAGAGGAGGAAACGTTAGCTATCAGACACTGATTATGGCATCTCAACAGACATTTATTAAGCAGTGCGTTAAATGTCGGGCTATAAAACAAGTTATGGGGCATGATGTCTGCCCTAAAAATCTTTAACTGAGGATACAGGGCATATACTTTCAGGAGTTAGAGTAAGTTTGGAGATAGGCCTAGAGCTGGTTTTTAAAGGATAAGCAGGACTTGCATGTGGGTTAGCGATAGGAAGGGCATTCAGTGTAAGAGATAATATGAGCTGCAGGCGATAAGTGATTTGTTCCCAATGCAGCAAATAGTCCGGTTTGGCTGAAATAGGGAATTTAATTAGAGGAGTAGTTCTTAAACTTTTCTGATAACAACCCATGTAGGAAAGATAAAATAATCTCACAGCCCCCACTGTACTCATAGTCACTTTGCAATAGGAAAAAAACACTTGGTGATGACAAAATGCTGGAGTGGAAAACAACAACAATGGTAAACAGTACAATACTTACACCAGAAGAAAGTAATTAATGATTATTCTACAAGGATATAAATATAAGCAGAGCATAATTAAAAACATGGACAGAATCAGTTATAGTTCAGGGTAGGAAACAGAAACCGCTCTAGGTATTTCAGGTAGGTAAGTATTTAATAAAGGGAATGAGATGTTTACAAAATCTTTGGAAGGGCTGGAAGAGTCAAAGGAGGCTGCTTTTGCTCCCAGATTGATCATATAACCAGGCAGCTGCAGAAAATTATGCCAGTGTCGCAGCTGTTCCAAACCTAAAAACCAGAGTCTGGCTGTTGTAAAAAGTCCCGTCTGCCAAACACGTGTGCTAGCTTACCATGGCTGCTAAAGGAGAATTGGTGTCCACCTCCCAGATTTTAAACCGCACATCTCACTGGTAGACCCTAAGTTATTTCCAGAAGCAACAAAGCCTGGGAAATTGTTTTTAGCCTTCGAGTCCCTTGATATATGAAGGGGCAGACACAGAAGGATATGAAAGTGAATTCTAAGTGCATAGGACAGTAACCATCTCAAGACAACACTAATAATGCTCCAGAAACAAAGTGTCCTCATTTATTGCAGCAATATCCATTATCTGCTCCTGTGCATTTGCCCTAGAACTTGAAATAAATACTGCCTAGTGGTGCACAGCAGCCAGACTTCTTAGCAGAGGTGTCCACAGTAAACTCCGGTAAATGTATCAAGTTTTGTTTATGAATATCAATAGTAACCCTGAATAACCCAGTTAGTAGGTTACTACTAATTAGTTCTTATTGCCATGTAAAAATGAGTCTGGATTTGAGCATAAGAATCGAAGAAAGGACTTGACCCTGAGGACCACCCTGAAGTCAGGAAATTCTCATGACCTGTCAGTGGGCTTTGAATCACACTGTGAGAAACTTTGAACCTGTGCCGCGGTTATCAAACTTTGGTGTATCTTAGAGAGCGAGTGAAGAACACGGCCACCCTGGATTATTCCAGTAGGCTGGGGCCTCGCCTATTATTTTTACAATTTTCCCAGGTGATTCTAAAGCTAACCATCATTTGAGAACTGCTGAACTAGTAAATTTGAAGGAAGGTTTAGATCAAATTGTAGAGAGTCCTAGTGAGAATGGCCTTTATCAAAAAGTCCCAAAACAATAAATGTTGGCGTGCATGCAGAGAGATGGGAACACTCATACACTGCTGGTGGGACTGCAAACTAGTGCAACCTCTGTGGAAAGCAATATGGAGATACCTTAAAGAGATACAAGTAGATCTACCATTTGATCCAGCAATCCCATTACTCAGTATCAACCCAAAAGAACAAAAAGACATTCTATAAAAAAGACATCCGTACTCAAATGTTTATAGCAGCACAATTCACAATTGCAAAGATGTGGAAACAACCCAAGTGCCCATCAATACACGAGTGGATTAATAAAATGTGGTATATGTATACCATGGAGTACTATTCAGCTTTAAGAAACAATGGTGATATAGCACCTCTTGTATTTTCCTGGATAGAGCTGGAACCCATTCTACTAAGTGAAGTATCCCAAGAATGGAAAAATAAGCACCACATGTACTCACCAGCAAATTGGTTTCACTGATCAACACCTAAGTGCACATATAGGAATAACATTTATCGGGTGTCGGGCAGGTGGGAGGGGGGAGGAGGGGATGGGTATATACATACATAATGAGTGCGATGCGCACCGTCTGGGGGAAGGGACACGGGGACAAGGGCAATATATGTAACCTAAACATTTGTACCCCCATAATATGCTGAAATAAAAAAATTTAAAATGTGGAGAGTCTTGAAAAATTAAGCTACAGAATTGTGAAGAGGGGAGAATTCAAGTTTTATGGGACCTGAAGGTTATACAATTTTAGGGATTCTACTTAAAAGAAGACAAAGTTTTGAATGCAAAAGTAAGTACAAACATGAATATTTACTTCACATGAAAAAAGTTACAACAAAATACGAGAACCTTAAAGACTCTGGTCCCTCTCCTTTCTTAGGCAATTTATCATCCATGCTTACATGGAAGAGCTTCCTGACTATAGCCTTGCCTCCCTCCCACCCGGAACACTGCTCAGCTTTCAGAATTTACATGCAGTTGAGGGCACCGAAACCTAACCCTTCTTTGGCTTCACTGTTAAATCACCTCCGGTTTGAGACTTCCCTTGACCTTTCCTTTCCCTTCCTCTTTGGTCCATCCCATATACCACAGTGAGAACCCTCTATCCCCTTTAGGGTACAGCTAGAAGCTGCTTGCATTGTCTGGTACCTGGGCCAAGATGGGGATACTCCCCTTTTAAGGGACAACAGAAAATATCTTTTAATTGTGAGATACTTGTGTTATCAAAACCCAACCTACAGCGTTTAGATCTAGTCCTGGTTTCCCCCAATTGCTTCCTGTGTGACTTGGTATAAATTACTTAACTTTGCTCATTTCCTTATCTGTAAAATGGAGATTAAAATCACAGCAACTTCCTAAGAGTTTAAATAAGACTAAATGAGATTATGTATAGACATGCTTATCACAGAACCTGCAATATTGTCAGTACTTCATCTTTTTAATCTATTGTTATTTCAGAGCAAATACACATTGAATAATACATATTTAACATTTGATTATGTGTGCTAATAAAAGCAAGTGATCAATTTTACAATCTACAATAGAGAGAGCTAGTCATTTTAATTTGGTTTTACAATATTTTTTACCAATATGCTTACTTTCCTAGTTATGTTTTTATTTAGGCCAAGATTTTTTCAACAGTTTTTATAAATTCCCCAGAGTTCCTTGGTCGTCCCTCAGACCACCACCATGCCTCACCCAAACAAGCTCTGCTTTGATCTTTCTTACATTCTGGGCTTCCATACATGTTTTCCTTAAAGAAAGGATTCTTCAGCTAGCACAGGTTTTAAATAGTTTCCAGTTCTCGTCTATTGTGTGGGGGTGAGGAGGCCCAGGAGTGTTACCATATCCAGTGTAATGAGGAGACTCATTAAGCTGGGATCATTCAGATTCGTCTATTATGATATTAGTTAGGCAGTGTCTGTTTTCCTCCCAGGGGTATAAACATGGAAATTAAAAAACAAAACAAAACAAACTTTTCCTTTCTTCAAATTTCCATTTCTCAAGTACAGTGTTCCATCTGACAAGATGCTCTGTTTAGCCACATCCTCGCATGGTTTTCACTGCCCGTCTCCACCTTCTACTTCCCACCTTCATTTATTAACTCTGTAAGGAAGCCTGGAGCATAGATGCGCTGAACAGTCTCCATGGCAACTGAGCTTGGTACTAATGAGGTCATAGCAGTGCTTTTCATCCCGGCACCTGCCAGCTTCGCAAGCAGAAGCCATGTTCCTGCAGCAGAGACTGCACCCCAGCCCTGGCCAGCTGTCTCCCAGAGCCACCCATGTAGGCACATGGGGTACAGAGTACATATGGCGCAGTACCTACTTGTCACCACTATTAGAAAAGCTCAAATCTGAGTGACTGATTTCTTCCTCAGAGGGGATGAACAGCTCTCTTACTTGAATACCAGAAAATTCTTTTGCAAAACAGATCTATTTGGCAGACATATCTGCATCAGAGTAAGGCTTTTTATCAGCAAGGCTGTAGGGAGGGGCCCTCCTAAGGCTTTTGCATGATAATCTAGGGAAGCAGATCACAGGGAAAGGGCACCTCTCTGTTCCTACTCCTTTGGCTCAGAATTGAAGATGTCCATGCATCCTTTCATACTCCTGTCCACCTGTCCATCCCCTGTAGTTTCAATACAACACATACACAGAGTTACACACTGCTGACAGCCCTTGAACACTTACGCTGTGCCCAGCACTGTGCTAAGTGGGGTCCCTACTGTGAGTTTAGGAATGATCATCATTCCTATTTTACTCACAAGGAAACTAAGAGAAATTAATTCATTTTCTCAAGATCAAGAATTAGAGATATAGCAGCTGCCCTCCCATGCTTGCTTCTATTCCATTTAGCCATTGTTTCTGATTTCTCAGACTCAGGTCAGATCAGAAACCTGAACTACAAACCTATTATGTGGTCATAGTTGTTATTTATTTCCTGGCCTCTTTTTCTCTGAAAAACTGAGATGTAAGAGTAAGGATGTCAGGATCCATCCCAGAAATATTAGACATTGTATTAGTTTCCTGGGGCAGCTATAACCAATTACCACAAATTAAGTGGCTTAAAACAAAACACATTTATTATCTTATACTTTTGGAGGTCAGAAGTCCAAGATAGGTCTCACCAGGTTAAAATCAAGAGTCAGGAGGGCTGTGTTCTTTCTGGAGGCTCCAAGGGACAAACCATTTTGTTGCCTTTTCTAGCTTACAGCCCTTCCTCCATCTTCAAAGCCAGCAATGACAGGTCGTGTCTTTCTCATATTGTACCGCTCTGATACTCTCTGGCCTCTCTTCCACAGTTAAGAACCCCACCAAGATAATCCAAGATAATCTTCTTATTTTCAGGTCAGCTGATTAGCAACTTTAATTCTATCTGCTACTTCAGTTCTTCCTTGCCACGTAACATATTCATAGATTCCAGGGATTAGGACATGGATACCTTGGGAAGAAGGGGGTATTATTTTACTGCATGCACACATCAGAAACCAGGGTTAAAACATGACAGTTCCACAAAGCATACAATTATGTCCTTGTTGGATTAACCTTGACAACGCAAATTTTAAAAAAAACTTTTCCTTAATCTCATAGTTAATTTGGTGGTTTTAATGTGTGAAGTAAGAGTGTTAACTTTGCTAAATTCAAAATATGCTAGTCCTGAAGTTGATCTGTGAACTCTTTGTTTGCAGCTAATTGATGACAAAGAAATAAAGCATCTGAATGTCCAGTGGCTCCGAGCACACCTAGGCATCGTATCCCAGGAGCCCATCCTGTTTGACTGCAGCATTGGTGAGAACATCGCCTATGGAGACAACAGCCGGGAGGTGTCACAGGAAGAGATCGTGAGGGCAGCCAAGGAGGCCAACATACACCACTTCATTGAGTCGCTGCCTGACGTAAGTCTCTCTCCAAGTTAAGGGCCCAGGAGCACGTGGCAGCCTCCCTGGCCTATAGTTTGATTTCTAAAGGGATGGTTTCCCAGAGATGGAGAGAAATTAGCAAACACAACACACTCCCACCCATATGCAAGCATCCGCCACACTTCCTATCCCAGTTAGATGTTATGCTTACCCCATCGCCTGACTCTCCTTGTGAGGAAGGGATGAAAGTGTTAGATCAATTCAGATTTAGGAAGGAGGAACTTTCCAGCGGTAAGAGAACTGGAACAATTCTCTAGATCCAAAGCTTTTAGTCTGGAGGCTCCACCTCCTTCAGGCCTGGGGATAAGCATTATGTCTGAGCGGCCTTTCTCTCCAAGTCCAAATGCAGGGCCCATGGGCAGTGTCTGTGTTTCCACCTGTGGGCATGCTCTCCTGGGCCTGCTGAGGAAGTAGGCATGATGGATGACAACGTCAAGTGGCTCTAACTCTGTCCCAAGGTCTCCCTTTTCCTTAGGCTATTCTTCAGATAACTACTGACACCAACCTAAGGCCTCAGGGAGAAGGCCTTGTTCTCACCTCTCCTTTAAAAAGTCTAGGCCACCTGTGGATAATTGACCCTTCTCAAGGTTCATTTAAACACAAAGCTCCAGTCCCCCTTACTAATGAGAGGTCAGCGGTTCTCAAGTATGGGCACAGATCAGCATCACCTAGGACCTTGTTAGAGATGCAGAGTTTTAGGGCCCACCCTAGACCTGGTGAATCAGAAACTTTGAAGGTAGAGTCCAGCATTCTGCATTTTAATAGCCCAGATGACACTGATCCAGGCTAAATCTGGAAAGGCACTGGGCTAGGGATTAACAAAACACAGAGAGTAACTATTACCTAGCTTCTTAAATATATCTTGCCCCTCTGGCGTTTGTCTGCCACAGGGACCCCACCTTTCTGGACTCCTGGTCACTATCTGTCACACAGAGCACACCTGTAGACATCATGATCCTCTTCCTCAGGGTCTAGACCAGGAGAGAGAAGGCAAAACCTTCTAAGTCCTATTACCTGTCTGAGGATCCACTTCTTTTCCTGAGTGATTAGTAACAGGATTTGCTTTACCCAGCAGACGGCTGGTTTAGTTACCTCCTTCCCACAGGGTTACATACAATGCCGCCTTCGTCCGCCTCAACAGGATCAGTACTTTATCAGTGCAACCTGGTAGCCCTGCACGGTGCTCCTGCCTTCTGGGGTAGAGCCAGTCCCAGGCACCTGCCGAAACCTCACCTGGGGTCTTCTCACTCCATCAATAGTGAGAGTCCCCAGTCTGAGCGCCATAGAGCTAGCGTGGCAGCAAATAAAAATAGGCAACACTGCATAGAACATGAATTTTATAGCCAACTCCGGGTGTCAGAATCGAAGCCCACAGTTGAACTAAAATTTCAGCCTGACAAGGGCCTGGAAAAAATAAGATGTGTTTTCTAGGTTACATATGCTGTCAAATCCCGTTTCTGTCCTGCTCTGCATACCCTTTAACTCCTGTCCCTAATGTCATAGTGAATGGTTGGTGACAGTTACCTACTGTGATGAACAATATGGCAAGAATTTTGGAAGAACTCTAAATACAAAAGTTTTTTAAAAGGAGATTTTAGTTTTCAAAATTAGATACCAAAATAGAATTCCTTAGCATCCATGAAAACTAAGTGTTGAAGACAGTTTCATAAAAACAGACACCAAAAGTCTGACATCCCAAGAATTTTCTCTTTCCTCACTTTAAAATTATGCAGAGAGCATCACCTGCTGGTTATAAATAAAATGAGCTTCAATTATTTTATTATGAATAGCCTGTTCACATCAAATTTCCTTTCTCCTGCCAATCTTTGTCCCAAATATAATGAAATCAGAAGATGGAAGATACTAACATAGCAACAGTATTCTTCCTAAAAAAAAACACTGGCTTGTTTATACTAAAACGCATCATCTTAAGGCCCAAATGTCTGTTTTCAAAAAGAAGGATTAAACTTGCCATATAGAGCAATTTTTGTTCTGTATTTAACACTCTATGAACCCATCCTTAGCTTCTGATCCTAAATTTTTGGTGTATATGGAAGTGGTTATCCTATTTTCTGTAAGCAAACCGTTTGTTAGAATTTTACTATCAGTTCTACTTTCATAATAACAAAACCCTGTTTACAGAAATACAACACCAGAGTAGGAGACAAAGGAACTCAGCTCTCTGGTGGGCAAAAACAACGCATTGCCATAGCTCGTGCCCTCGTTAGACAGCCTCATGTTTTGCTTTTGGATGAAGCTACATCAGCTCTGGATACAGAAAGTGAAAAGGTAAGAATTTAAATTGGACTCATTCATACTTGCATCAGTCGTCCTGCAAAGGTTTAAATATGTGCTTTTATCTTCCATAGTAGAGAACAAAATTGAGCCAGATTGTTGATTGCTACTTATGTCACCTTTCAGTGTAACTTAAACACTTTCTGTAGCTGTTATTCATGAGAGCTAAAATGACACAAGGCAGATGGGTCTTATAGCACATATACTCCAAAAACCAGCCCTGGATCACTCTGTGTTGACCTAAGAAGCTGCATTCCGGAGGCGTATTTCCCACTTGTACTGGCGGCATCTCCTCAGCAGCCATACGAAAAAGGGGAGGGTGAGACGGTGTCCAAGTCTGGCTGTACCTTAAGAAAAACATTAGCAATCATTTTCAATTTGAGAAAAGGTTAAGAGTTCAGATATCTGAAAGACAAACTCTTATATGAGACGTTCCCTATTTTAAAAATAACTTAAAATTCAAGGACTCGGTGTTTGGCCTTTGCTCAGCCTTCCTGAATTTGCTGTGGAGCTGGATTTGAGGTCTGCTTTTAAGGATGTTGTGTGACTAGACACATTAGCAAATGTTTTTAAATGATTTGATGGACAGTATCCACTGCCCTAACTTTAAGAATAGGTAACTCCTGCCTCAGAACTAATCCAAACTAGGGCTCCAAACTAGGGTAACTAGGGTTACCTTCTGATAGGACAAATCCTTCGCTTTCTAAAATCCATGTTACAGTTCACTGACACCACTGTTAAAGAAGGACCTATTGCTAGAGAAATTAATCGTGGGACTGCTCATAGAGGAAGAATTAAAGGGAAAGGACGGTTAGTAACAGAATTAATTTATGTGACTATGGAACAGGTTGTGCAAGAAGCCCTGGACAGAGCCAGAGAAGGCCGCACCTGCATTGTGATCGCTCACCGCCTGTCCACCATCCAGAGCGCAGACTTGATAGTGGTGTTTCAGAACGGCAAAGTGAAGGAGCACGGCACGCATCAACAGCTGCTGGCGCAGAAGGGCATCTATTTTTCAATGGTCAGTGTCCAGGCTGGAGCAAAGCGCTAGTGACTGACCGTGTGAGATGTTAAATATTTTTTAATATTTGTTTTTAAATATGGCATTTAACCAAAGTTAAAACGCAAGCACTTACTGGATGATGAAGAGTTACGCGTTTAACGTTTCTTGCTGCAATTGATAATCATTCCGTCAAGGTCAGTGTCTTCAGAGACTTCATAATTAAGGGAACAGAAAGAGAAACATCATCAAATGGGAGGAAATAATGGCTTTCACTGTATTATAAAACTTATAAAAGAATTTTCAGTAGACTTTTTAAATAAAGTGTGTAATTTTGTTTATATTTTTTCATTTGGACTGTAACTGCCTTGCTAAAGATCATAGAAATAGCAAAAAGTATTGAAATACTTGCATGAAGTGCCTATAATAAAACTAAACTTCCATGTGACTGGAGTCATCTTGTCCAAAATGCCTGTGAATGTATCTTCTTCCAACTGGAATATTGTAGATAATTTCTGCTTTAAAAAAACATTTCTTTAAAAATATCCATTGATTGTTGTGGGAATGGTTAAACAGTTTAAATTCTATTCTATATGTCTTTTCACTTTGGGTTTTATAGAACCATCTGGCTTCATTCTTCTTGTACTTGAGCTTGCTGATTCTTGCGTTTCTACATGATGATGGCTTTCAAACCAATCACACAGATCAATACAAGATTTTGGGAGGTGGAGTGAGATGCAATTATGAAGTATATATTACTCAGATGTACAGGAAATATTTTGCATTACTCTTATTAAGGTCTCTTCAAGGATTTTAATATTTTTGTACCTTTAAGAATACAATTACTCTTTTTCTGTCATGATAATGAATCTCTTTTCCTAGAATTGGTCTCTTCCAAAGTTGATCCTTCTGATTTGCAGATTAAAATGTGCCATAAGTTTAATACATCGTAATGTAAACATGATGAAAAAGAAAAGAATAAAATATCATGAAGACTGGTACTCTGGGTAGAAATTTTAAAAATTAGCCAAAAAGCATTTTAAACAAGATTGAAAGTCACAAGCTGGGGTGCCGTATTTATTATAAACAATTGCTATCTTTAATATATAAAAACCTTCTAAAAAGAAAAAGAAGCCATCACCTCCAAGAAAAAAACGGGCAAAGGAAATGATCAGATAATTCCCAAAGAAGAGATGCATGAGAAAAATGTGTAATTTCAATAATCAAAGAATGCAGATTTTAAAAAAACACCCTTTTATTGCCTAATAACTTGATGAATTAAAAAAAAGTGTCATGATATCTCTCATCATGGTACATTTCATGGGCCCCAAACTTTGTTTATGGGGTTGATTGTTGAAATCTTCCCCAGGGCTGTTATCCTGTGGGTGTCCTCTGAATTCCTCCTAGGAAGTTAGCGGAATCTCACCGTCTCTTAAGTCCTTTTAGGTCCTATATTTTGAAGTGCCTCTCAACCTAGCTAGTCTACTCCTCCAGTTATCATCAGTTATGTTATTCATTGCAAGGAAGTGTCCCCTAAAACATAAAGCTCAGTAGCCTCAAACTGGCAGGGAAAGCAATCTCCTCAGGGGTAGGATGACAATACCAGGTTTGGAGGATGAACATCCAAACTGTAGCTTAAGAGAACGAGGAATCCTTAAGTATAAGAAACGTTTTCTTTGGGGAAAAAATTAAAACATGAATATAATAGTGAAACTATAAGATGGTAGCATCCCTGTAATCCCAGCACTTTGGGAGGCTGAGGCAGGAGGATTGCTTGAGGTCAGCAGTTCAAGACCAGCCTGGGCAACATAGCAAGACCCCTGTCTCTAAAAAAAATTTTTTTTTTAATTAGCTGGGCAAGGTGGTGCATGCCTGAAGTCCCAGCTGAGGCTCTCTGTTGGGCTGGGGAGAACAGAGGACCAGTGGTGGTGAGAAACATTCATATGCTAGATGTGAGAGGTGGAGGGATGATAAAAGTTGGCTGGGAAAAGGGCTGTGACACTGCTGGAGATAAGGAACTCTTTTAGAAGGATTTATTCATATGACTTGGAGATTCACATCAAAGCCAGAAGGCATTTGAGGTGTGGCCTTCAGGATGCAGAAGAAACACAGATGGGTCCCAGCCTGTGCCATTTGCTTGAGTTCGATCCTTTTCTAGCCCGGCTTCTTTATTTCCCTAGTACCCCCACGAGATTATCCAGTTATGCCTGACTCTAAGCAATGATGGCACTTCTTTTTGGTTCACTAGAATCAACTACTGATTTTAGGCCAAAATGTGCTTCAGTCTGTTTCCTGACACACAAAGCAGCCGTTTGTTCTCAGGTTTCAATAAGAAGTCTTTTTTCTCAAATTCATTTTTCTTACATCTCACGCATGCTACCAGTCTGTGAACCCTTTGAGGAAAGGACTGTGTCTTTGCATCACTGTGTTCCTGTGTTTGGCAAAGTCCTTGGCATATAGCAAAGGCTGGATAAGTGTCTGTTCTTTTGCCAAATTTCTGTTCTAATGTGTACCTTTCTCTGGGTCACTTTCGGTTTATCGCAAATGAATATCTAAAAAGTCGTCTGTTAATGTAAAATATATTAAGAAGATTATTTTCTAAACCCATATAATTTTACAAGAAAGAGAGGCGAGCCCATCATTATCATGAAACCTGGGACCCAGCCTTACCCACTATACAGAATAAAAGGGAAAAACCTTACACAAATTGTGTCCATAATTTTGTAAAAGAAAATCTTTTATATGTTTTTCTTTTTTTGGCGGGGGGGGGGAGTTGTAGTAGCCTAGTAACAGTATTGTACCAATGTCAATGTCCTGGGTTTAATTTTAACTATAGCCACCATATATCATCATTGGGAGAAGCCAGATGATGAGTACAGAGGACTCTAAGATTTTTGCAAATTGCTGTGAATCTATAATTATTTCAAAATAAAGAAGAAGAAATGGGAGAACAGATAGTTAAACTTTAAAGATTTGCTGCTTTTAGGACAGGCACCCTGGTTCACACCTGTAATCTCAGCACGTTGGTAGACCAAGGCAGGAGGATTGGTTGACGCCAGGAGTTCGAGACCAGCCTGGGCAACATAGCAAGACCCCTCTCTCTAAAAACATTTTTTTTTAATTAGCCAGGCGAGGTGGTGTGTGCCTGAAGTCCCAGCTACTTGGGAGGCTGAGGAAGGAAGATTGCTTGAGCCCAGGAGGTGGATGTTGCAGTGAGCTACGATGATGCCACTGCACTCTAGCCCAAGCAACAGAGTCAGACCCTGTCTTTAAAAAAAGGGTTTCCTGCTTTTGAAGGAATAATAATTTGGGCTAAACTGTGAAAAGTGAACAAGATGGCACTGCACTGTAGCCTGGGAGACAGAATGAAACACTCTCTCAAAAAAAAAAAAAAAAATAGGGAGAGGTGGGAGTTGGGGAGACAGGCCGTAGGAAAGGAAGGAGAGTGTTCCAGGTAGAGGAAACAGCCTCTTCAGCGGAGCATTGGAAGGACATGGGAGGGACTTGTGGTTGGAGCATGCTAAAGAAGTCAGAGAATGGCAAGGGACACCCCAGCGGGGTAAGCAGGGACATGTGCTTTCCTGTGGAAGGCCTGCCTGACAAAATGGACTTTGCCGGTATGTGAAGCCGAGTACCAGATCCTGAACTGTGAGGATCCCTCCCTGTCAGAACCCAGCCACCACACTGTGAAAAGAGGTCCAAGTCGCATGGGTGACTATGTGACTCGACCCAGCTGAACCCCCAGACCACTGCTGGCAACAAGCGCCAGCTGCGTAAGTGGCCTCAGTCAGTCAGCATCTGACTGCAGCCTTGGGAGGTAAGAGCCACTCAGCTGCGCCCAGTCAATCCAGACAACTACAAGAGATCATGAGAGCCATTTGCTGTAAGCCGATTCATAACCAGACAAGTAATAACCCTTCTAGTTCCAGAGCCTATCAAGGACTTTCACCGACCTTAACTCTCTTGACCTTCAAAAGATTCCCTCTAGGCTGCAATGTCATGTTGGGTACCTGGTTCACCACTGTACACCAATCCCTCTCTCAATACCTGGCACATTGAAAGTCTTCGATGAAAGTCTGTGTTAAATTAAAAAAAAAAAAAAAGATTAAACAAAAGATTTTCAGAAAGCACTTTCTGTAGTCCTTTATTCTATTTGGAACTTACAATGCCAAGGTGAAAGACCTCCGCCCTTGGAGTGCAGGGAAAGCAGAATAGCAAAGAGGAAAGCAGGAATGCTTACTGATACGTGCAAGAGGCAAAGAAACATGATGAAATGTTTTCACCTGGGCTCTTTCAAAAGAGCCAGTTTTGGTCATAAAGAAAAGTGACCTTTGAGTTGAAAACGGAACGTTTCCGTTTTCTGAACTGGGTGGCTAAATTTAAATATTTTCCCTGTCATTGATTGTTGTCTGATGTTTTAACAAAGCACCTACCCTCTCCAGTCAGAGAAATCTGCTTTCTGTTCTAGCTACCAGTTTGTTAACGTGTGGTTGGGCAAGTGACTTATTTTCTTTAAGCTTCTATTTCCTCATTGGCAAATGAGGGATTTCAATACCTACCTCACTGGATTTCTTGAGCACTAAATGTTATAATAAAGTCTTTAGGACAATGCTCAATACATAGGATATAAGTGAAAAAAAATAACGTTGGTTGCCTTCATTTCATATTTTTCTTGCTCTTCTACAAAGCTACAAATTCTCTTGCATGAAAAGGAAGTTTTGAGTTTATTCATTTAGCAATTATTTCGAGTGCCTACTGGACTAGATACTGGGAGCACTATTATAAGACAAAGAGCTTAGGAGACAGGAAATAAGTTTAGTAATGTGTATTGATACCATGAAGCAAGCAAGACAGTGGGGTGCGGTAGTGGAGGACCAAGAATTGAGCCATCACTTCTCCCAGGAGTGGTTTGAGGGCTGAAAAAGCTTCCTAAGCAACCAATATGTCCTTTACAAGGTGAATAGATAAAAAAAGAAGGAACTCTGGTACATCCAGACAATGGAATATTATTCAGTGCTAAAAAGAAATGAGCCATGAAAAGACACAGAGGAAAATTAAATGCACATTACTAAGTGAAGGAAGCCAGTTTGAAAAGGCTTCAAACTGTATGATTCTAACTGTATGACATTCTGGAAAAAGCAAAACTATGGAGACAGTAAAAAGATCAATGGTTGCTAGGGGTTGGGGGGGGAGGGATGAAAAGGTGGAGCACAGATGATTTTCAAGGCAGTGAAACTGCTCTTAAGATGCTGTAATGGTGGACTCACGTCATTATACATTTGTCCAACCCAGTGAATGTGCAATACCAACAGTGAACCCTAACGTAAACTAAGGACTTTGGGCGGTGAAATGTCAGAGTATGTTCATCAGTTGTAACAAATGTATTAAAACTACTCTGGTAGGGGATATTAATAATGGGTATGTGTAGGGGCAGGAGGTATATAGGAAATCTCCATACCTTTCATTCAGTTTTGCTGTGAATCTAAAAATGCTCTAAAAAATAAAGTCTATTAAGCAAAACAAAACAAAACAAAAAGGTTCCTGGAGAACTCAGCCTATGCCTGTCAGATGGACAGTAGAGGAGTGTGGATATGGGGAACAGTGTAGAACAGCCTGGAAGGCTGGACCCAGAATTGATTCAGGATGGTTACAGTTTGGGATTCAGGAATGAGACTAAGTCAGGCAGGACTTGAGCTTGAAGGGCCTAGTGTACCAGAATAGATTCTGTTATTTTTATTTTTATTGTGATTCATTTGAAATAGAGTACTGAGATATGCCTCACTTTAGAGTGGCCACATTCCTTCAAATGTACCTGTGTAGTAAAATTTTATAAAGTAAATCACATTTTTCTTTCTATATTTCCATTATAAAGATGAAAATATAACCCTTTCTCAAATGCTATAAGTAAAAGGGGAAAAAGAACAAACTAGAAACGTGCTTTGCAACTCCACACCTGCAAGAGAACTTTAGTGGAATTCCAACCACAAGCATCAGGGGAGGCGCAACATCCTAATATCCTATGCAGGGAATCACCATTCTATTTGGAATTGGGGGTGGGGTGAGAGAAGGAATATATATTGGTTTCTTCTTAGTCAAGAACAGAAAGAGAAAACTAAACAATATTATTAAGGTCATAATTCTAATATTTTAGTTCTATATTCAAACTGGTTTGCAGTTGAGGCTTCCTTAGCCTATAGGTTTGAGCATGACCTTTTTTCATTTCTGAAAGAGTTCATTGTCCCTTCTCTCTTGTGCAAACGTCTCTGTCAGGATGGGCAATGACCCCATTACTCCCACTCTTTGGAGTTTAAATAGGTGACTCCAGGATTTGTTCATGGATTTTCCATGTTATTTTGGAAAAGTGTCAGTTCCAGCCAAGATATGGCTGAGACTACCTGAATTATTTAAAAAACCCCATGGCCACAATATTTTATCTTTTTAGACTAAAAAATGGTATGAAGTTCTTTGAGGTCATGGAGCCCAGATCAAGAACATGTGTATGTAGAAAAAGCCTGGGGAGAAATATGCTGAAATGGAAATGATGAGGCTAAAATGAAAAAATAATATTAAGGATTTCCTCTGTGAGAACAAATACTTGAAAGAGTGTCTAAAAGTAAGTGTCAGACACTAAATACAAAATACTGATGTTCCACAAAAATTAGTACTTACAAATTAATCTTTGGCATATACTTCAATTCTGAAAGTGAATTTTTTGGAGCAGCTAAAATTTTGATTATAGGTTAGTATTGGTTAATAATGATGAAATTAAATTCATTCATTAAGAGGTGCAATTAAATTTCAATACATTTTAAATTCTTAACATTTGCCTTTATACCAGAAAGGCTGCCTTAGCCAATAATTTTATATACTAGTATTGTGGATCAAAACTAACTTCGTAAGTTAGCTACGAAAATTCTCTGTACTGAATGCGCACATACTTTCTATATGGCTTTATAGTTCATTCTATGTTTTATTTATTTGCTTATTTTTCACTAATAGCTGTTTTGCTTTTCTGAGGGCGAGTCTCTATCTTCCTGTCTTTATGTCTTCACTGTGCTTTACACGATGTCTTGACATGGTAGGTGCTCTCTTCGAAAATGTTGTATGAATCATGAACAGACAACAGCTAGTCAGGAAATGGTAGAGTTAAAACATCTTTTGCAGGTTTACGGATTTTTCACCTTGACACATGTGCCAGATGTCTTCCCTTTGCCCTTCCACATCTACTCTCCACCCTCCTCTCCATACTGCTCTCTGCCCTGGGTTCGGCTGGAGGGGAGCCCTGGAGACAGCTGGGCGCATCACTGCCCTTCTCCAAGCTGTTCTCTACATGATGCTCAATATGGCTTCTGGTAAATGCTCCCTCCCCTCACCCATATTGGCCTAGGGAAGGAAATTGTCAACTTTATGTGACTGTGGAACCCTTGTTATCACCTGTTGGCATTCCTCAGGTCACAGTTTGGAAAACCTTGTCTATGGGTCTGCTTTTCACACCATCCTTCTCTTCCTGCCTAAGTATTTATTGAACAAATGAATAAATATTGACAAAAGTGGTCAGAAAGGAAGTGGAAGGCAGGGGACCACACCCCTTCCTTTCAATCCTTTGGTGTCTGCATATGTCACATTCTCCAAAGATGTGTGGGGCGGGGTAGAAGGTGGCCAGCACGTCCTGCAAGATCCAGTCTGAGGTACGGATGGAGACCTACCTCGTTATTCATTCAGAGGTCTTCTTTAATCCTTCGATCCTAGATTAGTTGTAGATGTAGTTTCTTTCCTGGTCTTTCTGCCCTAATTCCTGAACTAGCTGAGGGCGGAAAAAGAAGTGGGTGAGAAGAGAGAGTAACATTTATCAGGTGCTTGCAATATTCCGAATAGTGTATTTGGTTTATCCTCTTCCTTGAAGAAGCTCACAGTTGAATGAAAGAGAAAAGATGCAAAAATAGGCATAATTAATGCAATGTAATATAACATAATTATGTAGTTAATACAATTAGTATATAGTTATGGCTATATGAAGAAAGAGCTCATACCCTCACTTTTTAAAATTGCCTCATTATTCTTCTATGGTGAGGTCTATAATTATTGGCATCTGATTTCATGTTTTATTGTAGAGTAAGCTTGAGGCCAGAATGAGATAATGTTCTCCCACCCTCATGTCTTATGTAGAAAAATATACAGATTTGTATAATATAAGTAGCCACAATAGACTACATGTTACTAAGAGGGGGAGAGAGTGATGAGGAGGGAAATAAGCAGATAACTTAGGGAAATATTTTTATCTAATACTTCACAGCCCTTCTATCAGTGAACAAATACAAAGGTTGGCTAGTTTGATTTTAGACTCTTCTTCTTTTGCCTATGCACTCTATTAGGAAAAAAAAAATGGATTTTTAAAAATCAGGCAGCAACCTCTGGGAAAATGGAGTAGCTGTCATTTTTCCTATCTGTCCTGCTAAGTATAATTAAAAACACTGAACATTACCTGTGAAACAAGCATAAGAAGACTCTGAAAAGTAGACAGAACAAAGCAGACCAGCCAAGAACCTTGGGATCCAAGGACTAACACATGGTGGTGAGTTTCTGGTTTGTTTGTTTGTTTGCCTTGTACATACCTGCCAGGCTTGGAGCTAAGAAAGACAATAGCCCAGAAATGCCAACGTACACAGACAAAAAGGTCCTGCTCTCTCTAGCCTAAGGACCAGGAAAGGGGCGTCTAGCAAGATAGAACACTTTCATGAGATAACAGTTACTTTACTCTAGCCAAACATCATATTAACAGAAAAAACTATGGCACCACCTAGACCCACACCAGCGAAATCCAAGTGGGGAGCCTCCACCCTTGCCAGGCTGTGACAAGACACCTCTATCTCATTGTCTGACCCTCAATAGAGTGATGTCAGACAAGGCCAAGTAGGGAGCAGATCTTTCATCCCCACCTGGTAATAATGAGACATCTCTCCTTCTTCCCTCTCAGGTAGAGTAAGAGGAGGCCTAGTGGAGACTTAGGACTTTCACCACTACCCAGAAGTAACAAGGCCATCTCCCCAACACATGCAGGCCATGTGGAGGGCAGTAACAGTGCACTCCTACTCCTTCCAGCCAGAGAGGTATCAGCAGAGGGCTGGTGGAACCCAAACTATCACTTCTGCTCAAACCAAGGACATCCCCAACCTCAGGTGTCAATGCAGGCCAGGTGGGAAACCTGAACTTCTACCCCCACCTGTAGTAATGAGGCAGTAGACCCCTTTCCCTGCTGGAGCAGTATTAAAAATCTATTTTGATTTATCTGTAGTGTTCCTGAATGTAGCTATTTTTATAGCTTCTTTAGTGGTTTTCTGAGTATTACATTATATATAAATAACTTATCACAGTTTACTATTTTCATCATTTTACCAGTTCAAATGAAGTGTAGAATTTTTATCTCCCTTACATCAATTTACTCTTTTCTATTTGTAATGTTATTGTCTTATATCTTTCCTTTACATATATTTAGAACCACATCAGTGTTATAATTTTTGCTTCAACCATCAAAAATAATTTAGAAAATTCAATAGGAGAAGGAAAGTTTATTATATTTACCAGTATTTTTGTTTACCATGTTCTTCCTTTCTGATATTCCAAGTTTCTTTTATTATTTCCTTTCTGTTTACAGAACTTCCTTTAGACATTCTTTTAGGATAGCTCTGCCGGTGACAAATTCCCTTAGTTTTCCTTCACTTAGAATGTCTTCATTTTCCCTTCATTCCTAAAGAATAATTTCACTGGATACAAGATTCTGGGTTGATAGTTCTTTTCTTTCAACTCTTGAAAAATCTTGTGCCATTTCTGTCTGGCTTCTGTGGTTTCTGATGAGAAATCCATTGCCATCCAAATAATTTTTCCCTATAGTAATGAGTATTCTCCCTGCTGTTTTATATAAATATATATATATTTAGTTTTTGGAAGTTTGATTACAATGTGTCTTGGTGTAGATTTCTTTAGGTTTATTCTCTTTGAGGTTCACTCATCTTGAATGTAAAGGTTTATGAATTTTGCCAAATTCAGGAAATTTTCAGCCATTATTTTTCAAATACTTTTTCAGCTCCACCCTCTTTCTCTTCTCATTATGAAACTCTGATGACACTAAACTTACATCTTTTGGTATAGTTACACAGACCCTGAGGCTCTGTTAATTTTTTTCAGTGTATTTTCTCACTGTTGTTCAGATTGGGCAGCTTCTATTGTTCTATCCTCCAGTCTTATGTTAAGCCCATCCATTGTGTTTATTTAGTTATTGTATTTTTCACCTCTAAAATTTCCATTTGGTCTTCCTTTTGTAACTTCTGTTTATTTGCTGAGATTTTCTATGTTTTTCCTTTGTTTTAAGCATGTTCATAATTTCTCATGAAACATTTTTATCATGGCTGCTTTTAAATATTTGTCAGATATTTCTAACATCTCTGTCATCTTGATGTTGACACCTATTATTTGCCATTTTAAAATTCAGCTTGAGATGTTCCTGGTTCTTGGTATGATGAGTGATAGTCAATTGAAATTTGGACATTTTGGATCTTATGCTAGGAGACTCTGGATCTTATTTAAAAATTGAATCCTCATATCTTATATAAAAATTAACTCAAAATGGACCATGGACTGGGGCAGGGGTTCCCAAGGCTACCCTCAGCTTCAAAGATTATTTAGGTGGACTCACAGGACTCAGCATGTAATCAATATGTTTTGTTACAACAAAGGATACAAAACAAAATCAACAAAGGGAAAAAACATATGGGGCAAAGTCCAGAGGAAGCCAGGCTCAAATTTCCAACAGTCTTCTGCCAGTGGAGTCATACAAGAAACTCTTACTCCCCCCAACAGGTTACGATAACACTTGTGAAATGTTGTCTACCAGGGAATCTCATTAAAAACTCCATGCTCAGGTTTTTTATTAAGGTTGGATTACATATGCACCCTCCACCTAGAATGCACCGAAATTCCAGACTCCCAGAAGAAAAGCAAGTATTCACCACAAACTACATTTTTTTGCACCATTTAGGCACAATGAGCCATTGTAATTGATGAGTCTGATAGGAACTCTTCTGAAGTCCAACTTCCTAGACACCAGCTAAGCGCCAATCTTGTCAGCAAGCCTTTCTAAGGGTAGCAGTCTCAGTCCAGCTGTCACAATTCTAATCTGCACATGGACTTAAGTGTAAATATAATACTATAAAACTTTCAGAAAAATCTTCAGGATCTAGAGCTAGGAAGAGAGGTCATAGACTTGACACCAAAAGCACACGCATTCAAAGGAAAAATTGATAAATTGTACTTCATCAAAATTTTGAAACTTGGCTCTGCAAAAATTTGGCTCCTAAGAAGATGAAAGACAAGCTACAAACCGGGAGAAAATATTTGCAAACTGCATATCTGACAAAGGACTAGTACCTAGAATATATAAAGACCTCTCAAAACTCACCAATTAAAAAAAAACCTAGTTAGAAAATGGCCAAAGAAATGAAGAGAAATTTCACCAAAGAGAACATATAGATAGCAAATAAGCACATGAAAAGGTCTTCAACATCATTAGCCACTGGGAGAAATGCAAATTAAAATCACAATGAGGTATCATTATATACCTATCAGAATGACTAAGATAAAAATAATGACTATACCATAGGGAAACCGGATCACTCATGTACTGCTGATGTAAACTGGGGGGTGTAAAATGGCACACTCACTCTGGAAAACACTCAGGTTCTTATAAAACTAAACATGCAACTATTATAAGAGCCAGAAAATTGCACTTTTGGGCATTTATCCCAAACAAATGAAGACTTCAACTTTGCACAAAAACTTGTACAAACATGTTCATAACAGCTTTATTCATAATAGCCCCAAATCAAAAACAATCCATATGACCTTCAACAGGTGAATGATTAAATAAACTGTAGTATCTCCATGCCATGGAATATCTCTCAGCAATAACAAAAGAATTAACTACTGATACACATTACAACCTGGGTCAATCTCCGGAGGATTTTGCTGAGAGAAATAAATCACTCTTAAAAGGTTATACATTGTATGATTCCACTTATTCTTGAAATGACCTAATTATTGAAATAAAGAACAGATTAGTGGTTGCCTAAAGTTAAGGAGAGGGTAGGGGTCGGAGAGAAGTGAGTATGTCTATAAAAGGGCATCATAAGGGATCCTTATGGTATTTGAAATGTTCTGGATCTTGACTGTATCAATTTAAATATCCTGGTTATAGTATTGTACTACAGTTTTACAATATATTAAATATTACCACTGGGGAAACTAAGTAAAGGATACAGGGGATCTCTCTGTATTATTCTTACAACTGCATGTGAATCCCTAATTATCTCAAAATAAAGAGTTCAATTTTTTTTTTTTTTTGCTTTTTCTTCTCATAGCTCTTTTTTTCTTTTCTTTTCTTTTTTTTTTTATTTCAGCATATTATGGGGGTACAGATGTTTAGGTTACGTATGTTGCCCTTGCTCCCCACCAAGTCCGAGCTTCAAGCGTATCCATCCCCTGGATGGTGCACATCGCACTCTTTGTGTATGTGTATACCCGTCCCCTCCTTCCCCCACCGCCCGACATCCAATAGATGTTATTCTTACATGTACACTTACGTGTTGATCAGTCAATACCAATTTGATGGTGAGTACATGTGGTGCTTGTTTGTCCATTTTTGGGATAC
>NW_012144855.1:2418587-2422782 GCF_000956105.1 Propithecus coquereli | reverse complement strand
GGTTAATTTTGCTTTGGTTGATTTCTGAACATTTCACAACACCCTTTAAAGTGGATGAAGAACCCTTAGGATGCCATAATTTAATGCTGTGAATAATTCAGGAGCTACATGCTGTGAGTAATCATGAACTAACATCAAATACAAACCCAATGTTACTGTTCTTTTTTATGATATTGTTTATCGATATATGGACTTGGTATTTGCACATAACATGTGGCAAAGCAAAGTACAATATTTTGAAAAGGTACGGTTTTAGAATAACTTTAAGAGTAAACATAAATAACCTCAAGCATAGTGACCCTGGCTTTTGCTTATGCATTTCATTCCTGGCCTTGGAACTCTGCAGCCCTCCCTGTCCACCCAACAGTTCCCATTACCCTCCCAGAGCACAAGAATTCCATTAGGCAATGTGACCTTGGAACTCTCAATGTGCCATTAATCTATGCTGGCAGAAATGATACAATATTAGTCACAATGTTTACTAATAGTGAATTCTTCCAACTGCTTATTTAAGTTTTGTCATGGTACCTTTGTTGGTCCTCCTTGGTTTAAGAAGGTGTAAGGAAGAGTTTAGTGGTAAAGAGAGAGTTGTGTTGATATCATCCTCATCTTCATCATCTTTATGAATGTCTTTGGATGTGCTGGGACCAAATTAGATGAATTTTATGATGAGCAAAAGAATAATCAAACCAAAAGGAAATGATTTTTCAGAAAAGAAGAGGTCAAAGGTGGAGAGAGATTTTTTGTTTTGTTTTTCAGGTAGGAAGAAAGTTTTTAAAAAGAATTTTGGGAGAAGTGTAAAATGTAACATGGGTTGAAGGACGTGAAGACAAGAGAAATTAAAATCTATAAACTCTGAGAAGGCGGCAAAATATTTAGGTAGAGGTCAGAAACATTGCTGGAAAAAAGTTTGGAAATGATTCGAGAGTAGTTAAATGTGGCCAAGTGCAAATACAATAGTCAAAAGTAGTATCTAATGGTCTCATCTTCAGACATGAAAAGTCAGAGAATTGTTAGATAGCCACAGATACAATATAGTGTGGCTATCACAAAGCATATCATCATTAAGATAACAGTCAACTGGACAGAAAACTTATACCCTCTTCAGGGAAAACTGTTGCTAATTAATTTATATTTAAATATAATTTTTACATACTTTAGCAGAAGGCGGTTGTTCTTTGTTGACCCTTATTTACAGGAAATTCTTTTTTGCAATCTAAATCTCTTCTGCTATGGTTAAAAAATATTGACCTATTCAATATATATTTAATGAGCACCCTAGTGCTGTGAGGACTTGGAACACAGATGGGCATGGCTTCTGCCTGGCAGTTGTCTTCCCCAGGGATTCAGAAAGAGAAGCTGGAGTCACACGACCAGAGTTGAAGTCATAATTCCATTGTTTACTAACTGCATAAAATTCTCTTAATCACTTAATAATAGCTCCTCACTTGTTTACTTTAACATTTTTTGTTTTGAGAATCAAATGAGATAATATACACATGTGATGGGCTCTGTAATTTTATAAAACGCTATATATATTTGAAAGATTTTTGTCCTGGAACCATGCCTTGTTTATATCCTTCTTTATTTGCCTTCTTTATATACTCAAACTCTAGCCCAGGGCCTGGCACATAGTAAGTATGAGCAGCAATTGTTGGCTATCTCAATAAATAAAACAGAAAAATATCTGGACTCTTCTGGATCTTACATGCTACTGAAGTGATAACAGACAACAAGCACAATAAATTCATAAATTACATAGTATACTAGAAGATGATAAATGCTGTGGGCAAAAAATTAAAGGAGAGTAAGAGGAACTGAGAGTCCTGAGGGTACAGGATGCAAGTTTTAAAGGGGAGGTCAGGGTCGGTCTCATCAAAAAGACATTAATTGAGAAGAGATTTGTAGGAGGTGAGTGTTAGCCATGTGAATATTTGGGGGGAAAGAATTTTGGATGGAGGAAACCACCAGCATAAACACCTGAGGTGGAATGCTGCTTCTCTTGTTTAGGGAACAGCCAAGAGACCAGCGTGGCTGGGGTGGAATTCAGCAGAGAGAAGAAATAGAACGTGAGATCAGAGAGGTCATGAAGAGGGCACACCATTGCAGGCCATGACCCTAAGTGAATTTGGGGCCCCCACAGAGTTGTGAGGAGCAGAGTGATGTGATCTGACTCACATTTGAAAAGAATCACTCTGGCTGCTCTTGTGAGAATGCACAAAGGCAGAAGAGGAGCCAAGACAGAAGCAGAAAGACACTTTTAGAAGCTACTACAGTAATTCAGGTGAGAGACGATAGTGGCTTGCATGATGGCGGTAGGGCTGGAGGTATAGAGAAGTGGTCAGATTCTGGATGTATTTTGAGAGTAAAGCCAACAGGATTTCCTGACAGACTGACGATGGCGTGAGGAGAAAAGAGAGGAATGCAGGATGACTCCAGTGTTTCTGTTGACAACTGGAAGGCTGGAGCTGCCAGCTGAGGAGTAGCCTGTTGGAGGAGCCAGCTTGGGGGAAAGATCAGGAGTCAAGGTTGGGCATAATAAGTTTGAGATGTCTATGAAACGTCCAAATAGGGATGTCAAAGACATATAAGAGTAGGGAATTCAGGAGCGTGGTATAGGTGTGGAACAAAAATTCAGAAATTGTTGGATACAGATGGTTTTAAAGCTGTGAGACTAGCTGAGAGGCCAGAGGGAGTGAGAATAGACCAAGAAGTCCATGGAGGGCACCCCAGAGCAGTCCGTTGTTAGAAGCTGAAGAAAGAGGAAGGATGTCAAAGGAGACAGAAAGAGTGACGAGGAAAACATAGGAAAATCCAAGAAATGTGTGGTGTCCCGGAATCCAAGTGAAGAAAGTGTATTCAGGAAGAGAGTCTGATGATTCTGTCAAATGCTTGGATTTGTTAAGTAAGTTA
Source organism: Propithecus coquereli (assembly GCF_000956105.1). Taxonomy (NCBI): domain Eukaryota; kingdom Metazoa; phylum Chordata; class Mammalia; order Primates; family Indriidae; genus Propithecus; species Propithecus coquereli. Next base: position 2,419,869 of record NW_012144855.1, on the reverse strand, counting down.
AGGACAAAGAATTGATCTTTGGATTTAGCAATTTAGAGGTTATCAGTGACCCTTTATGAGGGCAGTTTTGGTACTGTGAAAGTTCAAACTCCTGTTTGGAGGGGGTTTAAGAGAGAACAGGAGGTCAGGAGATGAAGACAGTGATAGAACTCTTTCAAGTATTCCACAAAGGGAGGAGAGAAGTGCTGAGGTCGCTAGCACGGTATGAAGGGGGATCAAGAGGGATTTTTTTCAAGGTGGAAGAAATAACAGCACATATGTAAGCTAACAGGAATGCTCCTCCAGGAATGGGGAGCTGATGATGCTGGACAGAGAGGGAAGGATGGCTCCTTAAGAAAATGAGAGGGGATGGGAATTTTAGGATAAGAGTACAAAGACTGGCTGAAAATAGGGTCATGAAGAATTCATTTATATAAACAAACAGGTGGGAAGGCAGAGTGTTGGGTGCAGATGCTGGTAAGTGGGCAGCCATCACGGTGGGAGATTATGGCAGATCCCTTCTGACCCTTCGATTTTATCAGTGAAATAAGATGCAGAGCAATTCAGCAGAATGTGAAGACGGGGAAAGAATGACAGAAATTTGAGAGAACAGAAGGTATGGAATAATTATCTAGGAAAGTGGGTGAGTGAATGAACTAAGTGAAACATTTTATAACTGTTGGGCAGCCAACGTTGAGATTACACCAGTGAATAAAACAAACAAACAAAAAGAACTTTTTCCTTATGAATCCTGTATTCCACAGAGTGGGCAATAAATAATAAACATAACAAATACAGTAAGTAGATAGCATAAGGCCATTTAAATTCACGGTGAGACTAGTCAGATGGTTTTGTATCTTTCATCAGACGCGTGCTGCATGGTGTAGTTTTGCAGTAGTTGGGTAATTTGGATTAGCCAGGGTTGTGGTTTTACTAAGCAAGCCTGGTAAAGGGAGTGGGCAAAGAGGTTGTGGGTGTTTGCAGTCTGGGTTAGGAAAGAGAAGAGAACATGAAGAGGTTGAGGAGCAATGAAAAGGTGGTAAGATCAATGGATTATGGGACACATTAAAGAATGAATGTGGTTAATTCTCTGATACGTCTGACTCATATTCTCTGTCCCCACCTCCTTGCTCTAGTGACTGAGAATACTGCCTGGATTGGAATTCTAGCTCCGTCATTTAGAAGATCTCTATTCTGTTTCACTTTAATTTTGTGTATTCGTATCTAAAACACATTTTCTTAATTACTATAGTTTCATAATGTCTTGATAACCAGTAAGGCAAACCCCTCAATAACCTATACT
>NW_012144855.1:2412510-2416281 GCF_000956105.1 Propithecus coquereli | reverse complement strand
TAAGGTCAGAACAGGGAGCCAGGGCTCTGTACTGGGACTCAGGAGGCTTTGCCTGGACTCTGGTCCCGCTGATGCAGCCTCAGGCAGGACTTAACCTCTTTGGACATCAGTTTCTTCCTACGTTAAGATGTGGGTTTTTAATTAGGCGATCTCTAAAGTCCCTTCTGGCTCTTAAAGTTCTGTGCCTCTAAGTACTAAGAGGGCATTGACTGCGTTCCTCTTCTCCAAGGAGCATGAGATGGTTCCAGGCTGCTCCTGGTTGATGGTTCCAGGCTGGTCCTGGTTGACTCTCGCCATCCTTGGAGGTGGTCGAGTTTGATGCCACCAGAAGCGGGAGGCGAGTCTCCTGCTCTCTGTCTGTCCTCCACAGCCCTGTGATTGTTGGAAACTCTCCCCCGCATGGGTTTAAAAAGAAAACTGAGCGCTGCAGGAGTGTGATAGTCACTTGTAGGGGCTGGGGTGTCCCAGCAGGCGGGGCCCCAACAGGCTGGCCGCGGCTTTATCGCCCGCAGCTGGCACCGCTAGGCCGGGGCTGGCGGCGCGCCCAAGTGGGCTGCGGCTGCGGCCGGGCGCCCCCGGTGGCGAGGGCGGCGCGCGGGGCCCCTCGCCCGCGCCTGGCCTGCGGAGCGAGCTGGGCGGCCGGCGGGAGCTGCTCCTGCGGGCCGGGGCCCTTGCCCCGGCGGCAGAGGGAGGCATCCCCAGGGCCGGACGCGCGTGGGAGGCGGGGGCGAAGCCGCGGCGAGCAAAGTCCAGGCCCCTCGGCGGCGGTGCCCGCGCGCCCAGCGGCTCGGCCAGAGACGCGCGAGGTCCGAGGTGAGCGAGGCGCCGGGCGGCGGCGGGAAGCCCCGGGGCTGGTGGGCGCGGGGCGGGAGCGGCGGGACCCCTACCCGGAGTCCCCGGGCCGAGACGCGTGCGCCGGGCGCGGCACCCTGGGGCTGGGGCTGCGAGGGGGCTGGTTGTCCGCCCAGAGCCGGAGCGGGTGCACTTGGACCTGAGGCTGTGTTTCTCCCCAGGCTGAGATGGATCTGGAAGCGGCAAGGAACGGAACAGCCCGGAACCTCAGGAGAGCGGAGGGAGGCTTTGAACTGCGCAGCAGCAGGTACATCACCTGCGGCCACTGGCTTTTCTGAGAATCAGCAGGACCAAGTTCAGCTTTGGAAAGAAGTTGAGAAAATCGGTTGATGTCTTTCGCCTTTGTTTTGGGGGCTTCTGTGAAAGGTCTTGTCTGAGGTTCTGACCTTGGAGCAAAGTTTTAAGTGACTTGGAGGAATGTCACTGAGGCTCCTTTTGGAAGAGATACGGGAAGAAAACGCTAGATTTAAAAGTGCCCCCTTCCCTTTTTGCAGGGGTGATTCGATGCATATTTGTGCTGTATAACATTCCTTGTATAACTCTTAAACTTTTACAAATAACTTTCATATACATCATCTGGTTTTCAGGCTTATAGAGTGTCAGACATCTGCTGTTGGTGGTTGTGCTTTCTGAACAAGCGCAGTGAAGCAAAAACTCCCTGCTCTTCTTTCTCTTCCTCCTTATCTTTTCTTACCTCCCGTCCTTCCCCCATCGCCAGGCTTGTTCTGTATTTCTCCTTTCTGGGAGGCGAGGTGGGGAGGGAGACCTTGAGCAGGCTTACCCCTTCCAAACCTATACATCCAAATCAGTTTTTTTCAAGTGCAAGGCAGGTTTGGAAACCAGTGCTTCCTTTCCTTGCGCCTCTTTCTCCTGGCTCTGGCTGTGGACGTGGTTCCCAGGGCCCTTGTTAAGCTCACTTCACAGGCTTTAGTAGGGGCAGAAGCCCAGTGCTGTGTGTCTTTGTTTCCTCTTTCGCTGTGAAAACAGTGGATCATTTTTGCCTTTAGCCTGAAACAGTTTATGAGGCTATTATGATCTCTGAGTTCATGCCAGGCCACCCAGAATTAACTGATCTGTGTCATCAAGTGATCACCCAGAGGGACAAATTTATCAGGCTCTGTCGTTTGTCCTCAAGCTGCAAGGGGTCTGATTAGTTAACTGAAAATATGCCTATCTGATGCTTAAACTGAAGCATTATTTTAGTCTGTTAACGTGTTTGTACAGTGACATTGCTGTATTCCTTCTAAGTGCTGTGATATTTATTCATAGAAAATTTAGTTTTGCCATATAGAATTGGAAAACTGATGGATGGTGTTACTTCCAATAGAAAAATGTGGTTTTCATCAGCTAGCCGTTTAAGCTGGGATTGACTGTGAATCTATTAATAGATGGCATTTTCATGAAGAAGGCTATTTATGTATCTCACTGGCTGAACATTTGATGTGTGTACAAAGGAGCTGTCCCTGCAAAAGGTGTAGTAACATTCCAGAAACCAGGGAAGTCCTCAGAAGAGAAGCTCACAGCCTTCTGTTGGAAAGAAGAAAATAGCTCAAAGGAGAAATACAGAAAGTTAAGAATAAGTTAAGACTGTAAGATTTTGAAATTAAATATAATGATACTAATTTTTATAAAAGTAGACCAAACATTATACATTCAAAGGAATTTAAGCCCACTTCAGTTATCTAGAACAAATTAAGAGTTAGTTTTTGCTTGTTCCAATCACACTGCTATTGCCTGTGGCATGTTCTTTTGAAAACATTTAGTGGCAGATGTTTGTCCAGTGATTTTAGTAAATGTTCTACATAATTGGGGTCAATTCTTATGAGTAAAACTCGATCACCCACCTAGATAAATGTATCTTTTTTTTTTTTTTTCTTTTTGAGATAGGGTCTCACTCTGTCAGCCTCGGCTGGAGTACAGTGATGAGATCATAGCTCACTGTAACCTCAAACTCCTGGGCTCAAGTGATCTGCCTACCTCAGCCTCCTGAGTAGCTAGCATGCCACCATGCCCAGCTAATTTTTAAAAATTTATTTTGTAGAGGTGGGATCTCACTATGTTGCCTAGGCTGGATAAATGCATCTTTGCATCTTATGTTAAAAGAAATCTCCTGGCCAGGCACAGTGGCTCCCGCCTGTAATCCTAGCATTTTGGGAGGCCGAAGTAGAAGGATCACTTAAGCCTAGGAGTTCAGGACCAGCCTGGCAACATAGCAAGATCTCGTCTCTATAAAAAATAAAAAACATTGGCCAAGCATGGTGATGTGCACCAGTAGTCCCAGCTACTCAGGAGGCTAAGAAGGGAAAATTGCTGGAGCCTACAAGTTCACGGCTGCAGTGAGCTTTGTTCATGCCACTGCACTCTGGCCTAGACAACAGAGCTAGACACTGTCTCTTAAAAGAAGAAAAAGAGAAAGAAGAAAGAAATCTCTGCCTTCATGGAGTTTATATTATTGTGTGGAGGACAGACATAAATAATACACATACTAAATAAGTAAACTCCAGCTAACGTTAGAAGGTAATGAATGGTATGGAAAAACATTAATCCAGGTTAAGGCAATCAGGAGTGCAAGGGGGAAATTTTAAGTAGGATGGTTAGAGTAGATCTTACTTTTAAGGCAGTATTTGAACAAAGACTTCAAAGAAATGAGAGGAAAGAGCCGTGTGGGTATCTAAGGGGAGAACATTCCTGGCCAAGGTAACTGACAATGCAAAGACCCTAAAGTGGGAGCATGTTTAGTGTGTGCACAGAACAGTGGAGAGGCCTGGGCAGCTGGAGCAGAGTAAGCAGGGGTGGGAGTGAGAGATGTGGTCAGAGAGATAACAAGGATACTGATCGTGTAGGGCCTTACAGGCCAATGTAAGGATTTTGGCTTTTCCTATAAGAAAAATGGGAGCCATCGTAGATTTTTTTTTTTTT
>NW_012144855.1:2399369-2401240 GCF_000956105.1 Propithecus coquereli | reverse complement strand
TACTTGGGAGGCTGAGGCAGAAGGATCGCTTGAGCCCAGGAGTTTGAGGTTTCTGTGAGCTAGGCTGACGCCATGGCACTCTAGCCGGGGCAACACAGTGAGACTCTGTCTCAAAAAAAAAAAATAAAATAAAGAAAGATGGAACTAATAGGACAAATAGAAAAAGTAAGATAGATCAGAAGAAGGACATTAACTCCAGTCACCTGCATCAATGCATAAGTATCTCAGTATCCTACCACAAAGAGAAAGTTAAGATTTCTTACAGACTGAGTGTAATAGAGAAATCCAGTTTATCATAGTGGTTTCAATATGGCAAGTCTTCAACTTCTAGTTGATGACTAAATGAATGAATAATTTAATGGAATTGCCAGGCAGGTTGTTGCATTATATCAAATAAATGTAAATGGAGCCCCTGAAATTGGCTCTAGTATGGGTAAAATATGTAAACACAGCCTTTAGGCATGGCTTCCCTCTCCTCACAGTCACTCACTTGACCGAGGTCCTCACTCTGTCCTCGGGTGCAGAAAACACACGATGACCACTTCTTGCAGGGACAAACTTGTGAATCGACTCAGACAGGTGAACACACCTCATTCCACATGGGTGTTTTTGTTTGTTTGTTTTAGTTTTAGTCCAGAAACTTCCTATTCTTTCAAGTATGTGCTTTCTATGCCCTCAAATTTTCTTTTATTAATGACTGAAGAGGCTATCGTCCCTTATGTGTGATTGAGTTTTATAATGTCCTCCAGTCCCCAAAAAGGCCTCTTTTCAAACTACACAATTCCAACTGCTTTAGTTTCAGAGTATCTTGAAATAATGATCTGACTACCTGGTTAGCCTCATGAATGGAAGGAATTCTGGTAGATCGAAGAAGAGAATCCTCATGGTTATGATATCTGGACAAGGAGAAAAAACATTTTGAGGAAAAATACTCAACTACATTCATCTCTACTTCAGCACACTGTTTCAAGTCAAGTTCTATCGCAGCTCTAGGTAGCCGGCAGAGCAGGACGGAGACAGCACGTTCAGTAGTGAGGGCCAGAGCCGCTGGCTCCTCTTCCAGTCCTTCCTCATTTGCCTCTTCTGAACACTTAACAATAATAATAGTTACCATTTATTAGGTGCCTCCTATGTGGGGGCCCTTTACGCACGTTATCTCCATACCTAATGACACTCTTATTTTACACATTCAGAGACTGAATCAAGAATTCAATTATCTGCCCAAGGCCAGACAGCCAGGAAATGGCAGAGGTGAGATTCACACCAAGGCCCGTCAGACAGCATCTCTTATACCATGGTCTGCTTTAGGGTTCTCTGGAAACCCAAGAAAACCACAGGACAGCTGTTGTGTTATAAGACATAGGAGCATGAGTAGGTAAATAATCCTGCTACCTAATTAGGAGGAAGGAAAGCCGAATTTGTTGAACTTGCATTACGTTTTAGGCACACTACTAAGTGCTTTTATCTAATACTTAATTCATTTATTCTTAATTCATTTATTCCTCACAATAACCTGGTAAGGGAGATGTTTCTATCTTCAGTTTACATATGAGGAAACTGAGGCCTAGAGAAATAAGCAAAGTGTCTGAAGTCACATAGTTAATAAGATGAGGCTCTGAGTTTGAAATTCACTGGTTTCAAAGCCATAATACCTTATTGTGTCCTGTTTTAGATGCTTCCTTTTAGGAAGAGTGTGAAGAAATTAATCAGAAAAGACAAGAAAACCGCACTCAAGTGGGTGCTAGGTGTAGAGGCAATTTAGTACAGGGGGAAGTCTAAGGTCAGAACAGGGAGCCAGGGCTCTGTACTGGGACTCAGGAGGCTTTGCCTGGACTCTGGTCCCGCTGATGCAGCCTCAGGCAGGACTTAAC
>NW_012144855.1:2393300-2395384 GCF_000956105.1 Propithecus coquereli | reverse complement strand
GCTCAGGCTGGTTTCGAACTCCTGAGGTCAAACAATCCGCCTGCCTCGGCCTCCCAGAGTGCTAGGATTACAGACGTGAGCCACCGCACCCAGCCCATCATAGATTTTTGAGCAGAGAAGTAACACATGACTTGTGTTTTTAAATGATTCCTCTGGCTGCTGTTTAGGATGAACTGAAGCAGGCATAGGTGAAGTGGAGAGATTAGGCAGGAGGCTCCTACTGGGGACAGCAACAAAAGTGGTGAGAAGTGGTTGAATTTTGGATGTATTTTGAATGTAAAACCAACAGCATTTCCTGACACCACTCCCCACAGTTCTTCAGAAGAGTGGTCTTTACTAATTTTAGATCAATATGTAAAACTTTTTTTAGAAAATGAAGAATTGAATTGATTTGGCAGAGGTTGATATATTCATCTTCTCTCTGTATGTGAGTTCTGTATGGCAGGTGACCATTTCTCATGTATCTATATATCCTTGTAGTACCTTGGACAGTTACCTTTGCATTTGGTGACTGCCTTGTGGTGTTTGTTAAACTGAATAATTTTGGCAATTTATGAACATCACTCTTATGTTTGAAAACATTATAATAGTTGAGTATAATATTACTCATATTTATGTTCAACTGACTACAAAACAGTGCATAACAATTTTAAATTCAAACAATTTTATTTTTTACAGCAACCAAGATAGGAAAAAAATGAAGAAAGTGAATTTGATTGGACCATTAACATTGGTAAGCTGTGAAATATTAAATGTGAATATACTTGCCTTTCATCCAAATTTGGGGTCTTGAATTAATAGCTATAGAGCAAGTACTTTCAGGTTGTCTACAGGCAAGTACCGTAGATTGTCCCTGTGCTGTCCTTAGCTGCACATGTGCTGTCTTAGGTTGGCTTGTTGTAGTTAAAACCCCACATTCTCAGGATGGATGATAAAAGAAGACTTGAACAGGTTGGCTATGACACAGGGCAGAGCTAACTGGTATACAGGAAATTGAAAATAGGATGTATGTTACTAGCACCATGCAAACTCACCAATTTCAGGAAATATCTCTGCATTTGCTTCACACATACCCCCTGCAAATTTAGCTTAAAATAGGCTTGCATATAAAGAAGATAATTGTTAACTACAGAAATTTTAAAATAATAAATCTGTGTTCACATTTGGCTTCCAGGAAAATTGACTAAATATAGGTAACTGTTAGGGATTCTGATTATGCTTAGGGCAGTTTTCAGTGCTTTTCTGCTCGTACAAGGCAAGCCAACATATTTTTGGAAGATGTCTAATTTGTTTTTCATTTGTACTATGTCTCAGAGAGGCAGCTCAAGAAAGCATTTGCCCATTTTTGGTAAATATGATGTGTTTCAAACTGTGAAAGCCATTATTTGATAGCAAATTAAATGGCATGTCAGCTGAAACCTCCAACTTAGCAATTAAATGGATAAAAAGACACCACACATCCACACTCTTGAACATTGCTGCATATTTCTCATGTAACCACAAAATCCCTCTTTTGTCCTCTTATCCCTTAGTCTTGTTTTTTGTTTGTTTGTTGTTTAAAAAGTCTCAGTAAGAGGCTGGGCGCCATGGCTCATGCCTGTAATTCTAGCACTTTGAGGGGCCAAGGCAGGAGGACTGCTTGAAGCCAGTTTGAGACCAGCCTGAGTAAGAACAAGACCCCATCTCTACAAAAAACAGAAAACTTAGCTGGGCATGGTGGTGCATGCTTGTAGTCCCAGTTACTTGGGAGGCTGAGGCAGGAGGATTACTTGAGCCCAGGAGTTTGAGGTTGCAGTAAGTTATGATGACACCATTGCACTTTAGCCTGGAGGACAGAGTGGGACCCTGTATCAAAAAAAAAAAAAAGTGTCAGTAACATTAAAAATATTTTTAAAATTTAGTGCTTTGTAGAATAAATTGTTTATAAACTAAATCTAATTTTAATGCACAGGTTTTAAATCTGCCTCTTACAGAAAATAAAATACTACAAACCTTGAAGTGGAAACATAAATTTTCATTTGAATTTAAAAGTTTTAGTTTAAATTAAATTGAAATTTAATCTTTATTTCACCTCTGAATAGATA
>NW_012144855.1:2383006-2392645 GCF_000956105.1 Propithecus coquereli | reverse complement strand
GAGACTCTGTCTCAAAAAAAAAAAAAAAAAAAAAAAAAAAGAATCTTGGGGGTACCGGTCCCTTTTGGAATAATTTTAGGGACCCTTCCCCAATTTGCTTTATTTTTTGTTTTTTGAGACAGAGTCTCATTCTGTTGCCCCAGGTAGAGTGCAGTGGCATCATCACAGCTCACTGCAACCTCAAACTCCTGGGCTCAAGCTATGGTCCTGCCTCAGCCTCCCAAGTAGCTGGAACTATAGGCCACACAAGCCACCACGCCTGGCTATTTTTTTCTATTTTTGGTAGAAATAGGGTTTCACTTTTGCTCAGGCTGGTCTCAAACTCCTGACCTCAAGGGATCCTCCCACCTCAGCCTCCCAGAGTGCCAGGATTACAGGCGTGAGCCACCGCGCCCGGCCCCCATTTGCTCTTGACTTTACCAGTATCCCTTATTTCATTCCAAACTCTACCTGGCTTCTGAGCCTTTTTTTCTTTTGTTACACTTGCTTGCCCTGTGTGTTTGATGACGGAATTTGCTCCCCGTTCTGGATCCCCGACTAGACTTTGGAAACTATTTGAGAATGGTTTGCACACACATTCCCTCCTCAGACTCACCCAGGGTATTGACCCAGTCTGACTCAGCCTCAGCCCTCAGAGACATCACTCTGCCAAGCCTGACTCATCACCCACTCTCCTGATAATCATTCCCTGTCCTCAAAGAGGGTGGGGTAAATGGGCAGAGTAAAACGTTTAAAAAGAGAGGAGAGATGCAAGAGACAGAGGGGAAGCTATGGAAATGGAAACTTAAGAGAAGGAAGATGTAGTGTAGAAGGCAGAGGAGGAAAAAGAACAAAGAGAAAGACACCCATAGATGGGTCAATCAAAAATAGAGAGAAAATGGGAGACAATGGAAAGGACTAAAAAGAGTGAGTATCAAAGTCTTTTGAAGTGTTATGACACTGATCTCATGGTCAGTTCATGGGAGTCGTGCACTTCACTGTGACAACTGGCATCACCTTTCCCCTCTGTACGAAGCACTAAGTCCCAGATCCTCAAGTGTGGGCCACCAGGCCTGCTGTACCTCTCTCTAACATAGTGTCCCACACTTTGTACTGTGACCTTCAGGAATTCCACTGCCAGGAGTTACTTACGTGTTCCATGTAGCTTCTAGTCACCTTGCTGTTCTAAGCCCGAACTCCCCCTCTTTTCCCTACACTCCCCAATTCTTTTCCAGCTGACTCTTTCTCATCCTTCGAGACTCTGCATAAGCATTATCTCCATGAGCAGACTTCCCTAAAGTGCATACATACGTAGACACTCCATAATGTTTGTTACACTTCACTACTAAGCTGCCATTTTAAACCTAACTTAAACCTTTTAAAGGGATCTTATCCTCAAAACTCAGAGCATCTGTTATATTTTCCATTTTTAATTCTCCCTCTGAAATATTCTGAATGCAGTTTTAAAGGATACAGGGTGTGTATGTGTGTGTGTGTGTGTGTGTGTGTGTGTGTGTGTGTGTATGTAAGTTAGTATCTGCCTCTAGCTGTTCTTAATCTATTACCTCAGGAGCCCTAGGAAATCAAATAATATTTCTTAATAGAACCAAACGTTAATCTTTTCTGATTATATTGTGATCATTCACCCAAATCAGATACTGATTAAACAGAATTATATTGATTTCTTCACAGAGTACAAAATAAATAGAATCATGAAATTGTTCTGTTAGTGACTTGGGTTGAAATTCTCCTTCTCTAACACACATATTTGCAACTATCAAAAAAGTGCTAGCCAGGCACGGTGGCTCACACCTGTAATCCTAGCACTTTGGGAGGCTGAGGTGGAGGATCACTTAAGGTCAGGAGTTTGAGACCAGCCTGAACAAGAGTGAGACCCTGTCTCTATAAAAAAATAGAAAAATTAGTCAGATATGGTGGTGCATGCCTGTAGTCCCAGCTACTTGGAAGGCTGAGGCAGGAGGATAGCTTGAGCCTAGGAGTTTGAGGTTGCAATGATCTATAATGATGACACTGTACTCTACCCAAGCAACAGAACAAGACCCTGTCTCAAAAAAAAAAAAAAAAAGTGCTAACTTGAAGTAAAAATCCAAAGACGTGTAATTATGGAAAAAGAGAAATTCCATTCCACAGTTAAGTATTATTTTATTTCCTTTTTTTAGTTTCGATACTCTGATTGGCAAGATAAATTGTTTATGTCCTTGGGTACCATCATGGCCATAGCTCACGGCTCAGGGCTTCCCCTAATGATGATAGTGTTTGGAGAAATGACTGATAAATTCGTTACTACTACAGGAAACTTCTCCATTCCAGGTAAGCATTTCTCTATTTTTTTTTTCAATTGATAGTATTTCTTTAACTGGGTAAAAGATTAGAAATTGATTTTGCTATTCATTATCTACTTGTTTAATGATTTGGACATCTGATGACTCCAGATATCACAGAAGGAGATGTAAAATTCTCAGAAAATTCTTCAAATACTCGTTAAATTTTAAGAAATACATGTATGTTGTTTGACTTTTAGTACAGCGTAAGGAAATACACATGAAGCTTTGCATCCAATAAAGTAGGAAAGTTGCTCTACTTGAGGACAGTGGAAATATACAGAGTATATCTGTGCAGTGTTCACCCCATTAGTAATTACTGACAAGGTTCAAAATCCATCAGTTAACTCGGCAGTATTTCTTAGTTGTGCTCAGCTTGTAGATCTGTTTCTAGGTTTTCTTTTTTTTCTCTCCCCTCCTTCTTTGTAAAAAATAATACCCATTTTCTGTCTCTAATTTTTGGACCAACCAGATTGACTGGAAGTCGATATCACACTTCGCTAAAGAGTGAATGGATTCAATATGGGCATACTATGCCTTGGACGTCACCCAAAGGACTGTAATTACTGAAGAGCCAAAGGGGCCCCATAAGTCACCTTTAAGAGGGGTCCCTGGCAACAGCCTTGCAGTGGGGTTCCGGTGGACACAGTTCTTTTCATACTAGCCAAATTCAATAGAAAGGAAGATTTCCACACTTTCTACCAAGCCTGAAGGCTGTTTTCCTCTAAGAGACCTTGTAGGCACTCGGCTGGAAAAAACTGAGTGAAGCTTTATTGGTGCACAGATAGCAGAACATTTTTACAAAACTGATAAAGGAAAGGCAGCAAGGATACCAGAGAAAATGTACACTGTGTGATTTAGGTAGCATTCAGTAAGAGCTTTCAGTGTTCACTGACTGAAAACTATATATTTAGTTACCACTGTAGGGCTTAAGTGTAATTTCCTAAGAGAATATGATTGCTTGATTAATACAATAGGATATGTTTACATAAATAAATACTGATAAATATTCGTGCCTTTTAGAAATCCAGTAAAAGCATCCTTTGAATATTTGAATAATTATTATGGGTACGTAATAGTTGTATATCTTTATAGGGTATGTGTGATTTTTGATACAGGCATACAATGTGTAATAATCATATTAGGGTAATTGAAGTATCTGTTACCTCAAGCATTTGTCATTTCTTTGCGTTAGGAACATTTCAATTCCACTTTTTTGGTTATTTTAAGGTATATCCTAAGTTTTTGTTGATTATAGTCACTTTGTTGTGCTGTCCAATATTGTTCATTCTATCTAAATATCTAACTATATTTTTGCACCCATTAACCATCCTCACTTTATTCCCCCCTCCCCACTTACCAGCCTCTGGTAACCATCGTTCTACTCTCTGTCTCCATGTGATCAATTGTTTTTAATATTTAGCTCCCACATATGAGTGAGAACATGCAAGATTTGTCTTTCTGTATTTGGTTTATTTCACTTAACGTAATGTTCTCCAGTTCCATCCATGTTCTTGCAAATGACAGGATTTCATTCTTTTCATGGCTGAATAATATTCCATTGTGTATATACCACTTTCTTTATCCATTCATCCATTGATGGACACTTAGGTTGATTCCAAATCTTGGCTATTGTGAATAGTGCTGCAATAAACATGGAAGTACAGATAAAAATTGGTTTCTACTTAGGATTAAAAAAATCAGATTAGTGGATGAATGAAGAAACAAAATATGTTATATACATACAATGGAATATTATTCAGCCTTAAAAAGGTAAGAAATTCTGGCACATGCTATAATGTTGACGAACCTTAAGAACATTATGCTAAATGAAATAAGCCAATCAAAAAAAGAAAAATACTGCTTGTTTCCACTTTCATGAGGTATCTAGAGTAGTCAAATTCACAGAAAGAGAAAATAGAAGGGTAGTTAGCAGGGGCTGGGAGGAGAGGGAATGGGAGCTGTTGTTTAATGGATGTAGAGTTTCAGTGTTACAAGATAAAAAAGTTCTCAAGGTTGGTTGTAGAGCAGCATGACTATACTTAACACTACTGAACTGTGCACTTAAAATAGTTAAGATGGTAAATTTTGTGTTACATGTATTTTATCACAATTAAAGTTTTTTAAAAATCACATTGAAACAGTACAGCTCACTTATCACAGATGCATTCTCTTTTGGACTAATTTTATTAGTTGTGGGGTTTTTAAGATTACTTTACTAGCACCAGAAAATTCCACAACTTTCTTACTTGGAGCAGTTTGCTTTTTTTATTTACTTGCTTCTAATTGTGAAACCAAATGGTTTTGAAGTTGGACATAGCACACAGGTGCCATGGGCTGTGCTCACGGACAAATTCAATGTCTCTGTGGAGCACGGCACAAGCAAGTCACTTACAGACCTGTGACTGCTAGAGAGAGAAACTCATGACAGTTGCCAACTTGGTTTTGGTCCCCTCCAAATTATAAACATTCCTGTTTGTGACCCTTGCTCCTCTGTAGCCACATTTGTCATTAAGCCTAATGGCTTCTTGGAGGATTTGGAATGGGAAGTTGCTCAAATGTTATGAATTTCCGCTATTCACGGTTTGGTAGGTTGTAGGAATACTATTCTCAAACCTCTTTGGAGAAAAATGAAATCTTTAAAGGATACTCACTCTAAGTCCAGACTACTCACTGATATGTTTAGAATTGTAGAGTTTAGAAAAAAAATCATGGGTGTTGGGGGCAGATAAAGTATTTAGCTGAGATCCCAGGAGATGTTTATTTAGAGTCTATTCTTTAAAATTGTCGGATTCTTGGACAGGTAGGCTTAATGGGAGCCAAATGAAAAGAGAATGTTAGAAGAAAAACAGGTTTAAATTACAAGACGGTCTGACAATGACTTACTGTGAACAGAGCCCGTCCTTGTCAACAGAATAAAGCTACTCCGTGGCAGAGTTCTTCCCTCACAATGATTCAGTTGTGCAGAAACTATGCACAAAACATTCTGCATCCAAAACCTTAAGGACAGAGTCATAGAAAAAAGGTTTTTTGCAGAGCATCAAGAACTTGATATCTTTATGCCAAGTCTATGTAACTGTAATAATCTAGAAAACTCTGTGGAGAAATTGCTGCACCCTGTATGTCCTTGCATTGCCTCATAGTTGAGGGTGAAAAGGCATTTTTGAGACCTGAGTTACCTTAATTAACTGTTCATAGTGCCTAAGGTGCCTGAACAAACATCAGCTCTTTGTTTTGTGCTAAGCAGTTTGTACATGATAAAAGTAGTTCTAGGCAGAACCAAGAAAGGCAGACATTGATTTACTTTGAGACTCAAATGTGACAATGAGGACAATGTTTCCCCATCTGATCCTTAATGTATATACTTATTATTCAGACCCTTCACTCATTAGCTGTGTGATGTTTCTTAACCTCTGTGCTCCTTACTCTTCTTATCTTGGAAAGGTAATCATAGATTTACAAGTAGAAATAAATGAGATGATTTATGTAAAGTGTCTGGAACATAGTAAACAGTCAATAAATACTGGGAAAAACTAACTGTGAGAACTTAGAAATGAAAGAACCACTCTAAGATTGTGTTTCTTCATCTGTAAAAAGGATGGATTATATGGGCACTCCCTAAAATGAATAGGTAGCTTTAAGAATTCCCCAGTTCCTTGTTAGAGGAGGCATTCAGATGGACTGGAGTGGGAGTTCTCCTTCCTGGCATATTAGAATCACCTGAGGTGCTTTTAAAAAATGTGATGCTCTGGACTCAGCCGAAGGTTCTGGATGAATTGGGCTTGGGTGGAGCCCAGGCATCTGTATTTTTAAAGCTCCCCATGTGATTCTAAAGGGCAAACACCAGTGAGAACCACCAAACCAATTGGCTACTTGGAGACTGCTTATGAGACTGACACAGAATAGGTAGCATCTGACAAGAACAGGTGTAGGCCCTTTCCAGATCTAGAATCCCATGACTGTTGGGGAACACACCAGCACACTTTTGTCTCACCTTTGTCACAGGCAGCAGAAACTCTGTGTTTCCAGGGGGCTCAGGGACTCCTTGGGTTATTAAGCTAGCCCTAGATTCCCATTGTTGGCCTGGACTCTGAGAAAGGAACAGGTGAAACCTGAAATGCCCATAGATTCTTTTATTTCCTAGGGGGAGAGTCAATTTGAGTTATGATATCTTCATTGAGAGAATTGAAAAGTTTGAGGTAGGTATTGGAGGAGAAAAAACATTTAAGATTTTACCTATTTTCAATGCTCATGGAAATAAAAAACCACAATGATTTCTACAAATACTACAACTTTAGAATAGCTTGTCTGCCTCTAGTTCCAAACACAGTTCCAATTTGCCATATTTAAGACCTCAGGAAGGAAATGAGCACACAGAACTGAACTGATAAGAAGAGAAGTAAAATAGGGTATGGCTCCTCAAGGGTCTGAAAGCTGATAAGGGGCTAGATTAATAATCAGAAATGTGGCCAGGTGCTGTGGCTCATGCCTGTAATCCTAGCACTCTGGAAGGCCAAGCTGGGAGGATCGCTTGAAGTCAGGTGTTTGAGATCAGCCCGAGCAAGAATGAGACCCCATCTCTACAAAAAATAGAAAAATGAGCCGGTGTGGTGGCACTCGCCTGTAGTCCCAGGTACTTGGATGGCAGAGGCAGGACCATAGCTTGAACCCAGGAGTTTGAGGTTGTAGTGAGCTATGATGATGCCACTGCACTCTACTCCAGGTGACAGAGCGAGACTCTGTCTCAAAAAAAAAAAAAAAAAAATCAGAAACATTTCACTGTAAATATCAGTAGAAGTTATAATCCTGAGGGAAAAATTATGCCACAACTGGGGCCACATACGTGGTAGTTGATTCTGATAGTAGTTTGAGTTTTAAATAAATTTCAACCTTATCTCTACTTTGGCAAAAGATAAGAAGGATACACAGCATCCAGAAAACATGACCACTGGGCTGTGTGCACATGATAAAGGAACAAAGATAGACCAGTTTCTCTCCTAGGATCATGGGAAATGGGAAATACCTACCCTGGTGTGTTTTCTCAGCAACGCTATGGTGATACTTTATGCCGTTGTTTTGTGAATGCAGTAGATATAGGCTGGTTTGTTCTTTTTTAATTTTTCACTTTGTTTTCTTAAAAAAGTAAAAATAAGTCGTTACCACATGTAGAGGACACCTTTGTCTGGGAAAGTTTCCTTGTTATTTCTCTCAAGAATATGTCTGTGACCTTGCATGCAAGTCCAGAGCGTCCTCTCTCTGCAAACAGGAGGGGCTAGGGAATTGAGATGCAAACATCTGTTTGCTGGAGACGAAACAACAAGGAACTGGGACGTGTTGAGTCGGGGATGGTGTGGGAACAAAGAACTTGCAGTGGGACAGTTGCCAAACAACCTGTATTATAAATAAACAGCTTCAGCGAAAGCTTTTCGCTGCAGCCTCATACTGTCTTGTGGTGTCTGTGTCTTTTTGTACGGGCTGCAGCCATGTGTCTGCGTCTTTATGTCTCTGTGTTCATTCCTCGGTCTGAAGTCGGGCCACGTCACCACATGAATCAATCAGTATAGTTTAGTGTTATGAGCACAGGCCAAACTGCCTGGGCTGACATTCAGCCACGTGCTAGCTGTGTGACTTTGGGTAATTTATTTCTCTGTGCCTCAGTTTTCTCTTCTTATCAGTTCAGTTCTGTAAAATGAGGATTTGTAAAATAGTCCTACCTCATAAGGGAATTAAGTGAATCAACACATTTAAGGTGTTCAGAACAGTGCTTGGCATATAATAAATGCTCAGTGAATGTTACCAATTATTAAAACATGAAAACCAGGAAAGGTACCTTGATATTTTTATCAAATTGGCTCAAATTGATAAACGACATATTTCCTTCCAATTCATACTGCCAGAATTCTGGTAAAAATACCAAAATACAAGACGTGGAATTCAGGATGTTGACTAATTGCTAGTGATCCACTGCCTTGCCTTTGAGCAACTTGTTCTCTTCTGTCTAATTTTTCCTCCTTTGCAATGGATATAATTCAGTCTCTCCCATATTTATGTCATAGGAGACACATAAAGGAAAAACACAGAGATATAAAAATATATATAGAAGCAAGTATCGGTGAAGTGCTTTGAGCCACCAAGAAAAAAAATGCCCCTTAAATTTTGTGTTTTCTATTTTAACTATTTCCCTGCTCTGCCTGCTGTGTGCTGGTGGCTCCCCTGTCCCTTCATCGGCTCCTCTATGCTGCCTTAGGAAGCGGCCTTGCTAAAAGCTGAGACTGCTAGGATGAGGGAGACCCTGGGACGGATTATTTTCCCCCATCTGGGCCCTTGAAGACCCGTACCTAAACCCTCGGACTCTTTACTTGAGCAAAGTAAAAAGAGTGCACTTGAGTGTGAAAATAAAACAGTGATTTTTAAAAAGAGCCTTAAATAAGGTAGCATCTTGCTTTCATGTATTTCAATTCTTAACAAATCTTTTATTGTCAACTGAAGAATGATGAGGTTTATACATTTGGAAAGGAGAGTTTTATTTCTCAATAAGGGTTACAGCCTACAGGCTGGCCGTCTTGCAGGCTGAGAATCATAGCCTATGGCTGGAAGCCAAAAACAAGCACTTTCAGGGAATGGTAAAGAAAACAGGAATTTATGTTGAGTGGAGTGGCCAAATGTATGTATTTAATAAGCTATAAGAGGAGGGATGAATATTTATGAAAGGAGAAATATACACATGCATAATTGAGCTTCATACCCTTCCATGAGACCCATGTTCAAAAAATGGTGGTGTCAGCATGATCCAAGGATGGAGTTTTCAGCCCTCTGACATTGAAAGGTAAAGCAGAGCTCACGAAAACCCTCACCACTCATCCTCCGTAGACTGGCCAGAACCACTCCATGGTTGGTAGTCTCTTATCAGGAAGGAACACTGGCCAGTTGTGCCAAAACCACAAAAAGGGAGATGCAGTCATGAAATTGGTTGAAATCAGCAGTGGAGCAAGTCTTTCCAAAGGGCTGGTTTCTGTTTAACCCTTAGGGGAGAAAGCCTAATGGTGGTTGGGGAGGGAGGGGGTATAACAAGGCGTGTCCAACTTCCTATCCCAGCTTGGCTGGGAACTCAGTTTTAAGGTTTCTTTGGGGTCCCCTTGGGCAAGACAGGGTCTGTTCAGTCAGTTGAAAGGCTTAGGATTTTATTTTTATTTCTCACTCTTAATAGTTCAGTCTTTTTAAAATGTTTTTGTTTTGTTTTTATTTAGTGAATTTTTCATTGTCGCTGCTAAATCCAGGCAGAATTCTGGAAGAAGAAATGACTAGGTAATTGAGATAT
>NW_012144855.1:2375739-2382651 GCF_000956105.1 Propithecus coquereli | reverse complement strand
CACTCTAGCCAGGGCAACAAAATGAGACTCTGTCTCAAAAAAAAAAAAAAAAAAAAGAATATACAAAGAGTACCTATATACTCTTTACCCAGATTCACCTATTGTTATCATTTGTGTCCCTAAGCCCCCCAAGTTAAAATAAGTTGCATACATCATGGTCCTTTACTGCAGTGTGGTTCCTAAAAATAAGGATATTTTCTTATATAACCACAGTGAAGTTATCCACTTCAGTAAATTTAACTGATACTATACTTTTATCTAATATACCATCTGTATTCCAATTTTGTCAGCTGATCTAGTAATGCCATTTATAGCATTTCTCCCTCCTTTAGTTTTCTCAACAGTCTCAAAAGCCTATAACATAATGTTTGTATGTTCGCATATTAATTAATTGCTGATTATAATGAGTGTTATCTGTATGCAAAAGCAGGCCTGAAAGGCTTCTATCTGGAAAAATTTCATAAAATTAGATCTAAAATATATTTGAAAGTATTGAAGTATATTATTTTTAAAGATACTAACTTTCTACTAATTTGGTTAAACCTTCATTTCAAATTAGTTTGAATTCATGACATTTTATCATATTTTTAAAAAATATTTCCAAATTCTGACAAATAGGAAGAAGTTTTTTTGGTTCCTTGTATAAAGAACATGAAAAATATTTAAAAAGAATATGGAAAAACTTACACTAAGAACCACTTCACATGTTCAATTTGTTTATTCCTATATTTGCAGTATGTGAATAGTAGTGAACTTTTCAGTACAATAAGATATGAAAATCTAGAATACAATTATGAAAGAAGAGTTAAATTGTATCTACCAATTATCAGTATCAGTTAAAAATGAATCATTAACATCTTTTTTTGCAGTTAACAACAAAAATTTATGTTTTCTTTGGCCAATATTAATAGTTCAAGTAAATACGTAGATTTGCCATCATGGAGCTTATCTTATAACTTAAGTAAAGAAAAAAATTTTAATGTGTATAAATTAGAATTTGTTGTAATGTCCTATACAGTTTTCGTGATCAGTTTAATAAACAGATTAATTCCCAATTCTGAAAATTTCTCCTGACAGAGATGAATAAAGCACAGTATTTAAAAGAACCTTTCTAATTGTTTTCCAGATATGCATATTACTACTCAGGATTAGGTGCTGGAGTTCTTGTTGCTGCCTATATACAAGTTTCATTTTGGACGTTGGCAGCTGGCCGACAGATTAGGAAAATTAGGCAAAAGTTTTTTCATGCTATTCTACGACAGGAAATAGGCTGGTTTGACATCAACGACATCACTGAACTCAATACACGTCTAACAGAGTAAGTGTATTCTTAATGTCACACTTTCATAAAGAAATTAACCACTCTGTGAAAATTTGTCAAGGGAAGATTTTAAATGAAAAAAAAAAACTAGCTTAAGCATTTGATATATATTAGAAATGGATCATGTGACGGTCATTTCTAGCCATTTCTAGCAGCATCTACAGCCTATGCCACCATGTGTTTTCCATATCCGTTAGCTTGCCCCCCGTGTATATAGTAGGTTCATTTGAGGACTGAGCTCAGTCTTACACTTGTTTGTTTCTCATGGAGCTGACTACTGTAGGGCCTGACAGGGACTAGGCTCTCAATAAAGATGGTGAATGAATGAATAAATGATCGAACTAATTCACAAAGAGACTTGCTTCAGACTTGCTGGCTCTTCGCTTATCCAACAAATGCTGGAGGGCCTATTTTGTGCTAAGCACCATTCTAGGTGTTTGTGATATATCAGTGAGCAAAGCAAAGATCTCTGTCCTTTTGGTGCTTTACATTCCAGTAGGGGGAGATAGATGATAAACTTTTTCTGACTGAGAGTGCTGGCAAGGACATAGTGAGCAAATGATGTCAACAAAGGAGGGAAGATCGAGACATATAGGGCCTTGTAAGCCTTGGTAAGGACTTCAGCTATCACTGAGTGGAATGGCAGCCATTAGAAGTTTTTGAGCTCAGGAATAACATGGACATACTTTTATTTTCAAAGGATCACACACTGGCTGCTATGTTGAGAAGAGACAGGGTTGAGAATAAGGACAAGGGTAGCAGCAAAGACATCTTCCCTATTACTTCCCTATAATAGGAAATATGGTAATTCTTCCCTATTACTGTTCCCTATTACCATTGCAATGCCCTTCCTAACTCTCTGCTTTGAACAAATGTACTCAAAATGTTAGTGCTTCTCTAATAGGATTGACTCATTTAATAGTATCAACTTTAATGATACTAACTTCTTAGAAGCATAACTAATCCTGAATTTCTTTTTTGTGTAGTATTTTGGTGGGGAAAATATCATTAAAGAGACTAAGACTCTGAAAGAGGTTTAAAGTAGTATGAACAAGTTTTACTTGTCTATGTGTTTGTTAGATGTCTACTTCATCTTTTCGACCGAAGACCTCCTGCCTGTAACCATTTAGGTGTGATCTTTTTTAGTGACATCTCCAAAATCAGTGAAGGAATTGGTGACAAGGTTGGAATGTTCTTTCAAGCAGTAGCCACGTTTTTTTCAGGATTTATAGTGGGG
Organism: Propithecus coquereli; assembly: GCF_000956105.1. Taxonomy (NCBI): domain Eukaryota; kingdom Metazoa; phylum Chordata; class Mammalia; order Primates; family Indriidae; genus Propithecus; species Propithecus coquereli. The sequence goes on along the minus strand of NW_012144855.1, from coordinate 2,380,093 downwards.
TTCATTAGAGGATGGAAACTCACCCTTGTGATAATGGCCATCAGCCCAATCCTGGGACTCTCTGCAGCCATTTGGGCAAAGGTATGTGAAACCTGGGCATTTTCCTGTGTGTTACTCTCCACATATAGTCATTTTTAGTATGCAGGAGTCTGGTACTTATACAGATCTGTGTTGAACATCAGTTGAAACCACATACAGAAGCATGTTGTTAACATGGTGCTTTAGTAAGGAAATTAATTTTTAACATGATTCACAATTTCATAGTTCTTACCTCAAATACAGGTGTTTGGCACTGCTCTTATTTCTTTGGGTAAATCTTTTTGGCATAGTATTAGTAGTGGTTTAAATGACATGTAGGGTTATGTCTTTATTTAAGGAAACACAATTTTAAAATATATCATTCTCCCAAATATTACATGAACATAAAATTTTTAAATTATTTGTACTATTTGTTTCTAATTGTTACCTGTGATAGTCAAGTGGCACTCTGCCAGTTTTGCCTTGCAATAAAATATAGAAAACCTTCTCTACTTCAGCCAACACTTCAAAACTGAGTAATTTTGCTGGCAATTTTTGCTCATTCTGAGGTTGATGATTTACTTAGAGAACTACTTGTATCTCTTTTGTTTTGATTCTTCCTTTACTTTTCTCCTGAAACATCTTGTTTAGCTATCTTATTAGAATAGCTAAACAGAATGTGCATGAGTAGGTCTGGAAGCACTTTTATAGTAATTAATAATTGTGACACAATAAAGGAAATGATGGTAAATCATTTCAAAGCAGTAAAGTTTTATTTTATTTTACCTTACAATTAACAGAAAAAAACATAGTAGATGTGGAGCATTGCCAAAAATGCTATTGAGAGAATTATGTGTAGATTTCCTCCCCCCACTATTTTTGGGGAGTCTATCACCAAGGTGGATCATATCTAGCCTTTGCAGGAGGTGGAAGCAGCCATTGGATCTAGTACACTGCTTGTCATTTGCTGTCTGACTTTAACGTTTGGTAAAGGATAAGGTTTGGAAAGAAAAAGTAGGTTAAAGAGTTGACCAGACTGTCTTTTAACTTTTCTCCCCATACAAAAGTCATTACTGTTTCTTTTCTGTCCAGATACTCTCGACATTTAGTGACAAAGAGCTAGCTGCATATGCAAAAGCAGGAGCTGTGGCAGAAGAGGCTCTGGGGGCAATCAAGACTGTGATAGCTTTCGGGGGCCAGAACAAAGAGCTGGAAAGGTCGGGAAGGTTCTTTGTCCACTAGTGCAAAGAATGCAATTTTATATTTTGTTGCTCATTCTTTTGTGGTATGTGTTTATTACTTTCCCTTTCCTAATATTAACCTTCCCCCCTGACAAAATATAAGCACCCTTCACGGATGGCTGCAGTTTAGTGTCAGGCTATAAAGCAGGGTTCTTAACCTTTTATGTTCCATGGACTCCTTTGGCCATCTGATAACACAAATGGACTCCCTTCTTAGAATAATGTTTTTAAATGCATAGAACAAATTACGTAGGGTTACAAAGGAAACCAATTATATTAAAGAATAGTTATCAAAATATTTTATTTATTTTTTACTCCTTTAATGACCATAAACTGGAATATAGAAGACAAAAACCTAAGGATATGTGGACCTCCCAGTTATAGCCCAGGATTCTCTGTGGTGCCATGTAGGTCTTCCATAAGGATGAGGCAAGGCTTCCCACCTTGGCCTCCGGCTTTCGGCCTTAAAGGTCCAGGATAAGCCTGGCAAACTTACAAGCCTCTGGAGACATGTTGTAAGCCCTTCTTCATGGTCCTGTGCTTGAGACCCTGGACAATTGCTTTAAAAATAAATTTATCGAGGTATGATTGACATGGACATATGAAAAGCTGTATACACATATCTAATGTGTACATCTCAATGAGCTTGGGGATAAGTACACACCCATGAAAAAAGCTATTCTGCTTTCTGTAAATATATTAATAAATATTTAATGTTTTATTGAAACAGTAATATTCCCTAATATAGTTGAGGTATGATTCCATGTGAAATGTTTTCTTTGACTGTTCTACGGAACTCCCGATACCCACAACTCTTTGAAATAAAAATTGTCTGGAAATTGTCCAGCATTAAAAACAAAGTTTCCCTAATCCCCTCCATTTCATTTTCTACTTTTCTATTCCTTAATTCCTCTTCAAAGCCAACATGTTTCTGGTTCTCTAACCTCTTCCTTTTTTCTCTCTCACTGCTGCTTCCTGTACACTATAGTCCACACAGACCACACTAACCCTCAGTTGGACCTCAGGATGTCAGTGTAATCAGTGCCGCTCCATTAGCCCCGGTAAGCACGCTGACTCAGTGAAGGTAATCACATGTCCACTGCTGTCACTGCAGCCTTGTGTCACCGTGGGGCAGACGTAAATCTTCCTGCACACGCCTTGAGGCCCAGCCACACAGGAGTAACCACAGCGCTGCACGCGGCATGCTGGCTGTCTCCTACGTGAACGCAGCACCCAGCATGCAGGAGATACTCTGAAGAGCTGAGTGCTTTATGTAACTAAAGAGACAAACATTTTGGTGGCAGAATATATTTTTAAAAAATCAATGAATTCCCATATCATTTGGTTAAACTATAAGAAAAGTGGTGGTGTTGGTTTTTTGGATACAAAGAGAAGCACCCTAATTTGTGTGAAATTTTCCCCCAAAGTCTCCTTATATATCTGCTGGATTTTTTTTCCCAATTTCAGGGAGCCCAAATTAAATTTTACACACTCTTTGGGTAAAGCATGGAAAAGTAGATTTAATTTAATTTGAGGCGAAATATATTGTAATTTAACAGAACCATTTTAGGCATACGTAACTATATCAAATTCAAGCAGCCAGTAACATGCATTTGAATTACTATTCAAAAATGTGATAGTAATAGAAAGGGCAAAATCCAGAAGAAATGAAAATCTAATACAAATACAGTAATAATAATAGTAACAGGGATTACCAAGTTTGTCAACTATTTATCAGCTACTGTACTAACTACTTTCTGTAATTATCTATCAACCTCACAGTTATCTTGCAAGGCAGGCATTATTAACTCCATTTTATGGATGATGAAAGTAAAATCTAGAAAAATTGAGTAAGAACCCATATCCCTTAAGGAGTGACCACTTTATAATCTTGTACCTGGCTTAAAAGATGAAGGTCAGCTTGATTAAAAAAAAAATCAAAGAGTGAAGCCCAGGTTTCTGTACAAGAACAAATGAAATTTCTGTCCCTCATCTCATGGGTATGAGGGAGATTTTCTGTTCTTCAGAGAAGAAACATTGACCTAAGTTAAGAATCTGTTTAAGAGGCTCAGTAGTGTTTACAATTAATTCTCGGTTGGCTTGGTTTCTCTCCTTCCATCTTAACCCTGACTTGTGATGCTGGCCATGAAGGTAATGGGAAAGCTGTTTCATATCCCAGGGGTGAGATTTCAATTCTGGAACAGCCAAAGGAACATTGGTTGGCCTGGTAGGCACCAAAGGAGATGGGTCCAGGCCAGTAATGAGAAAGCTTGGATGTGTTCTAATCTTGGCTGATCCTGAATTGGTTCAACTCCCAGAAAGCTGGGTCTTATGATGGGTTTATTACCCTGATCGCTTTGTTACTTAAACCTCCAACTATATAGGAGGTGAACATGGCTCAGATTATGTACTGTTATCCTTCATTATAACATTTCCCATCTTGTTTTCTGGTAGGTATCAGAAACATTTGGAAAATGCCAAAAAGATCGGAATTAAAAAAGCTATTTCAGCTAACATTTCCATGGGCATCTCCTTCCTGTTTATATATGCATCATATGCACTGGCCTTCTGGTATGGATCCACTCTAGTTATAGCAAAAGAATATACTATTGGAAATGCTATGACAGTAAGTAGTTTTCCAGTATTTATGAAGACTCTGAAAAGATTATTTCTCCATCTACCTTCTCTTTTCTTTCATATCCCTCCTCTTTGAAGGATGAGCATGATTATTGGTTTTGGTCTTTTGGTGAATCTTTGCTCTGTCCTGTGGGCAGAGCTGGCTTTCTAGAATATACAAGGCATAATTATGAATGTGGACAAGAAAAAAATCATGTGGTTAGACCATCTGAGAAATATATACAACATATGAAAGGAAATAAGAATGGAATAAATTTATGAATGCACAAATATGAATTGAAGCTATCCTTATTCTGCTGTTGAGTTTCTTTTCTTTTTTTTTTTTTTGAGACAGAGTCTCACTCTGTTGCCCGGGCTAGAGTACCGTGGCTTCAGCCTAGCTCACAGCAACCTCAAACTCCTGGGCTCAAGCAATCCTACTGCCTCAGCCTCCCGAGTAGCTGGGACTACAGGCATGC
>NW_012144855.1:2370104-2375689 GCF_000956105.1 Propithecus coquereli | reverse complement strand
CCTACTGCCTCAGCCTCCCGAGTAGCTGGGACTACAGGCATGCGCCACCATGCCTGGCTAATTTTTTCTATATATATATATTTTTAGTTGTCCAGATAATTTCTTTCTATTTTTAGTGGAGACGGGGTCTCACTCTTGCTCAGGCTGGTCTCAAACTCCTGACCTTGAGCAATCCACCCGCCTAGGCCTCCCAGAGTACTAGGATTACAGGCGTGAGCCACCATGCCTGGCCTGTTGAGTTTCTTATAGAATAAAGTAAACATTGTTATTACAGATAAATCATTGTACAAGAGAACATTAAATTTACATCACTTAAAACATCAGGGTGGGGCACCGTGGGCAGGGCACTCTAGCCCAGGGGCTGAGGGAGACTCTGTCTCAAAACACAAACAAACAAACAAACAAACAAACAAACATCAGCTATCTGAAATACAGAAAGAGAAGTTGTGTTAGTTTGTTTTTGTTTTTTAATCTCGTTTCTTTTTTTTTTTTTTTTGAGACAGGGTCTCACTCTGTTGCCTGGGTTAGAGTACAAGTAGCATCATCACAGCTCACTGCAACCTCAAACTCCTGGGCTCAAACGATCCACCTGCCTCAGCCTCCTAAGTAGCAGAGACTACAGGCACGCGCCACCATGCCTGGCTAATTTTTTGTTTTTTGTAGAGATGATAACTCACTGCGTTACTCAGGCCGGTCTCGAACTCCTGGCCTCAAGCACACCTTCTACCTTGGCCTTCCAAAGCACTGGGATTATAGGCATGAGCCACCACACCTGGTTGTTTTTCTTTATCAAAATGAAAATAGTTTCATTTTTTTGATAATAAAAGTAATATATACTAATTATACAAAGGATTAGAATACAGAATCTTTAAAATTAAAATTACTTATAATCTAATAATTTATATATAATTGATGATAATTTTAGTGTATATCTCTTCCAGATCATTTTCTATATATACACACATTTTTTTTCTTTCAAAACGGGGATCATATTATGTATACCTTTTTGTAACCTTTTTTATAAACTAGCAATATTTTGTGATGATCTTTCCATGTCAGTGACAATCGGAACAACATGTAACCATTTAAATAGAAATCTTTTAAAACCTGCACTCTCCAATCTTCCTAAACAGAGGATACTGAACATAATTTGACTCTTTGATAATGACTTAGGGTCATTATGAAAATTAGTATTTTCAAAATGCTTTGTATAGTGGTGTCTTCAGACTTCACTGAGGGATTGAGGGCTGTTTGGCCAGATGAGCTTGTGTTATTGCTGAGTTTATTTTTTCTCACTTCTGTCTCCTCTCTGGCCTTTAGTTTGGAAGCGTTCCGCCTATCTTCACTTCCTCATTTACTAGTGATGTTTTAGGAAGGAGGGAGGTTGAATCCTGACTTTGCCATTCACCTTTTGTGATGAGTTGCTCCTGTCTGCTGTTAGTTTCCTCACTGGAGTATGTGGACAATGACACTGCTCCGTAGGGCTGAGGGTGCTGTTCCCCAGTGGAGGGATCCAGGCGAAGCCTCTGCATAAAAGGGCAGGGTCTCTATTGCATTCGCTTTGTAAGGTCTATTTTGGTGGAGGTTTTTTTTTTTCCTACTGGTCCTTATCTGTACTGAAAATAGGGGATAGATGTTTGATTGATATTTGAGTTTTGGGTATGTGAAGTGTTACTGTCTTTTGGGAAAAGCCAAACTATATATAGAAGTTTTACCACGCTCAAAGAGAAAAGAATAATTTCTTTCATTTATGTTTTTCTCTGTTAAGTGATGCTACTAATCTAGATTCCTGAAGGTATATTCTGGGCTTTTTTATATCAATTCATTTTCCTAGTGAAAAAAAATATGAAGGGAAATGTGTTAAGTTTTGCGTGCTATAGAACAGAATAACCATGTAAAGGAATTACTAACCAGTGCACATGGGAGTGATTTAGTGTGTAATAATGTATGAACTGTTACTTTGTATGTTATAAATCTTATAAAAAATATACATGTATGTAAAATGGTATTTTTAAGGAAAATTCCATGAGGTCAAAATCTACCGTGTTTCATATCGAACATTCTGTGTAATTCCACGCAAGAGTTAGAGGAAGTCATTTAGGACAGAGTAATAATATTGATGGAAAATGTTTCTCTGTGCTGGCATTAGCTTCAGAGTCAACAAAATAAGTTTGAAAAATCTTTCCAACTGTGTACATTCAGGAGAAGAGCAACAGATAGTCTGGCAAACTAGACAAAAAAAAATTATCTTTGAGGTTGGAGGAACCCATTTGGGCAATGAAATGCTATATTAACCTTGTAAATTTTGCTCTTTTGCTAAAAAAAATTTTTAAAGGATAAACCTAAACTCAATCCTTGTGTAGTATGTTTGAAAAAAAAATAATATTGTAGATAAGAATGAATTCCAGAACGTGACTTGTAACTTTTCCTCTTGTGCTTTTGCTCAGGTCTTTTTTTCAATCCTAATAGGAGCTTTCAGTGTTGGTCAGGCTGCCCCATGTATTGATGCTTTCGCCAATGCAAGAGGAGCAGCGTATGTGATCTTTGATATTATTGATAATGTAAGTCATGTATTTTTTTAATGCTGAAAAAGTCTTTGAGGCTTGGATAATTAAATCTAGCTTTACATTATATATTTTTGAATCAACTATATTAAATAAATCGTAGTGACTACAGTGAAATTTAATTCTGTGAAATTAATGACCTCCTCTTAGTAATGAATGAAACAAAATGCCTCTTATTAATATTTCTATAAGTTTATCTTTAGATAATAAAACACTGATCTCATTTTGGGAAAGTACATCTGCACTGGTATATTATTATTATACTACAGAGCAAAGATGTTTCTCTTCCTAGTTTTTTTCTTTATCACTTTCATGTTGTAGCCAGATTGAGAATATTATGATTTCTGTATAGGATAGGGTGGTAGATAAATTGGACTGTATGTTTTGCTGTAGGTTGGCCTTCCCCATAATGATCACTGCACGTTGATTTTGAGTCAACTGTATTGAATAAATTGCACTGACTACAGTGAAAAAGAAAATAGTTTTGACATATCAAAGTATGTCACTGCATTTATACAGATAAAATGTAAAGCAGATAACTGAAATTTCATAATTTAATCTAAGCCACATCTCCTTTTTTATTGATCCAGGTCATGAAAAAAGTGCTCAGCTTCCAAATATATTGAAAGTTTACATTGTTCCTAAATAACTTTGCTGTAATCATTCAATTAGTCTTCTCAACCCAATCCATTACATTTATTATTTATGAATAAACTAGTTTCCACTAAATGCTGAAATACCTGTCTATATCAATTATGTTATGTTTGTGTTATTACAGTTGTATAAATATACACATCTGACCATTTAGAACATGTATGAGGATATGCCAAAAACTTAAAGTGAAATATTGTATGAGATGAAATTGAATATCTCTTATGTACTTTTCAGGAAAAGCCTGTTATCCAAAAAGGAATATTTCCTAAACAACACATACACATATACATACACACATGTACACACACAGTCTTTACCTTGGGGTCTGTCTCATATAAGGGAGATTGTGCCATTCTGGGTCCTATTTTTAGAATTTGCTGAATCATATTCCTTAAAGATGCAATTGTTTGTCCTATGATGGAATAGTCATTAAATTTTGTTTTATTTAGAATCCTAAAATTGACGGTTTTTCAGAGAGAGGACACAAACCTGACAGCATCAAAGGGAATTTGGAGTTCAATGATGTTCATTTTTCTTATCCTTCTCGAGCTAATGTCAAGGTACTGTAAGTAATATTTATAGGAATTCTTAACTCAGACCTTATTTGATACATTTTTTAAAATTTCAAATGGAATTGAATTACTCTCCTTTTAGGGCTTTGCTGTGAAGTGTGTTCTTTTTCTCTTTTCCCTCACAGATCTTGAAGGGCCTCAACCTAAAGGTGCAGAGCGGGCAGACGGTGGCGCTGGTCGGGAGAAGTGGCTGTGGGAAGAGCACAATGGTTCAGCTGATACAGAGGCTCTATGACCCTGATGAGGGTACGGTAAGTGGGAAGAACCAAGTTCTCCAAAGTGGGGAGCTGGATACAAATTGGCCCTTTGAAATTGGTTTTTTAGTAACAAATCTGCATGTGAATCCGATTTTTGTAAAGAGGCTGCTGACTTGCATTGCATATGGATTATGCAATCACAGCTTTGGGCTAATGTAACAAATGTATTCAATAAAAGCCTTAAAGGCCACAGAAGCTAGACAACTCTCTTCTGTTCCAACTAAGCTTTTCATAACCCACTAAATTACTGGAAAACAGTCATCCAAACCACTGAGAGAATTACTTGCAAAGAATTACTGGGTTTGATCAAACATATTCTGTATAGCAATTATTGACAACAATGTTGACAATCAGGGTCACCAGATATTTTAGGACAGCAATTAAATTCATCAAAGACAGTTGAGTTTTCTTAAACTTTGGAATAGCTAAAGGGGAAAGTGGGATAGTCTCTTAAGAAACTTCTGGAAACATAGGGGACAATAATAGCCTAGGTTATATTTTTTTTTTATCATTTAAAAATTTTTTTATAAATTTGAACTTCCAGAAAATTGCAAACAGGGAACTCAAATATACTCCTCACCCAGATTTACTTACTGTTTATATTTTGACCTATTTCCTTTATTATCTTCTCTTTCTCTGTGTTTGTGTGTGTGTATTATATACACACTTATACTTCAGAATGTATTTCCTAAGAAAGACATTCTCTTATATAACCATAAAACAATTATCAAAATCAGTAAATTTAACATTAATGCAATATTAGTCCACAGTCTATATTCAGAATTTCCTCAATTGTCCCAATTTTAGAGCACTTAGTTTACCTGATATTAAAATGTATTATAATGCAACAGTTGTGAAAACAGATGACTACAAGGTTAAAAGAAAACCAAAAAGCATGAAAAGGAATTGGGATGGAACAGAGATCTCAGGAATGAATGAATACAAACTTTTCTAGGCTACATGAAATTATTTATTTTATTTTTTATTTTGTTTTTAATTGTCACATAATAATTGTACACATTTATGGGGTACAGTGTGATGTTTCAATATATGTTTACATTGTACAATATTCAAATCAGGGTATTTAGCATATTTATCATCTCATATACAGTTATTATTTCTTTCTGGTGAGAACATTCAAAATCCACTCTTCTAGATATTTTGAAATATACAATATAATATTGCTAAACATAGTGCACCACAATACCAGAACTTATTCCTCCTGTCTAACTATAGCTTCATATACTTTGACCAATCCCTCCCTATTGCCCTTTCTCCCCTACCCTGCTCAGCCTCTAGTAACCACTATTCTACTCTATATTTTTTGAGATTAATTCTCCTAGATTCCACATATGAGTGAGATCAGGCAGTATTTGCCTTTCTGTGCCTGGCTTATTTCACTTAATGTAATGCCCTTCAAGTTCATGAGTGTTGCCAGAAATTACAGGATTTTATTCATTTTTATGAATAGTATTCCATTGTATGTATGTGTGTATGTACCACATTTTTTTTCATCCATTTATTAAATGATGAACACT
>NW_012144855.1:2294928-2370054 GCF_000956105.1 Propithecus coquereli | reverse complement strand
TCTATAACTTAGAGATATTCTAAGTGTTCACATAATGATTTAATAATTTTCTCACCACTGAAATAACAGAAGAAATGCCCAATGGTATAGTTGATTAATTCAGTTTTTCCTTAAACCTCTTTCTAATAAAAATCAATAAAACTGTGATAAAAGAAAGCAATAATTAGAGCAAAAGATTTATGATATATATATAGAAAAAGTATTATACTTAATATTTGAGAAATTAATATGACTCTATGAAGGCAATCTTGTTCATTATAGGATATGACCATGCAACTCTTTTGAGAATAAATCAGATTTGTAAAAAAGTTTCAAGAAATGGTCAGCTTCACTTATAAATATATGCAAATGAATACAGATATAAGGTATCACTTCACACCTATTAATTAGAAAAAGACAGATTAAAATGACAAAACCTACTACTAGTAAATTATAGTGAAGCAGATATAAATTTATATATTCCTGCTGACATTGTAAATTATTAAAATATTTTAAGGAATTGTTTATTCAACCTTTATTCAACAAGCAATAAATGCCCAGCAAATACCAGTCGTTGTACACATAAACAATTGTTATCAAAGTAGAAAAAATAAATCATACTTTTCAACTTGGTAATTCCCTACTTTATAATGATTTTTGAAGGAAGCCAAGTGTCCAAAAGGTAGGGAAATAAAGTAAATCATGATGTGTTAAAAATAGTAAAATATCATAATACTGTCAAAATGATACGTAGATTAGGTAGGTAAGTGGGCATTTTTATTTAAATTTAATATTGGTAATTAAAAATAATGGCATGCCAAACACATAAAACCTCATATAGCTTATGAAGAATAAACCATTCATGAAAAAACTATAAATAAGAAAATAAATATCAGAAGTAAGGAGCTTTTTATTTTTATTCTTACATATTGCTATTTATGTTTAATTGTTATTTCTAATCATTGAAATAAGTTAAATATTAGCTAAGACTTTTTTATAACAAATAGTCCCAATACATTAGATATCAGATGGTTTAAAGTATCTAATAGGAATTATTTCTTTCTTTCAGGTTAACATTGATGGGCAGGATATTAGGACCTTCAATGTGAGGTATCTGAGAGAAATAATTGGAGTGGTGAGTCAGGAGCCAGTGCTATTTTCTACCACAATTGCTGAAAATATTCGATATGGCCGTGGAAATGTAACCATGGATGAGATAAAGAAAGCTGTCAAAGCAGCCAATGCCTATGAGTTTATCATGAACTTACCACAGGTAAAGGCCCTGGTAATGTAGTTGTCTTCAACTTTACAATTTCACCTTATTGGACTGAGTTCATTCCTCCATTGATGGTTTAACTAATAATGTTTGAGATGCAAGCTTTTCTGACTTTGCTAGATAGATCCTTTGAATGATTCAGTTAGGGTTTAAGGAGTACAGGCTGGTCTCTGAGTGATATAAAACTTTATACAGAGTGTGGCAGTAGTTTTTAAAAATTTGGTGTTTATTTATTATAATTTATGATACAGATGTCAAGATAAAGCTCCATGTTGTCTTCATGTATCTCTGTAGACTCCGTAGCCTATTTTATTTAACATACTTCAAGAGCTCTTCCATGTTTTCTATGTCATAGAAATTTGACACCCTGGTTGGAGAGAGAGGCGCCCAACTGAGCAGTGGACAGAAGCAGAGGATCGCCATTGCTCGTGCCCTGGTCCGCAACCCCAAGATCCTCCTGCTGGACGAGGCCACGTCAGCCTTGGACACAGAAAGTGAAGCAGAGGTGCAGGCGGCTCTGGATAAGGTCAGTAGACCCTAAACACCCTAAGGCCAGCAAATTAGAACCTTATTGAAAATTCTTGCCAACGCTTTGGGAGTCTGGATTGAGAAACATAAACATAAGGGCAAGTGAAGCTATCTCATGGAGCTTTATTCTCCTTTCTGTCAGGTTACGTTGTCTTCAGAGACAGGTGAATGGTCCTGGCTTGCTTTGACCATGGTGCAGTGAGCCCAGATCCAGGCCTGTGCAATGAGCCATTTAGCTTTGTTTTTTTCTTACACATGGGCTATTGCTTTGATCAAAAGTAGATGTGTTAAATAGGAGTGCAAGAGGCTTATTTTTAAAAAGAAGGAAAGAGAGAGAGAGAGAAAGAAAGAAAGAGAAAGAAAAGGAAAGGAAGGAAGGAACTGAGAGAGAAAGAAAGGAAGAAAAAGGAAAGAAAGGAAAGGAAGGAAGGAAAAGAAAAGAGAAAAGGAAAGAAAGGGAAGGGAGGGGAGGGAAGGGAAGGGAAGGGAAGGGAAGGGAAAGAAAAAGAAAAGAAATCTGGTTACCCAGAAACTGGTCCATCTGAAAAATAATTCAAAATACTTGCACTATTTTGTAGGCAGTAACATCATTTGTATTTATTCACGAAGGTGATTGAATGCTGTTCGGGAAATAAAGTTCAGCTTGTGTATTTGCCTAAGCATATAAATAAGCAACACATTTTAAGGATGCTGAGCTCCTTTGTCATGCTCAGATATTTCTAAGTCTCTCACTAGCATCTTTACGAAGCTGATATATCACAGGAAGAACCTTACCTTGGTACGCTTTGGGGGTTAATGCTGATGTCATCTGTATTAACAACACAATATAAATACCAGAGTCAAATGACAACTTAGAAATGAGTTTCAAACACATAAATATCATAAATATATTTGATTTAAGAAAGTTTAGTAATAAAATGTTCCTTAACAAATTCTATCTAAACAACCCCTCATAATGTTAAAGACAAGTTGTATAAACCTTATTTTCTCAGGAAAATTTATGTCTGAATGCTATGTAAACAATTAAAGAAAGCCAATAATCACAAAATCTCACACCTACATGCACACTCCTACACATGGTGTTACCATAGAAAAAGGACTATGGTAACAGTCCTTCACCAAGGACTTTTGATTTTCATAGAAAGATTTCAAAAGGTTTCATTGTGATGCTGTTTTATTGAAGTTCCAGAAAGGCTAATGGATTAGTACTCCCATCGTCCTGCCTTTCAACCCAAAATTAGTAGAAGGTCCAGATTTCTTAACAGTTGGTATTCTTGAATCTAGGATATTTCTTTGCCAATGTCTCTTGTTATCATTGAGGTGTCTGAATGAGCTCTGAAAAAAAATCTTTGTGCCAAAACTCTACTTTGGCAAACTTTTCTTGGTCAAGGGTGACGGTTGCTTACTTTTAAATTCAGAAACACATACTTTATTTCTCCTACACACCAATCATTCACTCACAAGTCTGATTCTAGTTCCTTTGCATTGGTCTGTGACATATCATCAATCTATATCATTATAATGGTAAACACAGTCACTGTTAGCAATTTACTCAGCACATTAGCATCATGAATATAATTAGATTAATCGGGTTGTTTCCTATATGTCTTGTGGACAAAGCCATGAACTTCCATATAAGTAAATATTAATATTTGAGAATGCCTCTTTGGGGCTTATACTAAAAATCAAAGAATAGTCTTAAATGTCCAAAAGAGCTATGTTCTAGCCTCCCTCTCTTTTTAATAATTTTACTCTTTTATATTTACTTAAACACAATTAATTCATCTGGGTTTATTTTATTGTAAGGACAGAAATAGAAATAACACATTATTTTTTTTTCAAGCAGTTACACAATTGTCTCAATACAGTTTATCGTATTGTATATAATCTACCTTTTCCCTACTGATAGACGATACCATACTTTCCATATGCTAAATTCGTAAATGTTTTATGTCTATTTCTGAACTCTACATTTTGTTCTATTGATCAAATTGCCTATTCATGTGCTATTCAAGCTTCTTCTGGGTTTTACTATTTTAATTGCTATAGCTTTTATGCTTTAATATCATGGATATTCCCCTCTCATTAACTTCTTTTTCAGAATTTTCATGGCTATTCTTCTTTTAAAAATTGAGATATAAATAACATAACATAAAAGTCACTCTTTAAAAGTATACAATTCAATGGTTCTTAGTATATTCACAAGGTTATGTAACCATCACCACTATCTAATTCCAGAACATTTTCACCACCCCAAAAAGAAACCAGTCACTCCACATTCTACCCTCACCCCAGCCCTTGGCAACTACTAATCTGCTTTCTGTTTCTATGGATTTGCCTATTCTAGACATTTTATGTAAATGGAATCATATAATGTGTGGTCTTTTGTGACTGGCTTCTTTAACATACCTCAGTGTTTTCAAGGTTCATCTGTGTCATAACATGCATCAAACATCATTCCTTTTTATGGCCTAATAATATTCCATTGTATGGATATACTACATTTTGCTTATCTGTTCGTCAGTTGGTGAACATTTGGATTGTTCCCATTTTTTGGCTATTATGAATCTAGGCTTTCATTTTAAGTGTGTATTTTAACACTTAGGTGAATTAGACTCTGATAACCATCCTAATGACGTGATTTTACTATTTGAGTAGGTGTGGTCCTAAGAAGCTGTTTGCCTTATAGGGCTAGTAAGTGTCAGAAAGAGCAGCCATTATTAATGATAAAATATCTATAATTTGATGGGCATTATCCAGGCTTTAAATGCCCATTCATGAACTCACCAAGCAAACATGTGAGATCACTGAACTACTTAGAGGGGTGATTTGTAGATTTTAGCATGTGTAATGATCACCTAGGGTGCTTGTTAAAGAGCAAAGTAACTGGACCCACCTTAGAGATTGTGATTCAGATGGTTTTTCAACTACGATTTGAACAATCCTGATAGTATATTTTCACGTAAACTGCCTGCACGCAGTCCATCAGAATTACAGCTAAGATCGGGTTCTTCAAAATGAACCCTACAGAGTGCTCTGGAAAAAATTGTCACTTGTCAACAATTTCCCTAAAATATTTCTGCTAAAGTTTCTAGTATTCCTTGTAACTCAGAGATAGGGCACCTCAGACAAGCGTAAACACTTAAGAAGGGTCAAACTTTTGTTTTTCTTGAGGAAACACTGACACTATGGTAAACTTCCAGAGTAATTTATCTTCATATGGAAGGGGTTGGCTACCTGTCTGGTCCTGAACTCAAGTCAGACTTTTATCTTTCATAGAGATAGAGGAGTGATGCCTTTGCCGTAATCACATGGAGATCTGGAGTGAACTACTGTCTCATCAGCTGCAAACAGCATCTATCCAAGTGCTTAACTGTGCGTGTTAATTGACAGTGTGTCCATATGGTAACCCTGATGCACCACGTTTTTGTCCTTTTCCCCATTAGGCCCGAGAAGGCAGGACCACCATTGTGATAGCCCACCGACTGTCTACAGTCCGAAATGCAGATGTCATTGCTGGAGTAGAGGATGGAGTCATTGTGGAGCAAGGAAGCCATGGCGAGCTGATGAAGAAGGAAGGGGTGTACTACAAACTTGTTAACATGCAGGTATCTGCTTCCCAGGACTTTTTTCTGCTGTTTGCTCCTCAGTATAGTATTCTTTAAATTATTAAGTTATGATGCAGCTAATGCTATACTGAGAAATAAGAAACTTCAGGAAGATGCCTAAAAGTGTATGTCTGGGACTTTAATTCAGAATCTGTGAAGAGAGGTGGGGCAGGGAGAAAATAAAAGAAAGAGCTAAAAACATTGTTAATGTATGTATTCCTTAGGACAGAGATTCCTAATTGCCTGGGGAATGTGTTCAAATTAACAGGTCCTTTCTACCACATGATTAGGGATGATCAGAGTGGTAGGAGTCAGAGGACAAAGAGAAATGTTTTCACACTTGTCCGAGGAGCCCTATCTCTGAGTTATATGGAATGCTAGAGACTAGCAGAAACATTTTAGGGATGTCGTTGCCAACTGACAACCTTCTCAGAGTACTTCTGTAGGATTCCTTTTGAAGAGCCAGGATCTCTAGTGGTTGGGGGAGGTCCTGTGTGATTTTAAGATGTTCTCAGATGATCCTAATAAGACCAATGGCAAGATTGGTGGCTCTAGGAAGTGAATAGTTTAGTTTTTTTAAAAAAAATCATTCACTCTAGTTCCTAAAACAGGTTATATTGATAATTATTGATTTGTCTTATTATTAAAGAAGACATTTTATTGTGCTCAGTCACTTGAGCAACTTTGTAAAATAACATAAAAGTATTCTATGAACATGATTCTTATGTTTGTAAAGCATATACACTTGCTTTGATATAACTGTATCAACAGTATATACACATATTAGTATATTAGTATATACACATATTTTTGTTCTCTTTCCTTAACATTTCATATATACATCATCCAGATACTGTCATTAATGGGTACTCAGCAATCCATTATATTAATGTGTGAAATTAGTCATTTCTCTAAAGTTAGAAACTTGGTTTGTTTCCAGTATTTCTCTATTCTAAATATTGCCACTGTGAGCATATGTGGGTCAAAAAAAAGTTAAGTCAAAAATTTGCCTTGACTATAAGGATGACAGCCCAAGGACCAAGTCAACACACCAAGGATGGCAGCACAGCAAGATGAAAAAAACTTGGGTCACTGATGACAATTGAGCTACTGAGTCATCAGCCATAGGAGTTTCATCTCTGGACTTCTTGTTTTGAGAAAAAAAGTATTTCTTTACTCTTTAAACCAATTTGAGTTAGGATATCTACTATCTATACCTGAAAGCATCCTAACAGATATAGAAAGCAAAAAGGAAAGAATCACCAGATATTAGTTACACTGTAAATGTTTAAACATTAAAATGGACATGTTGACTCAGTTTGGTCATATTGATTTTACACTTTAAAGAGGATAATTGTATGATTTATTATATCAACAGTATAAGAAGTGGTATGGGTCACAGCGTCTGCTCTCTGTACAGGTTCTTGTCAATAAATGTGAAAACTAAAAAAAAAAAAATTTGCCCTGTTTTCTGACGAGTAAGTCCTTTGGGTTAAGTTTCTCAGTTTCTACATTTGGAATACTAAACCTACCGTGAGAGGTTGTTACACATCTAAGAAATAAGCACTTGAATATATCTGTATTTTTAAAAAACCACTGAAATCTTTAAAAGGGTGAATTTTATGATATATTTCAATAAAGTTGCTATTTTTTTTTTTTTTACGAAAAAGGACTTGACACACAACAGATGCATGATAAATGGTAGTTACTGAAATTTGCAGATTCCCCCAAATGAAAATACCAAATGAAATGATAGAAAATTTTGTAACTCAGGCTGGCATTTGCCAGATAATGTTCTCCAGCAGGAGGGGATCAAGCACAGTTTCTTTGCCAATTGCTACCACATGGCCTACCCACGATAAAGGGTCTTTACCATTTCACTAGTTAGGAATATATACAATGTTACTTTAAATCCATTTTAGTTTTCATTTAACTAATGGTTACCAAGGCTCTATGATTTTACCTATAATGATGTGTTGGATCCTCACATGGGTAACCACTTTCTTCCTTGGCTGCCCTATTGCTGTGTCCCCTGTAAGAATGACCTTCCACTTCATCAGGACTTAGGCTGTGAGACTGCCAAGGGGATATAGACAACTCTGATCTTTCTATATCATATTCCCTGAGTTTTCTCTCCCAGGAAAAGTTGTACATTTGAAGACTGAACAGTGGCTTGGTGTGATAGAAACCTGTCACCAGCGAGGCAAAAGCTTTGGGCAAATCATTCAACCAAATTGGGTTCTGGTATCCTCACTTGTTAAATAAGCAGGTGCTTGGACTCAGATGACCTCTGATGTTTCTACCAGCTCGGGCATTCCATGCTTCTTAGGCCCTTTGAACACCTCCACCCTGGTATGCCCACCTTTCCCACTTCTGATTCGGGTTTTGCCTTCCCACTTACTTGTTAGTGCTGTTGGGGAGGCGGAGGGAAGAATGTGGTGAGCCTGAGGTTCACTAGATGCTCAAGCTAACGCTGCTCTCTTTTCTGAAACCTCAAAGACCAACCTGGCTTTAATTCAACCTTGTTTGGGTTTTGTTTCTAACAAAAATTTTTACTGCTTCTCCATTAGGTAAACTGTTGACTCTTTAAATGTATCTTAATTTTTTTCCTGGTTAGAAAAGTTATATATTCTTATATTTAAAAATCCAAGCATTTTAAAAAAATCCAAACATATATATCTTAGAAACTTGATCATAATCTAAATCCCTACAAATAACCATTGGCAGCCATTTAGTATTTATTTTTCATCTTTGCTAGCTTAAAAGAGCTAAACAGTATCTCCACATTTCTTTAACTATTCATGAGATTGAGAATCTTTTTACATTTTCATTGGCCATTTATATTTTTTCCTCTGTGAAAGTGTTTGTTCTTGTATTAGGCCATTTTTCTGTTGTTCATAATATTCTTACTGATTTATAAGAACTCTTTACATAAGAAGGAAATACATTCTTCTCTTGCATGTATTGGGAAGATTTTTTTTCCTGCCTTTTTCCTTCCAGTTTCATTTTGTTGTTTGGCTGCCATAAAGTAATGTTAACATTGTATGTAGTTAGATTGTTAACTTTTTCCTCCATGTCTTCAGGATTTAGAGTTGATCTTAGGATATGCAACCATATTTCCTTTCAGCATTTATTTTACTTTTTACAATTAAATCTTTGAGCCAGCTGAAATGTTTGGGTGGAAGAAATGAGGCCTATTGTTTTAAATAGATACTTTTTATCACCTGGTGAAAAGTGACCATCCTGGCTTTGAAACTCAATGACCTCTCAGCTGCAGCACCCAACACCAACTAAGTAAATGCTTTAGGTAAGGCACAGAAAAAAATACTACAGGAGAGACAGGTAATGTTCATTAGGTTATAGAAGGGAGCTAAAATCTGAATGGACTTATTGGAAGAACTGTCCACTGAAATGGACCTCTAAATACGATGGAAGAGATAACAAAGGGAGGAGAAGATAAGGGGAGACGTTCATGAGAAGTGGTCCAGTTTGACTTGCCATGAGCTAGATCTTTGAGGATCCATGCTTGAGCACGTGGTGGGAAGCTGTGGATGATTCTGAGCTGCCTTGAGGAAAATGATTCTGGTAGCAGTGTGGGAAGAGATGGGAGTGATGTCTTTAGCCTAGGTTGGGTTTTGGTTGTGAGATGGTATAAAATTGTTTCAGTAATAAGTAAAGAAGTCCACCAAGCAGAATATATTGCAATGTGGTTCAAAGCAAAATATAAGCACATGGGTAATATCCTGTCAGGTGTTGAAAGCGCAACAGCAAAGCTAAGAGATCAAGATATGCTACTGTAGGTACAATAAGGCACTAGCCATGGGATTGGGTTCAGGGCAGGACCTGAAGCGAGAATCAAGAACAAGACAATACTACAAGGACTAAGGTCCTGGACAAACCATTCAGATGTGTACTCAGACTTGGAGGAAGCAAACAGGGAAACAGACCCAAAGTCCAGTTCCAGCAAGGCTTGATGTTCCCTCACAGGGCAGTGAGCTTAAATCCTTAAATCACCACTCCCCACCCCACTCCCACTGAGTAGAGAATGCTTCTCAAAGCTGGTAATGAGGCTAAGCCTTTGTGTTGAGTCACCTTGGTTGAGGTGTGAGTCAGAGCAAAACTGCAAGGAAGGAATAACATGCACTCAGCCAGTCGAGGAAACCAGTCTTGTCTCCCATGGGTAGATAGTGAGAAGGCCCTTTGATTCAGCTTTCCTTTGTTCATAGCTTTAAAAATAAGCCCCTGGTAATGTTTCTATTTATTCTTCTTCCCTTTGGCCGTCATTACTTGTTCTCTGGATTCTTGCATCTTGAGAAAATTCCTACATACCCTTTGGATTATGAAAAATGTGTCTTTAAATTTTTAGAAAATACTGCCCAGGAACAGGGGCTGTATGCAGGCCTGTAATCCTAGCATTTGGGGAGGTGAGAGGATCACTTGAGGCCAGGAGTTCAAGATCAGCCTGGGCAACATAGTGAGACCCTGTCTCTAAAAAAATTTTTTTTAATTAGCTCAGTATGGTGGCTCATGCCTGTAGTCAGAGCTACTTGGGAGGCTGAGCTTGGAGGATGGCTTGAACCCAGGAGTTTAAAGTTGCAGTGAGCTATGATGATGCTAACTGCACCCTAGCCTGTCTCAAAAACAAACAAAAATTTTTTAGAAAATACTCTTTTATACTCCAGCTTTCATATTGTTCAAATTAAATTTGACCTTTCTGTCATTTTTAACGTTTTTTACTTATGTATGTTGATACATTTCTTTATAGTTTTCTAGCTAACCTTAAGTGAGAAGTTGTTATGGAGTCTAAACATCTTGACACATGTAATATTCAAAATCGCTTTCTGGCCCTAACCTTGGAGGTTGCATCCATCTGGTGGATACACGCACACTTTAATGT
Organism: Propithecus coquereli; assembly: GCF_000956105.1. Classification (NCBI taxonomy): domain Eukaryota; kingdom Metazoa; phylum Chordata; class Mammalia; order Primates; family Indriidae; genus Propithecus; species Propithecus coquereli. The sequence continues at coordinate 2,359,766 of NW_012144855.1, read as the reverse complement.
TTTTTTATTCTTTCAGACATCAGGAAACCAGATCCAGTCAGAAGAATTTGAACTAAATGATGAAAAGGCTGCCACCGGTATGACCCCGAATGGCTGGAAATCTCGCACATTTAGGAATTCTACTCGTAAAAGCCTTAGAAATTCTCGAATGTATCAGAATGGCTTTAAGGTGGAAACCAATGAACTTGTAAGTTGCTTGTCACTTAAATTAAGTCTTTTACTTTATAGTTTTGCTGTTGAAATTCTTAGCCTTGCAAGTGGTTTTCAGGCACAGATGATTACTACTATGAGCCCTACTCTTCTTTTAAAAAAGAAGTTTCATATTTTAAATGTATTTGACAGTGAACTGAAACCAGATTTTCAATGGCAAAAAAAAAAAATTAGATCCAAATATGTAGTTTTTGTGTTGAGATGCTTAATATTAAAATTAGATCTTACATTCATCTTTGAAGTCCATAAGGTTAGTCCAAAATAAAAGGCCCTGATATTTGCATACTCTATTAGGTAAGATTATATTTGATTACCTATACTAGGAAACCCGAATAATATCAGTTAAAGCAAATTAAGAGTTTTTGTTTCTCTTTCACATGAAAAACAGAATCTTAGAGGTGAAAAATCCAGGGATAAAATGGCTCCACAGTCCCCAGGGACTCAAGCTCCTTTCGTCTTTACCTTCACTGTCCTGGCATGTGGCTCTGTCCTCAAGGTCACTATCCGATCTAAGATAGCTCCTGAAGCTCTAGCCTCACATCCATGTTCCAAGTAGCAGGGAGTCCCACCCAATACTTTTACTTATAAGTCCTTGGCCGTAATTTAACCACATGGCCATACCTAGTTACAAGGGAGTATGGAAAATGGAATCTTTTTGCTGTAGGCATTGATACACTAAATTAGATTGGAATTCTCTTACTAAGAAAAAGGGGGAAATGGCCAGAAATAGCAAAATTGTATATTCTTTAACATTCCTCACCTAAAGATATAGGATATTATGAATTCAGGTGAACAAATAATTTTATAATAGAGAGGGAACACACTCCAAGAAAAGATATTTTCTTATTTCAAAGTGTGATTTTGATGCATTTTGGTGTTATTCATTGCTAAAAGCTGAGTTTGCTTTTACTTTTGCGTTGGCCCTCGGAAACTAATCCTACTGAGAGGTCATTGCATGTGGTTTTCTCTGCCCACAGTATTACTTACTGCAGAAATTACAAAGGCTCTCTTAGAGGTCTTAATCTTGGTATATTTATAGAAAGAAGAATAACAATTATACTACTGTGCAGCTTCATTATTATAAGTAAGATAAACAGTTTCCCCCTTTTGGCTATGGAATTATCCACTTTTTATTTCCTCATTTATTTTGAGAGTTGTTTTGCTAAGTCTTTAAAGGTGAGTATGTTAGAGGAGCACTTCTCTTGAAGAAATGCAACAAGAAGAGGGGGAGGCAGAAAATGCTGCAAAGTACCATCAGAGAGGGATAAACAATGTGCCAAAGGAAAGGGAGAAGTTACGTCTGACTGGAGGGACCTGGGAAGACCTGTTTGTGTGTGTTGAAAAGCAGCAACCCCAGGGAAAGGGCATTTATCATGCTGGAGATGGGGACTGAAAAATAATGTTAAGTGGGGAGGGAAAAAACCTAAACTACACAGAAAATGGGTAATTTGAAAAGAAAAGGGCTGAGTAGGACCTACTTCTACGTTCTCCATTTCATAGAGACACAAACATAACCTATTTAAGTGATCGTAAGGCTAAGGAATTCTACAGTCACTTTTATCTCGACTTTAATGTTAAACTGCTTCCGTAGTCAAAATATCTTCTTTATGAAACCTAAATTCTCCCTGCTTGACCAGATATTTAGTTCAACATTTGTGGAGAACTGATGTGCCAGGAATTGGGTTAGTTTCTAGGACTATAAAGGAATAATCTTCATCTTTAAAAAAAACAAAACAATTAAACAAAAAAAACACCTCACATACTGTTTTCTGGAATGACTTGGGGGGAAAACACCTCATGTACTAGAAATGGAGATGTGTAAACCAAACAATCAAAAAATCACAAGTTAAGCTATGAAATAAGAGAAGTCTGCACAGGGAACAGTGATAAAAGAAAAGGGATATAATTAATTTGGTTTTGTGAGTTGGGAACATATCACAGAAAAGGCAGAATTGGGCAGGGTTCTGGGGTGAGGAGAACAAGCCCATCTTCTCTGGTTAATAACGGTATCCTATGTTTGTAAGGACGTTCATCCTTTTGCTCACGTGTATTGTCTCATTTGACCTTGACTTCATCCCTGTTAGAGAGGCAGGACTGTATCATTATATATGAGAAACCTGCAGCTCAGCTCACGGGGCCCGGCTGTGACTGTCACACCAACAGAGTTGTGTAAGTCCAGAGCTAGCTAGCACTTGCATTCTAGGGCATTTTGTGCCCAGATCCTGCTACCTGTCAATCTGCTCAGGCTAGAATAAAGACAAGCTGGTCACACCATGAAGATTGCCCCATGAGTAAACAATTCATTTTTATTTTATTTTATTTATTTATTTAGTTTGAGACAGAGTCTCAAACAGTCTCCTTCTGTTGCCTGGGCTAGAGTGCAGTGGCATCATCATAGCTCACTGCACTCAAACTCCTGGCCTCAAGGGATCCTCCTTCCTCCGTCTCACGAATAGCTGGACCTACAAGTGTGCACCACCATGCCGGGCTAATTTTTCCATCTTTTGTAGAGATGGGGTCTCGCTGTTGCTCAGGCTGGTCTTGAACTCCTGGCCTCAAGCAATCCTCCTGCCTCAGCCTCCCAGAGTGCTAGGATTATAGGCATGAGCCACTGCACCCAGCCTATTTATTTTTGTACTGGCGAGACAGTAGCAGCAGGGTGAACAATTCATCTTCAGCTTATGCTGTGTAATCAGTGGACATTGTTAACATTTTATAATCTATGGTCCTACTCTCTAGTAGTTTGCTGGTCATTCTCTGTACCTAGTCGAGGGCAATGGCCCTGACTTTTTTGTCCACGAACTCTGGCAACTGTCGTGTCATCACCAATTTGTCCTTTTATGTTCTAGGATGAAAATGTGCCACCAGTGTCCTTTCTGAAGGTCCTGAAACTGAATAAAACGGAATGGCCCTACTTTGTGGTGGGAACAGTATGTGCCATTGCCAATGGGGGGCTTCAGCCAGCATTTTCAGTCATATTCTCAGAGATAATAGAGGTAAGTTTGCAAACATCATGTAACAGCTTGAATTAAATCAGTTTGTCAGCTGCTTCTCCTCCCAGCCTCACCAGCTGGCTCCATTCTGGGGTTAGGCAGCCTCAAATTAAACTAAGCCAAAGTCCTCAGTTTCCTTTTAAGAAAAGCTGTCAGGGAAAAGAAAAGTAGGCTTTGAATCACTCTGAATTATTATATTAATGAAATTGTAAAATATAAAATCAGCAAAGAAGGCATTCTAATTAGCTCTCTTCGTTGGGTGGAACTGGTGTCTGACAGTGAACCTCATTCTGTTTGTGGAGAGGAGCTGGGACGGGTCTCACAGGGAGGTGGGGATGGGGTGGAGGGTTAAGGTCACAGTGCTTAGTAAGAGCCCAGGCTCTGGGCATAGACTGGCCTCACCACTGAATAGCTGTGCAAACTTGGGCATGATGCTCTCCCTCTCTGTTCCTCAGTTTGTTCATCTATAAAACAAACTTACCTCGTAAGATGGCTGAGGATTAAAAGACATTATATAGGTAACTATGTGGAATGCATTTAAGAGTGTTTGTCTCATAGTATTCAAAAAGTGATAGCTACTACCTCACTATTTTAGCAATCCTTCCAAGACTTAGGGAGTCTGAGACTAAGAAAGAAAACTCATACTATCCAATCATTAAATTTTTGGGGGGATATTTATAAGAAGTTATCAGAAATATCTAAGTCTCCATCACATCCAGAATTTATATTGTATAACCACCTTAGTCAACCTCTAACATTATCAGTTGCTTTTTTTGTTAAGGATGAATTATTCTCCATCATGTTAAGAGTTTATTATTCTTGTGATATTGGACATTGCTCTACAATGAAGCCAAAATATGAATAAATTGGAAAGGACCTCCAAATCCTTTTCTTTTTTTTTTCCATGCCTCATCTATTTGTATCTCCAAATCTTTTTAAATTTCAAAACAAAGTGATCCCCACCTCTCTTGTAATTCAAGAGCTATATGGACCGTGTTTATATTTTGGAGCATCTTCTATATATCCCGAGTGCTGGACACTGGAGACACAGCAGCCCACAAAATAAACCAGTGGTGCCCTCAAACAGCACACTTTCTACCAGGGCACACACACGAGACACAAACAAACAAACAAACAAAAAATATATATATATATATATATATATATATATATATAATATGTCGAGGGATAACAAGTGTTTCAAAAGCAGGAGAGGGCGGTAGATGGGGGCGCTGTTTCAGAAAATATGGTCCAGGGGAGGCCTCTCTAAGCAGAGGCCGAAGAAGTGAGAGGTGGAGGGCTGGGGGCCAGAGCCGGGGCTGGGGCAGGGAGGAGTCAGAGGGAACAGCCAGTGCAGGGGAAGAGGAACAAACGCTAAAATGTGCAACCACCCACACTCCACATGCAGTGTTGCCACCCATGTTAATAACCACGGAGTCCTCAAATTCATAGAGTCAGAAAGTAGAATAAAGGTTACCAGGGGAGGAGGGAAGTCATTGTCTAGGGCAGTGGTCCCCAACCATCTTGGCACCAGGGACTGGTTTCATGGAAGACAGTTTTTCCACAGACCTGGGGGTGAGGAGGGATGGTTTCAGGATGATTCAAGCACATTACATTTATTGTGCACTTTATTTCTCTTATTATTATATTGTAATATATAATGAAATAATTATACAACTTACCATAATGCAGAATCAGTGGGAGCCCTGAGCTTGTTTTCCTGCAACGAATGCCGCCATCGATTTGACGGGAGGTGGAGCTCAGGCGGTGATGCAAGGATGGGGAGTGGCTGTAAATACAGATGACGCTTTGCTTGGTCCCCCGCCACTCACCTGCTGCTTTGTGACCCAGTTCCTAACAGGCCACGGACCAGTACAGGTCCGCAGCCCAGGGGGTGGGACCACAGGTCTTGGGGATACAGAATTTCAGTTTGGGATGATGAAAAAGTTCTGGAGGTGGGTCGTGGTGAGAGTTGCACAACAATGTGAATGTACTTAATGCCACGGAATTTTACACCTAAAAATGGTTCAGACTGTAAACTTCGTTATGTATATATTACCACAATAAAAAAACCCCCACATATTCGAAGCCTAGTTTTAAAAATGTGAAGCCATTATATATGGGAGGAATAAATAAGGATCTTGTAATCCAAGTGGGCATTTAAAATGTTTTTTTGTAGATTTTTGGACCAGGGGACGATGCAGTGAAGCAGCAGAAGTGCAACATGTTCTCGTTGCTTTTCTTAGGTCTGGGAATTATTTCTTTTTTTACTTTCTTCCTTCAGGTAGGTACCCATGATTTGCCCTTCTCATCAAGTCTGTAATTCAATTAGAGAAACTAAAACCTAATGGAGCTTCCAAACCCTTAGGCTGAAATGCATTGCAAACACAGTTGGCACAAGGCTCTTTTAGAGGGTGGACTCCTTGGCAGGAGGAACCGTCACTTCCCTGCATGCTGAACTGTATCCTGCTGCGAGTTTGTCCTCAGCAAGCATTCGTTACCAAGGAGGAAAAGAGGCTTTAGTTCACCAGAGGACATAAGAACCACCTAAATTCAACTGGTTGCAAACTGGGAAACTACAGTACAATAGCATTCTCTTTCTTTTTTTTTTCTTTCCATTTTTCTTTGTTTTTTATTTCAGAATTGTGTGGGGGTACACAACGTTTTGGTTACATAATTTGCTTTTGTACAGTTTGAGTCGAAGTTATTATACAAGTGTGCCCTTCACCAAGTTAGTGTGCATTGTAGCTGTTAGCATTCTCGCTTTCGTTGCCACTCTTTACACAATACCAAGTAACTTCTCTGATCTTTTCCTACTTAATCGATGAACTATTTGAAAGATCATACATTCTGCGTGTTGATGTTGTAGACCTGGCCAAAATGAACTAACTAGTCAAACTTGCTCTAATTATCCTTTTCTATGCAGACCTCTCCCCAAATTTCTTTTGTCTCTTTAACCCAATGGGCGCCTCACTGGCCTCTCAAAGACAATCCATTAAGTCAGCAAAATAATATTTCCTAGTTGTGCCTGCGTGCTTCTCTTTTATTGTTGTTGAACCAATGATAAAAGCAAACCAAGCTTTTTATTTAGAAATCGTTGCCTTGCTAGTAGCAACTCCATTATCTGGCCCTGCCCCAACCCTGGCGTGCGAGTGGAGCTAATTAGAAAAATGTGTTTCAGTGGCTGCGGGAACAGTGTGCTGATGCATAGGAGCTGTGGCACCCATAGCAATCTGCCAGCAAAGGGCGGAGGAGGAGGGCAGCCTGATTCCAGACAAGGAACACCTGGGGCAGACTCACCCCAGGCACTGGTCTCTCATCATCCTGGCTTAGTACAGAGTTCAGATGTGTCCTTCCCAGAATGCCCTCCCCACGCCCGCCCCAACACAACAGTGTGGCTGCAGGCCCACCCATCCCGGGTGCCCGGGAAGCAAGCCCAGCTCTGGACATCTGGGCTACTCTCCAGTCCGGACATGGTAATTGGGGGAAATTGTCTGGCAAGGAGGCCTGGGGAGGAAGGGTAGCCTGATTGTGCCCCAGTCTGAGTGCAGGCGGAGCTGTGACTGGGAAGGCAGCGATTCACTTGGAGCCTGCTTCTCTCATCCTCCCTCTACACTGTAGGAACCAAGATGTATTCCTGTGTACGGTTTTGTTACTTCTGCTTTCAACTGTTTTATTGAAAGTATTAGGAACACACTAAAAGTTGTGGTTAAATACGGTATCTTTGTCACTGAGATGTTGTCTTCAAGAGTTTTGAAAAATCTATTTAGAATGGTTAAGAAGCCAGAACTGGACACTTGCAAGGTTTTTGGTCACATGAATCTAATTCATACTAACGATTTAGCAGCAGCAGCATGAATTTTAAGTTGAGACTTTGATGGATTTGCTACAGTTTAATCAAATATATTACCTGTATTTGATTGACATACAAATACAAGAAATGTAAAGTCAATGTGCATATATGCGCTTGGGTCTGAATACTAGTGGGAATGAAAAGGAACTATAGCCTTTTTTCTCAATTAGGGCTTCACATTTGGGAAAGCTGGAGAGATCCTTACCGCAAGGCTTCGGTCGAAGGCCTTTAAAGCAATGCTGAGACAGGTAGGTGTGTGCTGGAGAGTGCCTTCTGGTGTTTCTGATTTCTTGCATTTTAAGCCTCTGCCTGTTCTTGTTGGTGTGCTGATGTGCACGTTTTCTGCCCAGGGTATTCATGCAAGTGCTGGTCAGGGTCCTGCAAATTGTCCTGGTCCTTCAATGTCCAAAGATCTCTCAGGGTTTTTCCATAGAAGTAGGCTTAATTTAAGTAGTTTTGGCTTATTTTGCAACTCTCTGTAGCCACACAGACACTATCATTTCAAGGACTTGTAGCTCTTCTCTGGATCGAATGCAGGCCCCGGTGAGTCTATTGACACTCTGGGATGCCTTTAAAGAAAGAAAAAGGTGGTTGGTAGCATTTAAGTTCATGTACCACACCCGGCTGTATTAACTGCAGGTTTTCCCAAACGTTCTAATTGAGTTTTGTTTTCTTGAGCTCTGTTTTCACACTAATTCACTGTTAATTCATTCACACATGACTTACTATCTACGTACCAGACAAGAGTATTGTCTAACAGTGTCCATTATCTGCTCTCTTGGTAAGTTCACGTTCTAGTGCGGGATATATGGGAAAATGTGCAAACATGAATTTTCTATATTTATAGAGAATGCCTAAGAGAGGGCCAAAGTATTGTCCATCCAACTGGCAGGAATTCATTACGTAAACTCCTGTTCACAGAAGGGCACATAGCAGGTAGTATATTTTGAGCAAGTCTGAGTTTGTAAATCTTTTTTCAGTATCTTTTAAACTCTTGCTCTGTAGGAAGAATTATTTTATTTGAAAGTAAAAGATGCTATGGATGAGTAGCTTACAATTAAAGTCAAATCTCGGACATACTTTTATTCCATGTTAAAAATACAAAATGAATAAAAGTATGGTGAGAAGCCAGCGTTTTCTTGTGCCTAGAATTTACAAAAAGAGCATGTTCCACACAGCTTTACCACCTTTTACGAGAAATCATACCATATAAGGGCAGACGTGTCATTAGTGCACATTGTGATGATTGGGTGGATGGGCTGCCCATGGGGCCCCTAGCCTTGGGTGGGGCTGGCGGGAAGCATGGCTGCCATCTGGGTGAGCACCCCCGGACCAGGACACTCTCCCTGCCCCCACAGAGCTGCCAGGGAGCTGGGTCCTGGTGGAGTCTGGGGGGTGTGCTCAGGGCAGGCCAAGGACTCCACCTTGCATGTGAGCTCTCTCCTAAACTTTCACACTCAAGTTAAGTGTGGGTATTTCCTCAGCACTGGAACTTTGGGAGGTTTCAACTGATTTTCTTTGCTTGTTTTGTTTTCATTTTGAACTAATTTAAAGGCGTATTTTGTGTCGTAGGACATGAGCTGGTTTGATGACCCTGCAAACAGTACTGGTGCACTTTCTACAAGACTTGCCATGGATGCTGCCCAAGTCCAAGGAGTATGTAAACTACGCTCTACTAGTATTTTCCTTGAACACAGTTTACAATAAACATATGGCATAGCTGCATCCATTAAGATGCTTTCAGTTGGAAATAGCAGAAAACCCAACTCAAACTGGTCTAAACAATATTGATCAGAGTCGATCAATTCACTGCCCCCAAAATTTAATCAAAGATCCACGTTCCTTCTCATTGTGCAGCTCTGAGTTCCATCCTCAGCACCGGCTTCATCCCAAGGCTTGTTCCCCCACGGTCATAGGATGGCTGCCAGTAGTAATTAGAGTTACAAGCTTGCTTGTTTCCCATCCACTGAAAGAGCAGAGTGCATGCCTCTACCTCGACCACCAAACAAAAGCCCTTCCCTGAAATCTAATTTGGGTCACGTGCCCAACCCTGAACCAGTAACTGTCTCCAGGGGAAGGCGGTGCTTTGGGCAGCTTAGGCCCCCACCCCTGAAGCTGAGGTCCGTTGGTCACTCTGAAGCTCGCGGCTCCCACACAACGCAGGAGAGGGGAGAGCAGACGCCAGAGTTGACAGCAACGCCGGCAACGTCCACTGCAGCCACCCTCGTTTTCTGAGTGTTGCGAACACTAATTCATGCTTACGTGTGCTTTGTGGTGGATCGTCTCTGAGGATACGTACGCTTTGTAACAGATGGTCTCTGGGAGTGTATAAATTTTACGCTTTTATACTTTTTGAAGCAAATGGTCTTTAAAATTACCCAGGTGCACTGGAATTAATTTCCTCTTTGAATGTTGCCTCCATGAAAAAGTGCATCATGCCCCACAGCCCATCCACAAAGCAGAGCAGTTGATTACGGTTCTATAATGTGAATTCGTGCAGGCAGGAAAGGATAGGAGCCTAAGGCACAACAAAGAAAAGCCCGCAGAGCCTCTGGCTGAGCACAGGTGTGGCGGGTTTATTGGAATGAGAGCGAGCGAATGTGGGCGCAGGCACAGGGCCCTCGTCATTCTGACCACGGAGCCCAAGGCTGGAGCTCGTGGATTTGGAACTTAAAACACAACCGCTTTATTCTTTTTCTCTTCCAGGCCACGGGAACCAGGTTGGCTTTAATTGCACAGAATACTGCTAACCTCGGAACTGGTATTATCATATCATTTATCTACGGTTGGCAGTTAACCCTTTTGCTGTTATCGGTTGTACCAATTATTGCTATATCAGGAATTGTTGAGATGAAAATGTTGGCCGGAAATGCCAGAAGAGACAAAAAAGAACTGGAAACTGCTGGAAAGGTAGGTCAAATAAGGCTTCAGTTAGTATGTGGTGTTTTTAGACTTGTGTTTTTTTGGATTATTTATCACAAAATGCAAGTTTTAATAATTGTGCTCACTACAACTAATAATTGCCCGTGCTGTGTATGAAATATTTTACTGCCTAGGACTTGAATATGAGGTGGTTAATGTAAAGCTTTTAGCCCATAGCAAGCACTTAACATGGTGATTATTCTATAGAACTTCTGAATTTTCAAAGTATAATTTATCTTTTACCCAACGCCCAACGCCATTGTCCCAACGCCATTGTTAGGACAAATGTCACCCCTATTTTACGATAAGGAGAACTTAAGTCAGAAGAATATAAGTGAATTGTTCAAGGTTGGACATTGGCTGGTATTTAAGAGACGATTTTCTTCTTGGTGTGATTCCTATAATGAAGATGGGCAGCCACCAGAGGGCAGTGATGCCTCAAGTTTTGGTTGTCACTACACTGGCACTTGGGTGAACATTCACTTGAGCCTAACTATGTGCTGGTTATTGTGCTGAGAATTTCTTTGTGCCAATTCATCACATCTTCACAATAGTCCAATGAGGCAGGCACTAAAGTTACCCCAATTTTCCAAATGTGGAACCTGAGACTCAAACAGAAGTTAAAAATATAGCTGGGATACAAGTTCAGGTCTAGTTTCAAAGCTCTTATCTCTGCTATGTAGCCTCTTTATATGTGTTTAAGTGTATCTAAATCTATGTATAAATATTTTACTTATACATGAATTTAAATGTAGATTATAGCCATGAACATTTTAACTCTTATTTATGGAAATATTATCCTTCCTTGAAACACTAGGAGGTGAAGCAGAAAATGAATATAAATTGTGATATATTTTCTATAGGGTTGCACTTTACAAAGCCCTTTCACAAACATTACTGCAACTGGCCTTCATGACAGTTATGAGAATTGGGACAGATAGTATCTCTACGGGGAGGAAAGCCTCGAGTTTGAATGAATTCCTCCAGATATGTGGCATTAAGGGGTAAAATTAGAATTCCAACCAAGAATGTCTCCACTAAACCAATTATGTACCATGAAGTCCTTTACCCTCCTCTGGTAACTGGTGTCAGCTGCAGTGTCAGCATCACCCCAGGTTTCCATCAGAATACTTCTCATCCTCACCTGGCATCCTCTCCTGGAGTTGGAGCTCTCCAGGACAGTGCGTGGTTCCTGGACTTAGGAGCCCCTGGGTGTTCAAAGTCCTTGAAGATCCTCTTGGCTGCTTGCTATGGGTACTTTAGGGCTGCGGTCCCCAACCCCCGGGCACAGCCTAGTACCGGTCCGTGGCCTGTTAGGAAATGGGCCTCGCATCGCTGCCTGAGCTCCACACCCCTTCCACCCCCAGTCTGTGGAAAAATTGTCTTCCATGAAACCAGTTCCTGGTGCCAAAAAGGTTGGGGACTGCTGCTTTAGGGCATCATTTCCTTGGCTTCCATGTGTCACAACTAACTGCTGAAGAAATACCCTGTAGTTCATTCCTCCGCCCATCCTGCTTCTTTCCACACTTTAGAAGGGAAAACAGTTAGAATGAAAATATTCTTAGACAAGTTATATGAAAGAAAACTCTTGAATCTAGTTAATAGTCTTTATTAAAAATGGTAAATAACACTGAAAATTATCAGAATTTTGGCAGAGTAGGCCAGTTAGAATCAAGCAGTATTGAAGCAAAACATCATCTTGGGTGGGGTTAGTCTTGGCCTTCCTGTTCAGTGTGTGATGCTGGAAAAGGTCCCCAACTTCTCTGGTCCTCACTGTCCATGTGGGTGGGGAGAAATTGTACCAGATACTGTCCTAAGTTCCTTCCAATTAAAACCTTATTATTCTAGGGATCAGATAATGAATAACACAGACTGGCCAGTTGTTCTTTTTCCTTTTGAGACAGAGTCTTGCTCTGTTACCCAGGCTAGAGTGCAGTGTAGTGCAGTGGTGAGATTCATAGCTCACTGCGACCTGTAACTCCTGGGGCTCAAGCAATCCCCCTGCCTCAGCGTCCTGAGTAGCTGGGACTACAGGTGTGAGCCATGGCCACCACACCTGGCTAATTTTTTATTATTTTTTTGTAGAGACTGGGTCTTGCTGTGTTGCTCAGGCTGGTCTCAAACTCCTGACCTCAAGCCAGCCTCCCGCCTCCGCCTTCCAAAGGGCAGGGATTACAGGTGTGACACCATGCCTGGCCCAGTTTAACGGTTTTTTGTTTTTTTTTTTTAGTAGGTGTTTTAACCTAATAGGGTTTTAAAAAATATGAAAGGTTAAAATTTTTTAAATGTTAATTATCAACAATTCAATCATAGTTCAATTTGTTTACCCAGTCAGCACCTGATTAACCGAGAATGAAAGTTAGAAAGAAAGTCCTGGAAAATCCTGAAATCACTGTTTATTCAAAAAGAAATGCTGTCATTTACGCGGGTACAGATTAATCGTGCTTAAAGTACATCGGGATTTGGGGATAGTCCCATCCCAATTTTCCCAACAGGGCTCCATGACGAGGGTGTTGGTTGCTGGGCAGGGAGGGGGAGGGGAGACTGCCTCACAACCATCTTGACTCAGGCCCTGCTGGTTACTAAGATTAGGGGCCTGCTGTGCTGAGCTAACCCACGAAGCAGGAAGCAGTTAATGCATGACCAGAAAATCAAGTTGAGTGTAAATTCACTAACAACTGGTTACTCCTGCTGTAAATTATGAAGCAACGGTAGCAGAATAGCATAATGGGTTAAGAACACAGACTTGGCCTCAAATAGTCTGGCATGGAATCCTTGCTCTCCTGCTCATTAACTCTGGTGCTTTAGGCAAATCAGTGAACTTCTCTGTGCCTTATGTTCTCTCACCTGTGAAACCAGAATAATATTTAACTCACAGGGTTGTGAGGCTAAATGAGATCACATCAGAAAATGACGTAATAGTTGGCACAAGTGCTTATTGGTAAAACTCAATAAATATTCTCTTGCCATAAGTACTATCTGTTAGATTTTTTCATTTATATTAAAGTGTCAAATATCTTTCTTTTAACTGATTACAGAAGCTGAGAACTGAGGTAAAAGTCTTAAAGCTGATAAAACAAAAAATTATTATAAAATCTTATGCTCCCTATACTGATGGTTTGGATGATTCAACTGCAGAACTATAATTTAAATAGCTAAGTCACAGACGATATACATTTGTCAAGGGGGTGGTTTGGCTGCAAGAATCAGGAAACTGCTCTAGCTGGTTTGAGGAAAAGATTTGATATAAGGACACAGGGTAGTGTGGGAAATACAGGCAGTTTAACTGGCTCCCCCCGTGAGCTCTATTGTCTCTGAGTCTCTATGCATCTGTCCTTCCATTCCTTAATTGCTGAGTATTCAGACCTACACGTACCCAGTGGGACTCTTCAAATGCTGACATCAGCCCCTGAATCTGCAGGGCTTCCCGATTCAAGCACTTGTGTCCAGGGCCAGGAAACCAAATCTGATTAACCCAGATTAGTCAGGTACCCATCTCTGATTTAATCAGGGATTTAAAACAGGGTCATGTTGTTTACAATTGGGAGCTCCTTCCCGATTGCGGACAGGGGGACAGCTTTTCTAAGAAATAGTATATCCAGGGAGGAAATAATTGGCACCTCTAATAGGCCCTTAGAAATCACAGCCTAATCCTTTCTTCTAGGACCCAACCCTATCAAGAAAGCAAGGCCACAAAGCGTTTGTGACTAAAGCCAGTCATACAACTGCCTGGGGGCGGGGCCGGGAATAGAACCAGGCCCTTGGCGTCAAGGTCCCTGTTCTTGCCTTGAGCTCGTCAACTTCCCTGGGCACAGGAAGACTTGCCTACCATACTTAGCACAACCAGAGGTACCAGTTTTGTCATAAAGTGAGTCTTGAAGAATACATTATGCATTTTGCTTTTAATCGAAGGACTTTAAAGCCCATGACAACCTTCAGGATACTTTTGACAGAGCCCCAGGGCTTACAGTTTTCATTATTTCAGAAGTAAAAGTACAACTTCTGATGAAAATCTGTTTTGTATTACAGATTGCAACTGAGGCGATAGAAAATATTAGGACAGTTGTGTCTTTGACTCAGGAAAGAAAATTTGAATCAATGTATGTTGAAAAATTATACGGACCTTACAGGTAATGAACATGTAATTGCTACTAAGAACCTGGTGCTTTCCTAAGGCTGAATTATTAAAGCAAATAAAAACTCTGTTGCTCTAAACAATGATTAACTCTAAGGATGACCCTTTCTCAATAATTGTCTCACTGCAAATAAGTAGCTGTTTGATGTGACTGGGTAACAGATTAGATTTTTACATCATATAAAAACAGTGAGATTAGGTCTCCAAGAGTTTAAAAGGTACAGAGCATTGCACAAGTATTTAGTCATTAGTGCAAGAAATATAAATAACCCACCTGGGTGATTCAGGATAAACATTCTTTTAAGGAATTGCTCAAACCATTGTTTTCTTTGGAGTGTGTAGACTTGAACCAAAGATGAGACTTGTTATTTGGTATATTCCAGAGAAAAGTATTTCATTTGTTCTCTGAATTGGGGACCAGATCCAACCAACTGTCAAGACAAAGATGTGCAGCCTATTTCACTGGTTTACAGTTGAGCAATTCAAGAAATTCCCAGTGGCACTATTGGCCACTTGTTTCTACCATGGCCTGGTCTTATAAGTGACTATATTTTCAACACAAACAATATTGAACACTGCTTAGATTGCAACTTTGTTAGACTGGAACAATAGTTTTGAACATTTGCAAATTTGAACAGAGATCCTTAAAATTCTCAATTCCATCTCCTGAGTTATGTATACTTTATATGATACTAAAGAACATGCAGCTACATTTTTCTGTCCATTTGATGTTTGACATACAAATACACACATTACCTAAGACCTTATGGTTTATTTTGAATTTCAGAGATAATAGAGGAAGAATAGAAAGCTAAAGCTAATTATTAATTTGGTTATAAATTGTAAATTGTTCAATAATATTAAGTATTTTAACACCATGCTCACAGCACATAACTTAATCCAAATCAGTAATACTTTGAATTTTTTCTCTTGCCAAATCCTTCCTTCTAATTTGAGAGTAACTAAATTATGGCTCTTAGGAGGCTTTAGAAGCTTAATAAAGTATAAAGTAATAAAGTATAGCATGAGGTCTAATTAGAAATGGTGCAAAATGAATTGTATATGGGGCTGGTAGGCTCTAGCATGGGGAAGGACTTTTTGTGTGTGTCTATGTAAACTTTTCATAATTCATCTGAAACGTGAATTTTGACCTAAGAGACTACAGCTAGTTAAGAGACAAGATAACAAAGAATGATAATAAAGAATAATAAGAAACCACATTCAAATAATTCAAACTTCAGTCCCAACTTTGACATCCTGGGTATTTTTGACAACCACCATGTTTACATAATAGTAGTTGAACATCTGAGTCATCAGATATTAATGTGTAATAATGATAGCTATCATTTGAGCAACATTATGAACTAGGCACTATGTGAGACATTTGTATTTTATTTAGTTCTCAAAACGATTCTGAGTTAGAGTGATTATCTGCATGGTACAAATCAGAAAACTGATGCTTAATGAGGTTAAGTCATTTACTCAATATTAATATAATGGAAGGCAAAATTTAAACGCAGGTTGACCAGACTTAGATGCCATGATCTTTCCACTACTTAGCTAAGGGAGGCTGAAGAGATGGTTATGAGTATACCAATTTGCTTTTCAGGAATTCAGTGCAGAAGGCACACATCTATGGAATTACTTTTAGTATCTCACAAGCATTTATGTATTTTTCCTATGCCGGTTGTTTTCGATTTGGTGCCTATCTCATTGTGAATGGATATATGCGCTTCAGAGATGTTATTCTGTAAGTAGCCTTAAAAATATTACGGTTATTCTATAAGATTTCAATAGGTTTATATAAAAGTTTGGAGTAGAAAAAAACTACTCATTTGTCTGAAGATGAGGTCAGGGAGTTAAATTTACCAGTCTTCACCCTGGCAGGCAAAGAAATCTGATCTTGTCCAAAATCAGTTTAATCATCTGAATGGACTCATGAAAATGATCATAAAGCATAATTTTAGTTACCTTTCTAACCCCAGTTAGGAGGACAGCAAATTTTCTCATTGTAAAGTATAGGCAGAAATAAATCATAATTGGAAAGTTGCTGGTGACCACGGACTTGAAACAGAGGGTTAAATAGCTTGCTATTTATCTGCAACCACAGCATGGCCTTGGCAATGGGACAGGAGTGCTTGACTGAAGGCTGGCAAAGGCAGCCTCTCCTCTAACCAGGCCTGAGAGGGTCCTGCCAATATTTGCCTTTTAGCCTCTCCTGTTTTTCTTGGTTTCTGAGGCTAGCCAATGGTATTCTGATTGATGCATTCTTGTTTTCAAGGTATGCTAGGTACCTTCCTTTAGGTTGCAGTCTAGGCTTGAAAGAGTCGGCCATTCTTTTTTAAGACATTTGATTTATTTCTGCTTCGGTGGGATCATTTTAAAGCTGTGCAGAATGTCCTTTTTTGAAACAGGGTCAAGACAAGAAAAATGAAAGTGTTTAAGAGTGCTTTTTTGGTTTTCAGTCAAAATTAAAATTACCATGAAAGGACAGTGCAGTGGCTCACACCTGTAATCCTAGCACTCTGGGATGCTGAGGTGGGAAGATCCCTTGAGGTCAGGAGTTCGAGAGCAGCCTGAGCAAGAGCGAGACCACCTCTCTACTAAAAACAGAAAAAATTAGCTGGGCGTGGTGGTGTTCACCTGTAGTCCCAGCAATGGCAGGAGGATCACTTGAGCCCAGGAGTTTGAGGTTGCTGTGAGCTAGGCTTATGCCAGGGCACTCTAGCCCAGGTGACAGAGTGAGACTCTGACTAAAAAAAAAAAAAAAATTACCATAAAAAATATACAAAATCTCTGTATCAGTCAGGTTCCCAGCAGGCAAAAAATGACACTCCCAGTAGGGTAACTGAAGAGTTTGCTAAAAGGTTTATTTACTAAGGTGTGTCAAGGTAAGCAGTACCCAGCTAGGAGCTGCTACCACCCTAAGCCTAGAGGCAAGAAGAGGGAAAGATTGCCCGGAATTCCAGCCCACCCATCCCCTGTTAGTGCATTTCGCTGGCCAAACTCCATCTGAAGCCAGAGGACGAGAAAACCTTTTGGTGCAGTTTATGACAGTCAGCCTCCCAGGGAGGGCATAGAGTAGGATGGTATGAGGTAGAGATGGATAGAGAGTGAGAAGTGGTTTTGAAGGGACAAATGGAAATATCAGCTGAGAATTATAACTTAGAGTACAACTTGTATTGTCCACAAAAATATCATTGAGAAAATTTGCCCTGCTATTTTTTCTTGAAATCATTGAAATATCAAATTCTGGATAACTGGAAGACAGCTTTTTAATCTTTCATGATAAAACTAGATAACAGGATGTGCAGGGAAGCTAGGCAGCCACATGTGGGTGTTCATCACTATTTTAAAACTTAGTTTTTGGAAACTTTACTGTCAGGTATACCATCTCAGTCCCCAGGGTATTAAAAACACATTTTAATATCTTAGATTTAGAAGTTTGGGAGATGAAAACTTAGTTCTCTATTTATTACAAGACAGAGATTCCCCATCCTTTTCTCTGGTGAGGAGCACTGGTATCAGAAGTAAATTGCTCTGTGGGGATGTAGATCTCAGGATTTTTTTTTTTTTTTCTTAAAGACAGGGTCTTGCTCTGTCACCAGGCTGGAATACAGTGGTGTAATCATGGCGCACTATAACCTCAAACTCCTGGGCTCAAGCAATCCTCTCACCTCAGCCTCCCAAGATCTCAGGATATTTAGCCCTTCCTAGAAGTTGTCATAGTCAATATCCATCCTTTAAGTAACATAATTAGCAAAGAGACCTTTAGAATGCCTGTTTTTTCAGTGTAGTATCAGTAGTTATTTTAATTGTAAAAGAAAAGCTATTTCTGGTAAAGGCTTATTTTCCCTAATAAAAATTCTTTCACTATAATGGTGATTATT
Source organism: Propithecus coquereli (assembly GCF_000956105.1). Taxonomy (NCBI): domain Eukaryota; kingdom Metazoa; phylum Chordata; class Mammalia; order Primates; family Indriidae; genus Propithecus; species Propithecus coquereli. The sequence goes on along the minus strand of NW_012144855.1, from coordinate 2,341,763 downwards.
ATCATTTGTGTGGTAGTATAGAAGAAACCGTAAAACTGAAAGTCAGGGCTGTAGATTTAATAGGAAATATCACTGCTTGTCTGGAACTGATCAAGCCCCTTAAACGCTTTGTGTTTCAGTTACCTCAACTCTAAAAAGCACATATCCAGCAACTAAACTTGGTTGAGATCACAGATTCAATTATAAGCCACTTCCTGAAAGTTACTTTAACTCCAGGAAATTAGGGCTCCCTAATTAGAGGAAGGGAAGCCAGAAGGGGAGTAGAGAAAAGGCAAACTCTCAGGCAGGGGTTCTTGCCTCTCCTACATTTCTTCTGTTACTGGAATTTCTTGGAAGTGTGGGTGGGTGGGGGAAGGGGTTTATTATGGGAATAAAGATAGATATTGGCATGCAGTATGCCTTTGGACTTTCAAACATTATGGAGCTAACCATATAAGCTAATGGTTTGAATTCTCTACTTCTGCCTAGGGTATTTTCTGCAATTGTGTTTGGCGCAGTGGCTCTCGGACATGCTAGTTCATTTGCTCCAGATTATGCTAAAGCCAAGCTGTCTGCAGCCCACCTGTTCATGCTGTTTGAAAGACAACCTTTGATTGACAGCTACAGTGAAGAGGGACTGAGGCCTGTGAGTCCTCTGCTGCCTGATGAATGCTTGATTAATTTGGTTTGCCCTCTGCTGGATTGTAGCTACAGGATAAATTTGCAGTGATTACACTGACATATATTTAGCTTGCTTTGTGATATTTACATGGCTAATATTTGACCATCTTTAGGCATTTTAAAATTTCACAGGCAATTTCAAGGATTCTAAACATTACCAAACCAAAATTTTTTAAAAAGTAAAACCTTGATGTACTAGAACTAAATAATTTCCATGAAATTTTAGTCATTGCTACGTAAAGGTATATGCCTATAATTCTGTCATGTTAATGCAATTAGCAATTTGGCTTTAATTGCATTTTGTAATGGATAAATTATAATTGGTAAGAAGATAATTTTATTTACAATGAGAGAAATAATCCTATACTTTATCATATACAAAGTTAACTCAAACTTAGATCTGAGTGTTCTTCGTATGACACAAGCTGCTGCTGTACATCTTAAGGTTCAGGAAGCTCGTAGGTAAAGAGATTGGGACTCCCACAATCTTTCTAGGACTTTACCAGGTATTTCACATTCTGAGACAGTTGCTGTGCCCAGCGAGTGAGATAAAGAAAGCTTAAGAAGCTGCCAGGGTTTGAGACAAGGATGTCCGCTGAAACTGCAGGTAGAAACTGTTGCTAAATTCCCAAGTCTTTGAGCCTTTGAACTCTGGCTTGAGTCTAGCCTCAGAATCAGCAGTGGGAAAGCTAAATGAGTGTCTCCAGTGAATCAGAAATTGAGTTTCTGTGATGACTTTCTTGTCTAACTTACACCCCCATCTCCCATCTTCATTTTACATAACAACTTGCTAGCAATGTTCCCTGGTATCAGAACTACACTGAATATGAATTTTACGTTTCTCTACTATAGTCTTGGGTAAAGTTTCCTTGAAATACTACTACTTATTCCAATAATTATCAGACCAATTATAAGAGCAACATGTAAAAATTTTTTTAGGATAAGTTTGAAGGAAATGTGACATTTAATGAAGTCGTGTTCAACTATCCTTCTCGACCAAAAGTGCCGGTGCTTCAGGGGCTGAGCCTCGAGGTGAAGAAGGGCCAGACGCTGGCCCTGGTGGGCAGCAGCGGCTGCGGGAAGAGCACGGCGCTCCAGCTCCTGGAGCGGTTCTACGACCCCTTGGCTGGGACAGTGGTGAGCACACTTTCTTAGTAACCTCATTTAAGGCTGTATTTCCAGTGGCCAAACCAATACTGTTATAATGGAAAAAACTGGACAAGTGAAGACTATAGCCCTGTTTGATAGAATGACCCCATTCTACAAACCTCTAAGTGGAACCCATATCAGACAAATATATGCAAACAATAGAGCAGAATATCCGGAACTTAGTGTAGCTCAGAAAATACTGACTATAAATAAACCTCTACCTTGCCCTGGGCCTTTTAGCCAGCCTGATTTTCCCACTCACTCACGCATTCACTGGCATACAAAGGTGAACCACAAACTCCTCCAACATTAAAAGCAGACTCTCAGGACAGGCCTGTGCCTGCTTATTCCGTCCCATCAACTTCCGCTGTGCCTTCTCTTTCTAACCCTGAACCTAGGCTCTCTAACTTTGACTTAGATCCTCAACCTACAGCCCTTTCATATTTGGCTTTTATTAAGTCAAGTTGAAGGGTTGGGCACAGCAGATCTGAGTGGGACACCTTGATGCAGGCTTCTTAAAGGCAGAGGATGGCACAGAGGCCTGAAGGAGGGCAGATGAGGACAAAGAGTATGGAAAAAAAACAGGGTGAAATGTGTGCTATCTTTTTGCCAGTTAGATCAAGATAGGGGTGGCACAATCACCATAAACGTCACCCATGTTGGCCTTCTGCAGTGTCAGTCTTAGAGGCATGAGGCTTGGTGTTTAGCAACCGCTGATGCCCACATGCAACAGTCCTCCAGATAAACCATCTGGTAACTGTTTAGTCTTTTTTCTTTTCCTTTTTAAACCCTTCTTATCGTTCGTGGACTTTGGTTTTCAGCTCCTAGATGGTCAACAGGCAAAGAAACTCAACGTCTAGTGGCTCAGAGCTCAGCTCGGAATTGTGTCCCAGGAGCCCATCCTGTTTGACTGCAGCATTGCTGAGAACATCGCCTACGGGGACAACAGCCGCACTGTATCACAGGATGAAATCGTGAGTGCAGCCAAAGCAGCCAACATACATCCTTTCATCGAGACGTTACCCCAAGTAAGTTAACTGGTAACTTCTTGGCTGAAATCAGAATAGACTACAGTTTTTAATCCCCAAAACAGTTCCCAAAGTTATACTAACAAAGTCTTGTAACAAAATGTGTTGATTTACTAGCATTGTGACCTTGAACAAGACGCTTGAGGATAGCAAGTGCCCTTATGTTTAAAGGGGAATGCATCATGCCTACCTCACACAAACGTAGTGAAAAGAAACGAGGTGATATTAAGTCCACCATGCCTCAGGTTGCAAACTGGTTGTGGGCTGCGTTTAGACCGCAGTCATGTTTGGTTTAGCTCTTATGGTACTTTTTTAAAAATTAAACTTTTTATTTTGAGATAATTATAGAGTCACATGTAGTTGTAAGGAATACAGAGAGCTTATGTAGCCTTTACCTAGTTTCCCCTACTGACAACATCCTGCAAAACCATTAACACAACATCACAACCAGGATATCTACTTTGACACAATCCACTGATCTTATTCATACTTCCCCAGTTTTACTCGTACTCATTTGTATATGAGTGTATTTGGTTCTGTGCAATTGCAGGCACACATTCCTGTATCCACCACCACAGTCAAGATACAGAACATTTCCATCACCATAAAGGTCTCTCATGTTGCCCTCTTATTGCCACACCCCCCTTCCTCCCACCCTCACTCCTCCCAGCCTCTGGCAAACAATAATCTCGTCTCCATTTGTATAATTTTCTATTTTAAGAATGATATATAAAAATACATACAATACGTAAACTTTTGGGATCAACTTTTTGTCACTCAGCATGATTCCCTGAACTTGCGTGTATTCCTAGATCATTCCTTTTTACTGCTGAGTAGTGTTCCATGGCATGGATGTACCACAGTTTATTCACCTGTTGAAGGATATCTGGGTTATGTCTAGGTTTGGGATATTACAAATAAAGCTGCTATAAATACTGCTATAGAGATTTGTGCATAAACCCAAGTTTTTATTTCTCTGGGATGAATGCCTAGGAGTGCTATTGCTGGGCCATTATGGTAATTTCATGTTTAGTTTTATAAGACGCTGCTATTTTCCAGAGTGGTTGTACCACTTAACATTCCTACCATGAGTGATGCAGTTTCTTAATCTTTGCCAGCATTTACTGTCATCATTATTTATTTTTACCATTATGACAGGAGTATAGTGATATATCATTGTGGTTTTAATTTGCCTTTCCCAATGGCAAATCATGCTGAACCAGTCTTTTCATGTAATTATTTGCCACCTATATATTCTCTTTGGTGAAATGTCTCTTAATGTGTTTTGCCAATTTTCTAATTGGATTTTTTTTTTACTGGTGAGTTTTGAGAGTGTTTTTATATATTCTCATTATTGTCAGATATGTAGTTTGCAAATATTTTTTCCCAGTTTGTAGCTTGTTTTTTCATCCTTTTAACAAAGTCTTTTGCAGAGCAAAAGTTTTAATTTTGATAAGATCCAATTCATCAATTTTTACTTTTATGGATCTTGCTTTTGGTGTCAGGTCACTTGTTGCCTGGCCCTAAGAACTCGTCGCCTGGCCCTAGGCCCCAAAGATTTTCTCCACTGTTTTTTCCTAAAAGTTTTATGATTTTACATTTAAGTCCATGATCCATTTGGAGTCCATTTTAAGCATCTGTAGTCCTGGAAAGATGCTTGAAGTCTCTAAAATTGATGGTAGGGGCAATTCATCTTATGGCATTCTTCCAGCATTTGAGGTTCCACTGGCCTAAACTGAAGTAGAGCTTAATTACTTTTGCCTTTATATTCTGCTATAATTAGAAATTACTTACATAAATAAAATTTTCAAGTCTTGGGCATTGACTTGAATCAAATATTTGGATTTGGATTTGACTATGAATAGAAAAACTTTAAAGCTTCAGCTTTTAGTATAAATGACAGTGGACTTTAGGAAATTCATTCACATGTTGTACATGTACTGCATAAGCTCTGAAAACTGAACTGACTCAGTTTGCATCTCTTCATTCTATGTTCTTTCTCCACCTAGAATAATCTCACAAAATTCAGCTTCCCAAACTTCTCTACAAAGGTTTCTCTCCTTGTCCCCACAATTTCTATCTCCCTCTTCTAATCTTTCATAGCATGTTATATATACTACAGTCATATGCCACATGCCATATGTTTTGGTCAAAAATGGACCACATACACTACAATGGTCCCATAAGATTATAATGGAGCTGAAAAATTCCTATTGCCTAGTGTCATGATAGCCATCATAATATCATACCACAATGCGTTACTCATTTGTTTATACCAGCATCACCACAAATACAACTACCACCAGTCATATAAAAGTATAGCACATACAAATATAGACAGCACAAAATGCTCGATAATAAACTGTTATTGGTTTATGTATTTATTCTATACTTTTATGTGTTAAAGTGTATTCCTACTTATTAAAAATTAACTGTAAACTAGTCTCAGATAGGTCCTTGCAGGGGTATTCTGGGAGAAGGCATCATCACAGGAGATGACAGCTCCATGTATGTAACATTGCCCCTGAAGACCTTCCAGTGGGACAAGATGCGGAGGTGGAAGGCAGTGATATTGATGATCCTGACCCTGTGGGTTCATACACTCACGTGTTTGTGTCTTAGTTTATAACAAAAAACTTAAGTAAAAAATTTTGAGTAGAAAATTTATAGAATAAGGATATAAAGAGAAAAATTGTATACAGCTATACAATGTGTTTTAAGCTAAATGTTATTATAAAAGCCAATAATTTTTAAAAAATTATAAAGTTTGTAAAGCAAAAAGGTTACAGTAAGCTAAAGTTAACTTATTATTGAAGACTTATTAAAATACGGTGTAGCCTAAGCATACAGTGTTTATAAAGTCCTCATAGTGTACTGTCCTCCACCTTCACCCACCACTCATTCACCCAGCAACTTCCAGTCCTGCAAGCTCCATTCATAGGACAAAATTGCCTGACAACGCATTTCTCAGACTATATCCTAGCCATTAAGCGACACATGACTGTGATTTGGTACTTACTTAACCTTATATTGAGTGCTTGCTCTATATTTTTTTCTCTCTAGGTCAGGAACAAAGCTGAATTTATTTTTTCTTACAGTTCTAGGCATAGCAGATGCTCAGTAAATGTTTAAGTGAATATATGAGTTTAAAAGAGAATAAACTATTCTCCAGGTGGGTCATATGAGTATTTAAAATAACCTTTGAAGGTATTAGCATTTAACTTTTATAGGACTCCAGTGACATCAGATAAACTAGCACTATGATAACGGCAAGAATGAAAGAACTTGTTGCTCAACTTTCTATCATAGAATACTAGTGAGAACTAAAGTCATTGGTTTCCTAGTTTGGTTTTGAAAAATGAACATTCTGTTAAGTTGAAAAATATAAGTGTACAACTATCTTGTTATAGAAACTTTTATTGATTCTAAATGTTTGCCTTGTAAATATAACTGTCAAATACTAAGTAAAAGTTCACTCACTATACCATTAGTAATCTTTCTGAGTGAGAACTTTATTAACTTGCAGAAATATGAAACAAGAGTGGGAGATAAGGGAACTCAGCTCTCAGGAGGTCAAAAACAGAGGATTGCTATTGCCCGAGCCCTCGTCAGGCAACCTCAAATCCTACTGCTGGATGAAGCAACGTCAGCTCTGGATACTGAAAGTGAAAAAGTATGACCTCTCACCTTATGTCCTATTTAATTTATAGAAGGGGTTTTTTTGCTGTCAACAGTAAGAAGAAAAAAATGTAAGTACAGAGGGGAAAAGGTACACACAGAAATTAAGACAGTGTTTATTTTGAGGTAATAGAATATTCCAACTTTTCTAAAAGGATCATATATTACTTTTATAAACAGAAAAAAAAATTCAAAAGAAAACTGCATAAATCACATTTTTAGCACATTAACTATAATAGTAAAAAACTGAAACTCAAAAGGGAGTTAAATAAAATGATATGGTGATTAGTTAGAAAATTTAAGTACTTGTGAAGATTTTTTGCAGCATGAGAATCCATCCATTTGTATTATAATTAAAAAGTAGAACATAACTATGTAGATTGTCAATTATGAAAAATATGCATGCATAAAGCCAAGGATTCAAACAGTTTAGAAAAGAATGAAAAGTTGATTTATTAGAATGGCAAAACTTCCAAATTTCTTTAATGTTAAAGCTTATTCATACAATTTTTAGGATAAGAATTCTGTTTGATCAATAGGTTGTGCAAGAAGCCCTGGACAGAGCCAGAGAAGGCCGCACCTGCATTGTGATCGCTCACCGCCTGTCCACCATCCAGAGCGCAGACTTGATAGTGGTGTTTCAGAACGGCAAAGTGAAGGAGCACGGCACGCATCAACAGCTGCTGGCGCAGAAGGGCATCTATTTTTCAATGGTCAGTGTCCAGGCTGGGATACAGAACTTATGAACTCTTGTTATGGTATATCTTAAAAATAAATTCAAATAATTTTACATCATTACCTTGTTAAAGAAGTTTCTAGTTTATCAGAATATATCTTATTCCAGATTAATTTATGACATCCAATTTGGTGTTTGATATTACAGCATTTGAAATTTGAGAGTTAGAAGTGACACCTGTCTTAATAAAGTATAAAAACAGCAGCCTAGCTCTCCTTGAGTTATTAGAAACATCCAGAGAAAGAGCAGCAAAGTTCAGGATATATACAGATATAGAATTAATATAAGTCACAGATGAAAAATTCTTAAGGTCCTGAAGAGGTGAGTATTTGACAGGATGGTTTAGGAATAATTTTCCCAAGTACAAAGAAAAAATGCATGTCTCAATAGCCTAATATCTCCCTTGGTAAGTTTCTAAATTATTCTATTGTAGAACTGAAGTTTTGTAAGTTAATGCATTGCCAGGTTTATCATCCAAGTCCAAGAGAAAATGAAATTGCCCTTAGATTAGCTAATTTTGCAAGCACATTATTTGTTCCATAAAGCAAGTGTTTCTTTAAAAAAAAAGTTTAAAACTCTATTTTTTGAGACAAAAATCTCACTCTGTTGGCCTGGGTAGAGTGCAGTGGCATCATCATAGCTCACTGCAACCTCCAACTCCTGGGCTTAAGCAATCTGCCTGCCTCAGCCTCCCGAGTAGCTGGGACTATAGGCAAATGGCCGGCTAATTTTTCTATTTTTAGTAGAGACAGGGTCTTGCTCTTGCTGGTCTCCAACTCCTAAACTTGAGCAATCCTCCCACCTTGGCCTACCAGAGTGCTAGGATTACAGGTGTGAGCCACCCACCGAAACTCAATTTAAAATGTACAGTTCTCTCAATATAATTTGAAATCCTGGACATATTGATAAAATGCTGAGTTTCTACAGCAACTACTACTTTTCCCAGAAAATTAATCCATTTTTCTTACAACAAGGGAAGACATGTTTTTGGGTTTTTCCTTTTTTTTTTTGACAAGAAAGGAGGAGGAAAGATGTGTTTAGGTGAAAAGTAAAAAACATCCTAGGCAACTCTTGGAAGCTAATCACACTGAAATGTTTTCCATAATTTTCCATTTTTCTCCATAATTTTTCACAGCAGTATCAATTCTTGTTGCTGTAACAGGTTGTTTAGGTCAGTAAACCATTCAAAGAAAGTTCTGCTACCTGTAATAAACCAGATATAACCAAAGAACTTTTCAAAGTGGATTGAATTTCAGATTAATTAAGACAATCTGAAAAGAGTACATTATTGCAGTGACCCAAAGTAAGCAGTACTCAACCTATTCCTGTATAATTATTCCCAACATGCTTGATAAGGATCATGGGGCATCTGCCCCGAAAACTGATTCAGTAGGTCTGGGTTGAGGCCCAGGGATCTGTTTTTAGAAAACAATGTATGATTCTTCACTTCAGGCAAGTTAGGGAAAGTGTTAGTGAGAAGTCTCTCTGCAGGTGATGCAGTTTCCAAAATGCCCAACCTGTTAGACATTACAGGTTGAGTATCCCTTATTTGAATGCCTGGGACCAGAAGTGTTTGACTTAATATTTGCATTATACTTAACAGTCGAGCATCCCAAATCTGAAAATCTGACATCTAAAATGCTCCAGTGAACATTTCCTTTAAGCATCATGTCAGCACTCAAAAAGTTTTGGATTTTGGAACATTTGGGATTTTCAGATTTGGGATGCTCAATCTGTATTTAAAACCAGCCAAGTTGGAGTGTAGTCAAAATGGCAGACCAGAGACACCAGCTGCCAGACAGTCTCAGAAAGAAGGAAAGTTTTAGATGAAAAAGAAGAAACAAACAAACATAGATCAGGTACCATTTCAACAGAAACATGCCAGAACCTACCAGAGACTCCATGGGAAGAAGTTGCAGAGAACAGGAAGGAGCAAAGTATCAGCAGAGCTCAAATCCTGAGCACCTTGGAGTCCAGTGAGATGGGTAGGTTGGAGTGGTTTGTTTCTCTCCTCAAACATCTCTGGTGGACGATAGATTCCTGAGCCTCTGGAGAGACCTACCCACGCAAGCCCAGAGGCTGCTGCTGTCAGTGAACTGGCAGCTTTTTGTGGACAAGGCACCAGGATCCCAGTCCCCCTGGGGTGGGTGCTTCCTGCCCCATAGACCCAACCCTGGGATGGCAGGTACCATATTGCTTCTCTATTCACTGTGCACCTTTGTCCTCCTCGGGCTTTTCACTCTTCGAGTTTTGTCTTGCTTGTTCCCACGTAGACATTTTCCAATTCCAGCACAGACTGCAGGAGCGTCCAGTGGGTCCTGGGTGCCCTGTGTGACTCCAGTGCCTAGACATTTTGGATAGGTGTCCTCCCAGAGGGAGAGGAAGGCACTACCAGAGTGCTATCTTTCCTCCATCCAGACTTTTTCTCCCCTACCCCTCTCCCAACCCGTGGTTGCTGAGAGAGGCAATTGAGCCACCACACCAAGGCTTCCACAGACAGATGCTCAGACCTTTCCTCATGTGGTCCTGCAGCGGACTGAGGGGTGCTCAGACTCTGAGCTCCCTGCCCACCAGCTCTCCCCGGTGCTGCTTACCCAATGACTTCGTCAGAGTATGGCACATCCTGAGGCAGAGGGACATTGAACCTGCTTGGGCATCCCATGGGGAACTCGAGACCAGCATGCTTCTTCCTGCCATGATCAGGGATCAATCTTTGGGGACCCAAGGACAGACCTGCAGGACAGATCCTGTACCTCCAGGTCTCGATCGCATTGTTCTGGGGCAAGGAGGGAAGATTTATGAATTAGTCTTGGGAGGTGAGGGAGCCAGCATGTGCAGAAGATGGGGGAGAGTGCAGTAAGGGTCCTAGCTGTAGCATGCTTCCAGGGCATCCCTCCCCCGACAGGAAGGCCACACTCTCTTTTCAGGCTGGGATCCTGGGCAGGGAACTTCTGGGCTTGCATCACAATCATGGGGGAGCCCAGCTGGCTTGAGCTCCTGCCTGCCAGCAGATGCCAGGGATGGGAAAACCTTGGAGGAGGGGAGGGCAGAGAAGAGTGAGGCCTTCTCCAGACTGCCAGATTGTGAATCTCAGATGGCCCCACCTCCACAAGCAGACTAGTTGGTTGGGCATACTTCAGACCCTCGCTGGTGGCTTTGTCCAGAAGCTGGGAGATTTTTGACCCCTGGTGAAATACATACCTTGCGAGCTTTTGTGGAGACTCAGGGCAAGCTCACTCAACCCAGCCCCACCTGCCTCTGCTGTGGCACAGAATTAGGACTCACCTGAAGTTCCAGGACCCCACCTACCACCTGAGTGCCGTTCCTTCTGGCAAGTGACATCTACTGACAGATCAATTTGCTTGCCCTTTATGGCATTTTCTAAATCATATAGGGTGGGGTTGAGTCTCACCTACAAGCACCACCTACTGGCTCAGATTAAACTGAGCATGACATTATCGAAACAAAAGAAAATCCAAAAATAAGAAGCAATAGCTGTTCCAGATGAGAAGGAATCGGCAAAAGAACTACAGAAGTATGAAGAATCAGAGCAAAAGGTCCCCAGAAGGGAACACCAGCTCTCTAGCAATGGATATCAACCAAAATTGGAATGTTGAAAGGACAGATAAAGAATTCCAAACATGGATTATAAGTAAGTTCAATGAAATACATGAAAATGGAAAACCAACACAAACCACAAAAAAAATTGAGGAAATGAATGAAAAATTCACTAAAGAAATAGAATTAACAACAAAAATCAAATAGAACTTCTGAAATGAAATATTCAAGGAAATACAAAAGATAGCGGAAAGGCTTAAGAATACACTGAGGACAACACCTTAGAATTAAGCCAATCAAAGATAAAGAACAGAGAGTTAAGAGGAAGGAACAAAGCCTACAAGAAATATGGGATGACATAAAGAGGCCAAACAAGAATTATAGGCATACCTGAGGGGGAAGAAAAAAATCACAGAAGGGTTGGAAAAACTATTTGAGGGAATAATAAAGGAAAACTTCCCTGGTCTTGCTAGAAATTTAGATATCTGGATAAAAGAAGTTCAAGGGACACCTGGGAGATTCATCACAAAAAGGCAATTCATCATGACACATAGTCATCAGACTGGCCAAAGTTAACACAAAGGAGGAACTCCTGTGAGCTATAAGGCAAACACATCAGGTAGCTTACAAAAGAAAACCCATCAGGCTAACTACAGACCTCTTAACTTAGACCTAACAAGCCAGAAGGGATTGGGGCCCCATCTTTTAGTATTCTTAAACAGAATAATGGCCAGTCTAGAATTTTGTATCCTGCAAAACTAAGTTTTTTATATGAGGGAGAAATAAAGACTTTTTCAGACAAGCAAACGCTGAGGGAATTTGTCAAGACCAGACCTGCCCTGTAGGAAATTCTCAGATCTGCATCATACATTGATCACCACAATAGAAACCCACCAGTGTAAAATTACCCAAAAGCTAAAGCTCATAGCTCATGATAAAATAATGGCTCAAGAGGTAAAACAAAGCAACAAAGTCCCACCCAACAGGATGAACAGAAATGCATCCCACTTATCAGTCCTTTTAATAAACATGAATGGCTTGAATTCCCTACTCAAGAGACATAGGCTGGCTGAATGGATAAAAAAAAATACAAGCCAATTATCTGCTGTCTCTGGGAAACATATCTTGGACTCATTCAGACTCAAGGTGATGGGATGGAAAAAAAATATTCCATGCAAATGGAAATCAAAAGAAAGCAGGTGTAGCCATTCTCATAATAGCAAAGAAAGACAAGGAGGGTCATTACATAATGCTAAAGAGAACAATTTATCAAGAAGACATAACAATCCTAAATATCTGTGCACCTAAGACAGGTGCATCCAGATTCATAAAGCAAACTGTACTAGATTTAAACAGAGATAAACAGCAATGTCATAAGTGCTGGGGATTTCAACACCCCACTGACATAACTGGACAGATGCTCCAAGCAAAAAATTAGCAAACACTGGACTTGCATGGGACTCTAGAGCAAATGGGCCTAATAGACATTTACATTATAGTCCACTCAAAAACTACCAAATATACATTTTTCTCATCAGCACATGGAACATTCTCTAAGATCACATCTTAAGTCTCAAATTATGTCTCAATAAATTAAAAAAAATAGAAATTATATCATATCTTCTCAGACCACAGTGGAATAAAATTAGAAATCAACTCCAATAGAAATGCTCAATTCTACAGAGACTCATGGAAATTAACCTCCTGTTGAATGAGTATTTGGTCAAGGAGGAAATTAAGGTAGAAATCAAAAGGTTCCTCAAATTAAATGACAAAGGGGACACAAGTTATCAAAATCTGTAGGATTCAGCAAAAGCAGTCCTAAAGGGAAATAGCCTTAAATGCCTTTATCAAAGGGCAGAAAGATCACAAATTAAGAATCTAATGAATTGTCTCAAGTAGCTAAAAAAGAAAGAGCAAACCAAACCCAGCAGAAGAAAAGAAATAACTACGGTCAGAGCAGAACTAAATGAAATTGAAAACAAAATACAGACGATTAATGAAACTAAAGGTTGGCTCTTTGAAAAGATAAACGTAATTGACAGACCTCTCACTAGATTAACCAGAAATAGAAAAGGACCCCAAAAAGCTCAATTGGAAATGAGAAAGGAGATATTACAACTGATACCTCAGAAATACAAAACATCATCTGTGCATACTATAAAAAACTCCATGCACATAACCTCGAAAACGTAGAGGAAATGAACAAATTCCTGGAAACACACAATCTCCCAAGGCTCAATCAGGAAGAAATAGACTGAACAGACCAATTATGAGCAATGATATTGAAGCAGCAATAAAAAAAAAAAATTCCGATAAAAAAAGTCTCAAACCAGATGGTTTCACAGCTGAATTTAATCAGACCTACAAAGAATTGGTACCCATACTGCAGAAATTTCACAACATCAAAGAGAAAGAATCCTCCCCAACTCATTTATAATGCCAGTATCACCTTGATACCAAAACCAGGAAAGAACACAATAAAAAAAGAAAACTATAGACCAATATCCCTCATGAATACAGTTGCAAAAATCCTCAATAAAATTCTAGCAAACTGAACTCAGCAGCACATCAAAAAAATAATCTACCACCACCAAGTGGGCTTTAATCCCAGGAATACAAGGATGGTTCGATATACATAAATCCATAAATGTGATTCACCACATAAACAGAAGCAAAAACAAAGATCATATGTTCAATTTCAATGGATGCAAAAAAAGCATTTGACAAAATTCAGCACCCTTTTATGATAAAAACTCATAAAAAATAGGCATAGATGAAACATACCTCAAAATTATAAAAGCCATATATGACAAACCCACAGCCAAAATTGTACTAAATGGGGAAAAGTTGAAAGCATTCCCACTCAGAACTGGAACAAGACAAGTGTGCCCACTGCCACCACTTTTATTCAACAAAGTGCTAGAAGTCCTAGCCAGAGCAATGAGGCAAGAGAATGAAATCAAAGGTATCCAAATTGGGAAACAGGATGTCAAACTATTGCTCTTTGCTGATGATATGATCTTTATATCTACAAAACCCCAGAGATTCTGCCAAGAGATTCCTGGAACTGATAAATACACTCAGCAAAATCTCAGGTTACAAAGTCAATGTACACAAGTCAGTAGCATTCCTATACACCAAGCTGAGAATCAAATCAAAGACTCAATAACTTTCACAATAGCTACAAAGAAAATAAAATACCTAGGACTATATTTAACAAAGGAGGTGAAAGATCTCTAAAAGGTAAGTATGAAACATGAGGAAGGAAATTACAGATGATGTAAACAAATGGGAAAACACATCATGCTCATGGATTGTCAGAATCAGCATTGTTAAAATGTCTATACTACCCAAAATGATTTACAGATTCAATGTAATCCCCATCAAAATACCAAGATTGTTTTCTGAAGACCTAGAAAAAATAATTCTACACTTTGTATGGAACCAGAAAAGAACCCAAATAGCCATAATAAACTTAAGCAAAAGGAGCAAATCTGGAGGCATCACTTTACTTGACTTCAAACTAGTACATACTACAAGGCTATAGTAACCAAAACAGCATGGTACTGGCACAAAAATAGAGATGTAGACCAATGAAACAGAACAGAGAACCCAGATATAAAACCATCCAAATATTGCCATCTGATCTTTGACAAAGTAGACAGCAATATACACTGGGGAAAAGAACCCCTATTTAATAAATGGTGCTGGGAAAACGGGATAGCCATATGTAGAAGATTGAAACAGGATCCATATCTTTCACTACTCACAAAAATTAATATAAGATGGATAACAGACTTAAAGCTAAGATACGAAACCACAGGAATTCTAGAAGAAAATGTAGGACAAACTCTTCTAGATATTGAACTATGAAAAGAATTTATGAAGAAGAACCCAAGGGCAAGCATAGCAACAAGACAAATAAATAAATGGGACTTGATTAAATTAAAAAGCTTCTGCACAGCCAAGGAAACAATTGACAGAGCAAATAGACAGCCTACAGAAAGGGAGAAAATATCTGCATGCTATACAGCCGATAAAGGACTAATAGCCAGAATCTACAAAGAGCTCAAGCAAATCAGCAAGAAAAAAATCAAACCACTCCATTAAATAGTGAGTGGGCAAAAGATATGAACAGAAGCTTTTAAAAAGATAGACTAATGGCCAATAAACATATGAAAAATGCTCAACATCAGTGATCATGAGGAAAACGCAAATAAAAACCACAATGAGATATCACGTAACCCCAGTGAGAATGGCTTTTATCAAAGAGTTCCAGAACAACAGATGCTGGCATGGATGCGGAGAGATAGGAACACTCATACATTGTTGGTGGTACTGCAAACTACTGTACCCTCTATGGAAAAAAGTATGAAGATTCTTCAAAGAACTGAAAGTAGACTTACCATTTGATCCAGCAATCCCATTACTGGGTATTTACCCAAAGGAAAAAAAGTCATTTTGTCAAAAAGACACCTGTACTTGAATATTTGTTGCAGCACAATTCACAATTACAAAGATGTGGAATCAACCCAAATTCCCATCAATTCATGAGTAAATTAATAAAATACTGTGTATGTATACCATGGAATACTATTCAGCCATAATAAAAATGAATTAATACCTTTTGCAACAATCTGGATGGAACTGGAGACCATTCTCCTAAGTGAAATGTCTGAAGAATAGAAAAACAAACACCACATGTACTATTAAATTGGAACTAACTGATGAGCACTCATGCGCAGATGAAGGTAAAACTCAACAGAAATCGTGCAGGTGGGAGGGTGGAAAAGGGGATTGGAGAAATCATACCTAACAGGTACAACATACACTATCTGGGTGATGGGCACACTTACAACTTTGACTCAAGCAGTACAAAAGCAGTACATTGCTTTTGTACTGCTTGAGTCAACCATGTAATCAACATTTGTACCCTCATAATATTCTGAAATAGGAAAAACAAAAACAAACAAAATCGAACCAAATGATTCTAAGTGTCCTGGCTATCTAGTTTACAAAACTCTACTAGTAAGGAAAAAGGTCCTTAGGTCAGATTTCATCTGCCTTTTCTATAGAAACTGTGAAGGATGCATCAAATGTTATAGATGTTTTCACAAAGAAACAGTACTGGTACTTCTCAGGATAGAGCCTAGCACAATGTAAAAGAGCTTAAGTGTTAGTCAGTATAAACAATGATTAAAAAACTAGTCATACCAAATTCAGAACATATGGAAATGTTTTTAAAAAGATGTGTATGACCAGTACATTAAGTATAATCTTTATATTAAAATGTGTGGTAGATTGCTATAAAATGGTCCCTAATAAATTATGCTCTCAAGTGCCCACTCTTTTACAAAGTGACTTTGTTCCTCTTAGCAAGAGATGTGGTTTTTCCCCCCACCCCATGACTCTGGACGTCCCTGGACCTGTTTTAACCAATAGAATGCAGCATAAGTAACATGTGATTTCAAAGACTAGGCCTCAAGTGACCTTGCAATTTCCACTTTCACTTAGAACATTCTTACTGTCAAGAAAGGAAGCCCAGTCTTGAATACGGAATGATCAGAGATCATGTGAGGAGCAAGAGTCCCAGCCACCAAGTCCCCAGACAGCAGGTGAGGTCATTTTAGACTTTCTAGCCTCAGTCCTAGCACCCTGATGATTACAGTTATATAAACAAACTCAGGCAAGACCAGCAGAACTGTCTGGCTGGGCATAATCAACTGACAAAATCGTGAGAAATAATAAATTCTTGTAAGACACTAAGTTTTGGGTGGTTATTGCATACCAAAATATGATTGAGATCAGAAAGTACAAGGAAAGCAAACAGTATTCAAGCAAAATGAGCTATATGATTTTGGGCATTTTATTTTCTGAGTAGAAACTACAAAATTGAACAGCAAGAAGAAAAAACTCTAAAATCCTGAGAATCTAACATTAACTCTTTGAAAAATTACTATAACAATTTTAAATATAAGTGCTTTATTTGTATATTCACAAAACTAATTGCAACAGTATACCATAATGGATTGTTAGAGTTTTTTGTATTCATTAGACGGTGTCAATCTCCCTACAACCTAATTCTTCTGTCCAAGAGAATTATTTTAGATCACCATTAAATTGTAGTGGTCTTTCCCATCAAACATAATAGGCTTGTATCCCTGCGGTAAATGTAGAAGGCATTGATTTCAGGGAAATTAGCATCCAATCATGTATTTCATACCCTTTGGCAACTAGAAAACGTTAAAGTGCTTGAATATGAACTCTACGATGATGTTCAGAGATGATTTATAACAAGTACCAACAAAATATTTAAAAATTAGAGTAAGACTTGCATTATTAAAATTTGTAGGTTTGCATTGTTGAGGCTTAAACAGTGCATAGTTCTATATTCAATGTATCTTAATTTGCATTGATGCTGCATCAGAGGAAGCTTAAAAATATTTCTACCTTCTATGGCAGAATCAATTTAGAGAGCATGATTCCACTAATTCCTACAATTAACAAGTTTTCTTTAACTTGTTAAAGTAATGTTAACAAGTCAACATTCCTTCCCATCTAATATCACCAACCCACTCCCAGCACCCTGTTTAATGGTACATTTTGGTAAGTGATTAATAAATGATTAGTCTCTAAAGATGAGCAGTGTTCATCAGCTGTATCATATCATGGAAAGCGCGAAAAGTCAGCTGAACTAGCTTTTCTGCATCAGTCTCCGGACATGATTTCCAGGCTGTACAGGCCACAACAAACCTGTGAAGCATAAATAATAAATGTTAAGATTACACAAAAGGCTCTAAATAGTGATGTAATAGTGAATAGAGCCAGGGCCTTTATTCCATCTTGTTGTTCATACATGAAATGTCAATTCTTGCTAGCATTAAATAAATGTAAGCTGACACAATTGAAGGTAAAGCCTATTTATAGATAGGAACCCCTCATCTGCTAGATGGCTAGAGCTTTGGGGACAAAAGGGAACAAAAAAATTAACTAGATCCCAAGAATGCTCTGGAGCAAGGTCTATTATGTTCAAAACAGAATAAAACAAAAACCTCCTTCCTAAAGTGCCATTGGAATGAGTTGGAATATGAATTCATGCTACTGTTTGCAATGAAATTTGAACTGTTTTTAAAGAAGAGTATAGCACTAAAAAAAAAAAAGAAAGAAAGAAAAAGAGGAAAAGAGGTGAGAAAAGCTATTTCTAGGAGAGTCAAAGAGAGAAACTCTTGGGACCAAGTCATGCCATCTCCTTCTAAAGCCCCCTGATGAAGAAATCCCAGATCTGGCAAGTGAAAAAGTGGCCCCAGGAAGCTGAAGGAAATGGGCGAGAAGCCTGGCTTCTGGTGGGCTCGGAGCAGAAACTGGGCTACTAACTTTCTTAGAACTAGTCTTCCCCTTTCCAGATCCTCACAAGTTCCTATAGCAAAACATGAATTAGGCTCAAAATTGAAATATGCAATATAATGTTTCTGGACAACCGTGCAATATGTTTCTGGACAACCATGCAATTTTCACATCACTAAAAAAAGACAGTAAGTTATATCTTCAACGTGTGCTTTAGATTAAGCAGAATAAAATAAAAACATGTTCTGGCCCAGTATATATTGATGAATTGGTAAAAGACTCTCTCCTTTTTAATATAAATTGATTTCCCCAGTCTCTTCTTTGTTTCAATAGTATTGTCTATGACTATATGAACCACTATATATTTAAAAATCTTATCTGAACTTACTATAAAATACCTTGTATAGACTAATATGTTAAAGAGTATACTAATTTTGAGGATTATGATGATCAGTGAGTCATCCTGATACAGTGTTCTGCACAAAAATATCTAGGGACTGATTTGACATGTGTCTCAAAAGCAGGACAGAGAAACATAAATAGACATTAAGTGCCTCAGTGGTAAAAAACAGTTACTTATGTAGCAAATGACAGATGAAACATAATCAGAATCATAATGTAGGAAGGCATTTAAATAACAAAACTTTGATACCTTTCTTATTCTATAGCACAGTAAGGAATAAAACAGAGAAGCCTCACCTGTCATCTCTGATGTGGTAGAAAAATCCATATCCATTGTGTACCATGGGAACCACCACTCCCTGGACTCGTAAATAACCAACCAGACTTGTTGAGAGAACAAAATTTCCACCTCCTCCACTGTGTAGCACAACAAAAGGATACTTTACTAAGCCTACAAATGCTTATATTATTTCTGAAAAGCTTTTAACATTCAGAAAAAAGAAAGTAATGAAGTTGTAAAACACTATATTACCTTTTGGAAAAAAGTGGATCTGTGAAGAGTTCTGGAACAGGGAGACCTTCCTCTTTTGCTATGAGTAAGAGACCTAAAAGGTGACGGTCAAATCCTGCAATGAAACCCCAAATATGAAGTTAGAAAAAAAATTCTCAACATGAGAGATGTTTTTTTCAAGTTAGAATAATTTTAACATAAGTACCTTTTCCAGCTGAACAATCTTTCATCAATTTATTATGCTTTGTAAAAGCCTGTAACATCTTTTGCCGCCGTTCATGAAGCTGTAAAAATCAAGAAATAATAACAAACTGTACAAAACACATCTGAAAAAAAAACAAAACCTAAGCTCATTGTAATTAGGTTTGGGTAATCTGGGAGAGAAAGATGATTTCTAGGAAGACCTGTGACCCACAGGTCTATGTCTCTTTTCCTTAATTATTCTATTGCTTTTACTTCCCTACAGACCTGCTTCTTGATTATTTCTTTCCTGGAACAGGAAAATAGGGACCTGCTAGCAGCACTCAAGTGTCATTAAGTGTCAAGACAAAAGCAACTGGGATTTCCAAACTAAGCATATCTCCAAAAATGAAAATGAAACAATTCTATGAAATTAAAATGTTAATGTATACGTAACCATGTCTATCAAAACTAAAGAAATAAATGTAATACTAAAATAGCAGTGGGAAAGAAATACGCTGTTGTCTAAACTCTTCAAAATAGGAGTATAAAACAAAACATACCACTGTTCTGGTTCTATTATATGAAACAAGAATCTGATTTCAAAAACATTTAACCACATCAAGAAAAGCTTCCTTTTAAAGGCACTTTGGGTGTTCTGCATTTTACTGGTGTTGTTCTAAAGGCAGACCAGAAGTACTGGGATATCCAAAGTACTGAAAAATGACACAAATGGGCTTCCTTTCAGGTCTTCCCTGTTTCTTAGCCTTTCCAAGTACATACTTCTCTGGCAAATGAACAAATGCTTTGAAAACTTCAGAAAAGGTATCTCAAAGTATTTTAATGATTCAGGGGAATTGAAGCAAAGAAGTTAGTTATTCAAGGGCCAAGGTTCCTTTAGAACACTTAAACGAATCCTTTGAATTTCTTCTTTTCCAATACTCACGCTAGCAGAAGGATCCTGCATGGACTGACACCACCTGACGGCTTCCAGTGTGCATGGTCGCATAGTCTCTGTACGGCCATGATAAAAATATCTCGTCATAGCTGTTTCATAGCAACAACCAGGGCTACGAGAAAAAAAATCAAGAGTGTATCATGAGAAAGAAAATGTCCTAATGTCATTACAAATAGTTTTCTAATAAAGCTAGCTTTGTTCAGAGACTAAGCTTTATAATATATAGACTAGAGTTGAGACTTCCAATAAAAAAGAGGTGGATTTCAGTAGCAAAGAGCAAAAAATACTGATGATATCGGCCGTTTCAAAAGCTTGGCTGCTGTCAGGTATATACACTGTAGTCTGTGGTAGGAAGCCTCTAATATGGTCCCCCAGTGAGCCCCACCTCCTGCTATTTATACTCTGGTGGAACCCCTCACTTCGAGTGCAGGCTAGACTTAGTGATTTGCTTCTAATGGAGAGAATATAGCACAAGTGATGGGATGTCACATCTGAAATTAGGTTACAAAGAGAGCTCTCTCTTGCTCTTACCTCCTCTGAGGAAAGCCAGCTACCATAGTGGAGGCTGCCCTATGGAGAAGCCCAGGTGGCAAAAAACTTGAAAGAGGCCCTCTGGACACCAGCTAGGGAGGAACTAAATCCTGCTTATAACCATGTGAGCGAGCTTGGAAGCAGATCCGCCCTCAGGAGAGCCTTTTGATGAAAACAAAGCCCTGGCTGACACTCTGACTACAACCTCGTGAAAAACCTTAAGTCTGAGGTACCCTGCTAAGCTGCATCTGATTTACTGATCCACAGAAAATGTGACATAAATGTTTGTGTTTTAAGCTACTAAGTTTTGGGGTGAATTGTTCCATAGCAATAGATAATGCAGACTCCTTGGCCTTTAAGTTCCTTCATAGAGAACATGAATGACTAGAATTAAGTAGAAGCATTATTTAAGAAGTTCCCCAGAGGGATATCTGTCTTCCTGGGCTAGACAATGATGTAACAATTTTGGATGTAAAACACTCTTCCTTTCCTGGTGGTTAGAATGTAAGTAAAGAGATCAAATGGCGTGAGAGTAAAAGGTCTGAATGTGGGCACCAGGAGGGCTCAGCAGTTACCAAGCCTCTTCTACTCAGTGTTGCTGTCACTCTGGGGCGAAATAGTATCCTTTCAAGGTCTGAAGAGGAAAACGCAAATAACATTTTTAAATGGCACTAAAATAACATTCTTTCAAAAACAATTAAAAATAAAAATGAGTAATAAAATATCACTACTCTGTAACCTTTAATGAAATAATAGATCTTCATGATAACCCTCACTAAAACACTAGGTAAAAAAATTCTGGGGAGAAACTTTATAATGGATGCTGGCTGATGAGTGAGCCCACTCTCAATCCTAAAGCGATGAAACAGAAAGCAAACAGCATTGACTATTTGATTTACTTTTGTAAAAAATAACAAAAATAAGAATTTATCCTTATCAAGTCTTTAGCTCTACCAATCTGCAGGAAATACAGGAGACTGAACAACATGTTAAATATGTTATACAATCAGGAAAACTTAGAAAACTCTACAGGATAAATGACCCAGTTTCTTCATCAAATAAAATGCAATAAGAAAAAGGGAGGGAAAAGATTCTTAAAGTTAAAAAAGACTTAAGAGACATATCAATCAAATGCAATGTGTAAAACTTATTTGGAACCTAATCTAAACATACCGCCTGTCTAAAAAAAAATGTTATGTGAAATTTCCAATGCCTGCCAGCTATGATGAGCTAGCTTGTAGCAAGCCAGTCCTGTTAGAAAAAAGAAAAACTAGATTAAAAAACCATCTATTTGAAAGCTCTGAAGAATTGTCAAGGCATTCAGGACGTAAGGGCCAAGATCCTGTGAGAAGAGCAATTCTTTGAAGTGAAGCACCTCATTTAATGCTGTTTTTCCCCCCTCAAGGAATCTGACGTTTTGTACGTAAGCAGAAAGGCAGAGAAACCGAACAGAAAATTACTGCTAAGAGGCAAAGAAATTGAACAGGGCTTTAAGTAATTTCATGATGCTGTTGAAACAAAGTTAGAGCTTAGAGCTAACAAGGCAACCAGGATGTGAGAGGCCAGGATCTCAGATAAAGAGGGAAGACCAGAGATATGAGCCTGACAGCCTGAGCTGCTCTTCCCTCAGGCATTTGCTGACCTGTAAATGGAGCAGGCTGCAAGGGGAGAGATCAAGGAGAAAGTGGTTGCTTACAGGCTCAGAAGATAACTGAAGCAATCAGTTGTTTCATGGTTCTAAGAGGATAAAAATTAAGAGTTACAGTAGAGGGGCCTGTTAAACACCCTAGGACTTTATGACAAATAGAAATAGATCAGTCTAAAAGACTCTAAAATTCAGCCTAGAACCAATACAATCCCTGACTGGATTAAGATAAAGTACTCTAATTGCCCACCATAAGATAAAGAAAATCTTTGAAGGAAAATAACATCATGTGGAGCAAGGTCTCTTGACCTTGGCACTAGTGACATTTTAGACTAAATTTTTTTGTTGGGAGACTGTCCTGCACATTGTAAGATGGTTATCAACATCCCTGGTCTCCACCCACTAAATGCCAATAGCACCGTCTCCCCAAGTTGTGACAACAAAACATGTCTCCAGACATTGCCAAATCTCAACTGGGGCAACCGTGCCCTTTAAAGACAATGAATGTACTGTCTGGTACTATAGTTATTAACCATATATATTAGCATATGAAATGTAGCTAGTCCAATTTGAGGTGTACTGTAAGTATAAAATGGACAATGGATTTTGAAGACTTATTGCAAAAAAGGGAAAATGTCTCATTAATTTTTATATTGTTTATAAACTGAAGTAATATTTTGATATGCTGGTGCTACTGTTTGAACATGTCATATGTTGGAAACTTAATCCCTAAATTAATATGTTGATGGTATCTGGAGATGGGGCCTTTGGGAAATAATTAGGATTAGACAAGGTCATCAGGGTATGACCCCCATGGTGGGAGTGGTAGCTTTATAAAAAGATGAAGAGATCTGAGCTGGAATGCTCTTGCCCTCTCACCATATGATGTCTCCTGCCATGTTATGAAGCAGCAAGGCGGCCCTCATCAGAAGCCAAGCAGATGCTAATACCATGCTCTTAGACTTTCAAGCTTCCAGAACTGTAAGAAATAAATTTCTTTTCTTTATTTATAAATTACCCAGTCTCAGGCACTCATTTATAGCAACAGAAAATGAACTAAGACAATTGCATTAAATATATTATTAAAATTAATTTCACCTCTTTTTTTAAAAAAGACTAACAGATTGTAGGGATTATTACTTGGACTAATTTCAATACTGTTGTGTCTCAAGGAATAGGAAGGCCTGAGTAGAGGGCAAGAGACTGAGGAATGGCTGGTTGGTGGTGCTGTCAGAACACCCACATTTATCAATTTAGTTTGCTGTCTTCTATGGGCATTGACAGAATTGAAGGGAGAAACAGATCTTCAAAAATAGTTGGAAACTTCAATATCCAACTTTCAATAATGGTAGGATATCTATACAGAAGGTCAATAATTAAATAGAGAACTTGAACAAAGCAATAAATAATTAGACCCAACAAATATAGAACATGCCACCCAACTACTATAGAATACAAATTCTTCTCAAGTGAAAATGAAACATTCTTCAGGATAGATTATATATTAGGCCTCGAAACAGGTCAATAAATTTAAAAAGATTGAAATCATACAAAGTATCTTCTTCAATGAAAATGGAATGAAGCTAGAAATCAATACTAAAAGAAAAACTGGAAAATTCACAAATATGTAGAAATTAAATAACACACTCTTAAACAACCAATTGGTCAACTAAGAAATCAGAAGGGACACTAGAAAATTCCTTGAGATGAACAAAAACAAAAATACAACATACCCAAATGTATGAGATGCAGCAAAAGTAGTATTCAGAAGAAAATTTATAGCTGTAAATGCTTACATGAAAAAAAGAAGAAAGATCTCAAGCAATAAGCTAAGTGACCACATTAAGGAACTAGAAAAAAGAAATTCAAACTAAATCAAAAGCTAACAGAAGGAAGAAAATGATAAAGATTGGAGTGGGGATAAACAAAATAGTAGTAAAATTGAGAAAAATCAATGAAACAAAAAGTTGGTTTTTTGAAATGATCAACAAAATTGGCAAATATTTGGCTACAATAAGGAAAAAAAGAGAAGACTCCAATTACTAAAATCAGTTATGAAAGAGGAGACATTAATACTGACTTTACAGAAATAAAAAGGATTATAAAAGAATATTGTAAAAAACTGTATGCCAATAAATTTATATAACCTAAATGAAATGGATATATTTTGAGAAACATACAAACTACAAAATTTGACTCAAGGAAAAAAAAATAGAAAATACCAACAATGGAAAAGTTGGTTTTTGAAAAGATAAACAAAATTTACAAACCTTTAGCTGGAATAAGAAAAAAGGAAAATGCCTAAATAAGCAAAATAACTAAGAGACAAGAAAGATGACATTACAACCAACACCACAGAAATACAAAGGATCATCAGAGACTATTATAACAGCTATATGCCAACAAATGGAAAACCTAGAAGAAATTGATAAATTCCTAGACACATACAACCTACTAAGATTGAACCATAAAGAAACAGAAAACCTGAACAAACCAATAACAAGCAATGAAATCAAAGCAATAAAATATCTCTTTATCAAAGAAAAGCTTAAGACCTGATGCCTTCACTGCTGAATTCTACCAAACATTTAAAGAACTAATACCAACTCTACTCAAACTATTCCAAAAAATTGAAGAGGAGGGAACACTTCCAAACTCATTCTACGAGGCCAGCATTATCCTAATTCCAAAAACAGAAGGGGACACAACAAAAAAGTAAACTACAGGCCAATATCTTTGATGAACACAGATGCAAAAATCCTCAACAAAATACTAGCAAACTTAATTCAACAACATATTAAAAAGATCACTACAATCAAGTTGGATTCATCCCAGTGATACAAAGATGGTTTAACATATGCAAATCAATAAGCTTAATTTATCACATCAACAAAATGAAGGACAAAAACCATATGAGCACTTCAACAGATTCTGGAAAACCATGTGATAAAATTCATCATCCTTCATGATAAAATATCTCAATAAACTGGGTAAAGAAGGAATTATATCTCAAGACATTAATGGCCATATAAGACAAACCCACAGCTAACATCATACTGAATGTGAAAAAATTGAAAGCCTTTCCTCTCAGATCTGGATCAAGCCAAAGACGCCCACTTTTACCACTTTTATGCAACATAGTACTGGAAGTCCTAGCCAGAGCAATTAGGCAAGAGAAAGAAAGAGGCTCCAAATTGGAAAGGAAGAAGTGAAATTGTCCTTGTTCACAAATAACATGACCTTATATTTTAAAAAGCCTAAAGACTCCACCAAAAACTGTTAGAACTGATAAATGAATTTAGTAAAGTTTCAGTATACAAATCAACATGCAAAAATCAGTAGCATTTCTACATGCCAACAGCAAACTAGCTGAAAAAGAAATCAAAAAAGGCAATCCCATTTACAATAGCTACAAATAAAATAGACTACCTAGGAATTAATTTAACCAAAGTAGTAAAAGATCCATACAAGGAAAACTATAAAACACTGATAAAAGAAGTTGAAGAAAATGCAAAAAAAAAAAAAAAAAAAAAAAATGGAATGATATCCCATGGTCATTGACTAGAAGAATTCCT
The DNA here is from genome assembly GCF_000956105.1 of Propithecus coquereli. NCBI lineage: Eukaryota > Metazoa > Chordata > Mammalia > Primates > Indriidae > Propithecus > Propithecus coquereli. The sequence continues at coordinate 2,315,805 of NW_012144855.1, read as the reverse complement.
ATTGTTAAAATGTCCATACTACCCAAAGCAATCTATAGATTCAACACAATCCCTATCAAAACACCAATGATATTCTTCACAGAAATACAATAAACAATCTAAAAACTCACATGGAACCACAAAAGACCCAGAATAGCCAAAAGAAATCCTGAAACAAAACGAACAAAGTTGGAGGCATCACATTACTGGATTTCAAAATATATTACAAAGCTATAGTAACCAGAACAGCATGGTACTGGCATAAAAACAGACACATAGACTAATGGAACAGAATAGAGAGCTCAGAGATAAATACACATACTTACAGCCAACTCTTTTCAGACAAAGGCACAAAGAATACACACTGGGGAAACAAGAGTCTCTTAAATAACTGATGCTGGGAAAACTGGATGTCCATATGCAAAAGAATAAAACTAGATCCTTATCTCTCACCATATATAAAAATCAAATCAAAATGGATTAAAGACTTAAATGTAAGACCTGAAACTATGAAACTAATAGAAGGAAAACATTAGGGAAATGCTTCAGGACATTGGTCTGGGCAAAGACTTTTTGGGTGACATCAAAAGCATAGGCAACAAAAGCAAAAACAGACAAATGGGATTATATCAATCTTCTGTATAGCAAAAGAAATGATCAACAGAATGAAGGGACAATATTTGCAAACTATACATCTGACCAGGGATTAGTAATCAGAATATATAAGGAACTCGATTTAATAGCAAAAGACAATAACCCAATTAAAAAAATGGGCAAATCATCTGAGTAGGTATTTTTCAAAAGAAGACATACAAATAGCCAACAGATAAATGAATAAATGCTCAATATCACTAATGATCAAAACTACAATGACATATCATCTCACTGCAGTTAAAATGGCTATTACCAAAAAGACGAAAAACAAATGCTGGCAAGGATGCAGAGAAAAGGGAACTCTCGTATACTGTTGGTGGGAATATACATCTGTATAGCCATTATGGAAAACAGTATGGAGTTTCCTTAAGAAACCAACAATAGAAATACCTTATGATTCTGCAATCCCACTGCTTAGTATATATTCAAAAGAAAGGAAGTCAGTATTTCAAAGAGATACCTACACCCACATGTTTATTGTAGCACTATTCACAATAGCCCAGATATAGAATCAACCTAAGTGTCCATAAATGGATGAATGGATAAATGCATTATGCAGCCATAAAAAAAAGAATGAAATCCTGTCATTTTCAGCAACATGGATGAGCCTGGAGGACAATATATTAAGTAAAATAAGCCAGGCACATAAAGACAAATACCTCATGTTCTCACTTACATGTGAGAGTTAAAAAAATTGATCTCATGGAGGTGAAGGGTAGAATGGTGGTTAAGAGGTTGGCAAGGTAGGGAGCAAGGGGAGAATGAAGAGAGATTGGTTAGTGGGTATAACACTACAGTTAGATAGAAGGAATAAGTTCTAGTGTTTGATAGCATAGTAGGGTGACTATAGTTAACAATTTATTATATATTTCAAAACAGCTAGATTTGGAACATTCCCTACATAAAGAAATGTTAAATGATTGCGGTAGTTGATATCCCAATCACCTTGATTTGAACATTACACATTGTATGTATGCATTAAAAATATCACATGTATCCCATAAATATGTACAATTATTATATATTTTTTTTTTTTTGAGACAGAGTCTCACTGTGTTGCCCGGGCTAGAGTGCCGTGGCGTCATCCTAGCTCACAGCAACCTCAAACTCCTGGGCTCAAGCAATCCTTCTGCCTCAGCCTCCCGAGTAGCTGGGACTACAGGCATGCGCCACCATGCCTAGATAATTTTTTTTCTATGTATTTTTAGTTGTCCAATTAATTTCTTTCTATTTTTAGTAGAGACGGGGTCTCACTCTTGCTCAGGCTGTTTTCGAACTCCTGAGCTCAAACAATCCGCCCGCCTCGGCCTCCCAGAGAGCTAGGATTACAGGCATGAGCCACCATGCCTGGCCTACAATTATTATTTATATATCAATTTAAAAAAAAACAAGATTGAAGGGCTTTCACTTCTGCTTCGGATGTATCAGAAAGTCACAATGTAATGTCTCTCCTATTCTAAAAATGAGTAAAGGCTGGACAATCTACAAAATCATAACTTTTCATGAACTCATAAGAAAACTGAGGTTGCAAGAAAACCAAGTGATTTGAATGCCAAAGAATGACAAAGCCTCTCATAGAAGAGAACAGACATTTCATAAATATCAAGTGAATACTGTGATAAGATATCAAGGAAAAACTGAAACTGTCACGGATCAAAACTCTAATACACTTTTGACAGAAGTACAAAGTAGTACACAGTGCATTTGGAAAAGAAGTAACCAAAGACACTGAGGAGTTAGGATGGACTAGCTATATACCCTTGGACTTCAAGATTCTGAAAATGGAAAATGAATGGTCCTTACCGTCCATAAAGTCTGTAATAGGCCAGCTGAAGTGCAAGCTGAACAAACGTATCAGGGTGAAGCTGATGCTTCTTGGTAAGCTTTTTGCCAAAAGATGTAAAAGCATATACCACAGTTTGTAGATCGGATGCCTAACAAAGAGAATTAAATGGGAATAGTGAAAAATCAACTAAAAAGGATACACCAAACAGAACCAAATTATTATCTGCATTAATCATCAGACATAAAGAATTAAAGGCATTAAAGCTATAATTTTAAAATGTTTTATGCTGACATGTTTGAATGACAAATTTTTATAAATTTTGTTAAAAGAGAAAGCATTACTATTTAAGAGAAAAGTGAAAAATCTACCTCTTTGAGATACTGGGCTTTAGCTTGGTCGATGTCATTTAATACTTTCTCATCCACAGTGAAAACAAGCTCCTCTGGAAGTGGTATGTCCTGTACTTTTTCTGAACCCTGAAAACAGGAAAGACTTAAAAATATTTTATCTATAAAAATCTTAAGGGAAAAAAGATGAAGCATTTGTTCTAATATACCTTCCATCTTCCTTCATTCTTCAAAATGTTCTCGTCCACATAATAGCTGACATTCACCAAAACCATTGCATCGAAAGGAGCATGCTAAAATGAAAACACACAGGATTTTGAATACTTTATGTCAACTTAAAACCTGATCCAGTATTTTATCTTCATTTTGCTTCCACTCTTAACAGATAGTACAGTATAGAACCCTCAAATTACTCACCTCCTACTGATAAAGATAAAGGATATCCTACAGTATATAGTGTAACTGCTGTTTTATATTTTGAAAAAAGAACAAATGTTTACAGTTGGAAGCATCTAACTGAGGCTCTTGGGGTCATTGTGGGTCTGTAAAGCAAACATGAACAATCTAGAGAAATTGCTATTTTTACTACAAGTCAAAGCAGGTGTATGTATGCAATGCTAGGATGTTCAGGAATTTTAAGAACTGGAGGGGAAAGCAGATGGGGATGGGAGCCTATCTGAAGGCATTTAGGATGGGCACAAACTTCTTCAGATAAAGACATAGGCTACTAGGGGACAGTTAGAAGGCATAACTATTTTGTGTGTGTATCTCCACAAGAGTGTCCAGATATGGCATAAATAATTCTCACTGTTTAAGAAATGTGAGAAAGACGGGCTGGATATTATAGGGATGTCACAGATTCGGCAGCTATATTTGGAGAAAGGAATTGCAGTTAGTGAATTTTCCCATCATTTATTTTGGAGGACAACTTTTTTGCCCTTATTTTCCCCATGTTCCTTTGACAACAGTTACATCAGTTGGTTCCTTCTCTTACAACTACTACTTTACATTACACACAATTATCATTCATGAACTGAATGTATTACCACTGCAAGTCTTGGAGGGAAAGAAGGAAAGGCTTGAGATATGGGCCCAATTTCAGAGGAGTAACTCGGTATATTTTAAATGTAACCCCAACACTATAGCTCTGCTGCCCTAAATCATGGCCCCATGAAGCCTATGAGCACAGTTTATTGTTACCAATTGTGTAGCGGCTACATCATCAGGGAAGGCTCTTGAGAGAGGTCAGTACAAGATGCGAAAGCAGCACATATAACAAGACTCAAAGGTCACTACGAATCCATTTTCTAACCACATCTCACGACTGTGTAGTAATTTTACGAAGAATGTTCAGATATTATCACATACATTGTTTCATTTGAGACAATAGTATCGACTTCTAACTATTCTACTGGAACCAGTAAGAAATAGCAAGAATGAAGGATGTAAGTTTCTTTAACTTATAATTCTATCCACCTATCCCCTGATAGAAAGCTAATAATCAATTTCTTTAAAAAGTTAGGAAATCTGAAAAACTCCAATGCTTTCCTCATGCTTTATTTGTTCAAATAATTTTTACCTTTCATTTTTATTCCACTAATAAGGAGGCAGCATGTGTGACATAGTGTTTAAGAATGTAGGCTTTGGTTCTGAATCCAAACCCCACCACTTCTAGCTGTGCAATGGTAAAAAATTCATTTGCAAATGATTGCTTTCGCCAGGATCTTCTGCAAGGGCCAGATGTCCACAGCCACCTTCCTACAGTCCTAAAGAGCTGTGGGGTGGCCGATCTGATCACCACCTGCTATGGAGGGCAGAACTGCAGGGTGTGCAAGGCATTTGCCAGAATTGGGAAAAACCATTGAAGAATTAAAGAAGGACATGCTGAACTGGCAGAAGCTCCACGGACCTCAGACTTCCACTGAAGTGTACTGCATCCTCAAGCAGAAGGGACTGGTGAACAAGTTTCTATTCTTTACTGTAGTATATCAGATCTGCTATGAAGGCAGACCCATTCAAGAGATGTTGTCTTGTCTCCAGAGTAATCCAGAGTATATATAAAGTGAATCATGCAGTGTGTTGGGGAAAACTCTGCCTTTCTGCTCAATCTTTTGGATTCATATGGAAACCAAGACCTGGAAACATGATGTCTGCCTGACTGTAATCCCATCATGGATATGTATGAATTTTTACAGGTTCATTTTTTAATTGTGAGAGGCAGTTCATTGGCTAAGATGTACTGGGTAACAACTAAACACACGTGAATGTGTGAGTGTGTGTAATGTTTCTATGAACCCAAATTAAATGTCCTTTGTAAAAACTGCTTTTGAAATCTCCCCACTATGGTAGTTTATAAGATTAGAACTATCTCAGCTAAATTTGTTAGATGTAATTCATATGCATATGAATGGGGGAATTTTTTGTTTCATTCTTTTGATGTTGAAATTCAACCAGCAATAACATCATAAGTAGAGTGGAAGACTGAATGTATTCAAAGATCAACAGATTTAACTTTTAAACACTATCTCAAAACCAGCATAATTAACTACTTTATGGGTTGATCTTTTTTTAACAATTAGATATTTTAAGTTAGATAATCCACTTATATATTTTCCTCTCACTGCAGTTTTCTGCATTTTTAGTCTTTTTTCTCTTCATTAGCTGCCAGAATGTGCTTCCATAAAGGCTCAGCAGCAGAAGACAGAAAGCTCATTTGGGATTTTCTTGCTATGACTGGGACATTCTTCTGATTAACAACAGACACCTGTATGATGCTTTTGGTTAGTTAGTACTTTTTTGCACACATTTCTCTTAAGCCTCCCAGATCCTCTGAGAGGGGCTACTATTATATCCTCTTGTGAGATGCAGTCACTGCCTGGTCACCTGGTGAGCAGGGACAGAGCAAGGAGTCAAGTGTAGCCCCAAGGTACAAGAAATCACTGGGCTGATTTGACCTCCAGCCAACCGGCTGTGGTGAACACTGTGTACAGCCTTTCCTGAGGCCACAGGAGGGCTTCCTGCAGCTGTGATATGGCCACTGCACTCCAGCCTGGGTGAAAGTGCAAGACCCTGTCTCTAAAAACATTTTTAAATAAATAAAAAAAAGAGAGTAACTGTCTGCAGCTGACAGGTCACAGAGAAATCGAGGGAAGAAGACAGGAGGCAGTTAAGTACCTTACAAAGGACAGTTTACATGGAATAGGAAAGATATAAATTAGACTAAGGAAGGTCAAAGAGAATCAAATAAGGAGCTGGAAAGAAGAAAACTAGAAAATTAACAAATATTTTGTCAATAGTGGACTCAAAGGAAGAGTAAAAAATACAAATCTTCAAAATGACTCATGGTAACCTTTCACTGTAGTTCTGATGAGCTACTATAATAGACATTTAGTTTTAGCACCTGCTCATCAACCAATCCACCTTCTGAAATAACAGCTACTTTGTTGTTCTTTAGGCAACCACCACACCACTCTGTAGTGGTCTGAATGAGACTGATTCTACCCACTAGGTTCCCCGATGGGCACATGATTCACACAGGCCAAGCATTATTCCCAGGCCTTTTGCTGGAACCATTAGAAAAAGAAGCTGGCTATTTCCATGGCAGTCACTAAGCTATGAAGACATGAGACTGATTGTAGGTACAACAATCACATTGGGCAGGCAATCTAAAAGTGAAGCCAAATAGAGGAAAGTAATATCAAAAACTGGGGACAGGGAGATTGCTAATGAAAGCATTTAGACAATGGAAGTCAGCCTCACCCAAATTTAGCTATAACCCTATGCCAACAAGTATCTTATTAAGTTTACGCCAGTTTGATTTAGGTTACAATCACCTAAAACTGAATACTGATTAATATAACTACTGAACTTTTGTTTTAAAGTGTTCTTGGTTCCTAGACCTCCTGAAGGCCTACAAGAAAGTTACAAGATGTAGCTAGTAAAGATGACCATGGGAGGAAAACAGAAGAGAAACAAGAAAAGTTGTTTTTTATTTTTTATGAGGAGGGTCAAAAATGATAGTAATTGCCAAACATTTTAATATCCATAGTTCCAAAGATCAAGTGACATTTTAAGAAAATAGTTACTACATAAACCTTGAAATCTAGAAATATATCCATGTACATTTCCCTGTGCACAGGACTTACATGCAATGCCATATGATATCTTTTAAAATAGGTATTCTCAGCAAGTAGGTAACAGTGGGTTTTAAGAGTTTATACTATATAAATATTACATGGAAATTCCATTTTGCAGATATAGTACACACCGAACTGTTGCCCTTACTATAGAAGAAAATAACTTATATTCTACTTCTACTGAGAATTCATAACTCAAGTTTTTTACTATAAGGCCATGAAACTAGTGTTTACTTATATTACACTACAGCACAGTGTAACTATTTGTGGTTTATTGGCATTAAATTAACCTAAAAGAGTAAAAGGAAAGAAAAACTTGAATAGTTTACTTACATCACAACTACTACCAAATACTCCATTAGAAAATGAAATCAAGTTATAGGATTTGTCACCCCAGCGTACTGTTGGATCTCCAATAAGGGCCATTGCAGTTATCTAAAATAAATTTAATTTTTCCAAATTAAAAGGATTTTTAACATTGGTTTGTAAGTATTTACATCGTAAACACATATATATCATATGATCTTTCTTCTTCAGGTGAACCAAATTTAATAAAATGATAATATAGTTATATTCAAGAGATAGTATTTCTGGCCCTGACTTTAGCTGTTTCTCAAAATCTCAAGAAACTCCTACTATTAATAAAAAAGAGAATGCTGGTATAATATTCATGAATGTTTAGAAAACATACAAATGAAAGAACAAAACTTTTGTAACTTGAATAATATAAGAGATCTTGATAAGTACATTAAAGTCTAGTTAGGAAGAGAATATTTTAAGAATTCATATCCCACTATTCTTGTTTTTCAAACTATAAGTTTTGGCCCATTAGTGAGTCATAAAATTAATTAGTGTATCATATCAATGTTCTTTACCAAAAAATTAGAATAAAAATAGAAGAGTAATATCAGAGTACATCACAGATAGTAAAAGTAATTACTGTTTTGTGAAACATATATATGTGTATACATGCATGCACATGTGTGTATATATAGTGGGCTGCAATCTAAATATACTTGTAACTACAGATTATGGTCAAAACAGTTTGAACAACACTGCATTAAAACATGTTCTTCCTTAAGAAGTCTGGTAATTCTCTTCCAAAAAAAAAAAAAAAAGTTGTTTTCTAGTTACAAGGCTTTTCGATTCTTGAAAAAAATTATCCTGAATAATTTTTTCTGATTTAATATTGATGAATACGTTATAAAACAATTTAAGTGTTTCTAAAAGACTATGAGACTTCTACTAATACAACTACTACCTTTTTTTAATTTCCCAGGAAAGGAAATATCACTCTGGGGGCTGGGGGTAACACAAAGTAAGGCCACATTTACCCTTAAACTCACTGAAGTCAGTGTGTTTGATAAAAATCAAATGATATAATAAATTACTTACTAGGGTGATATAATTCATAGGGCAGACCCTCTCAACTAAGGTGTCAAGATACACTAGTGTGGGTTATACATAGATTCTCATGTCGCCTTTGGCAAGAAAAGTTCATTTAACCCAGGGTTCTGTACAAATTTTCTCTGTGGGCCATCAATGAAAAGGTTGAGAAACTCTGACGTGGGATATGCAAACAATGGTTGTATTTCTTCAAACAAAGGAAAAAATATATCTAAACAATCTTAAACAATGTGGCAAGGATTTACAAAGCACTATTTACGTATAAGGTTCAATTTGGTGCATGTATATTTCCATAAGTAAAAGTTTTAAGAGCCTGAATATAAAAAAGAAAAAAAAAATCTCATGTTCATTACATGTAAAAGTCCTCCAGAAAAATTTATGAGAAAAAAAACAGAACAAGGCCGGGCGCGGTGGCTCACGCCTGTAATCCTAGCACTCTGGGAGGCCGAGGCGGGCGAATTGTTTGAGCTCAGGAGTTCGAGACCAGCCTGAGCAAGAGAGACACCCCGTCTCTACTAAAAATAGAAAGAAATTAATCGGACAACTAAAAATATATACAAAAAATTAGCTGGGCATGGTGGCGCATGCCTGTAGTCCCAGCTGCTCGGGAGGCTGAGGCAGTAGTATCGCTTGAGCCCAGGAGTTTGAGGTTGCTGTGAGCTAGGCTGATGCCACGGCACTCACTCTAGCCCGGGCAAAAGAGTGAGACTCTGTCTCAAAAAAAAAAAAAAAAAAAAACAAAACAAAAAACAGAACAAGATAGTTGAGTACCTCAGAATAATCTTCTGGTGTTACATGTGGACTGCCATCCTCTATGGAATATACCAGTAAGCTGCTCTGAATTTTTTCTAATGAAATGAAGTTCTCTGGATCAAGACCAATCAGATACTCTCGTGCCTAAAGGGCAAGAAGATAATGATTACATGTTATAATTTAAACACAATATATCCAGAAAAATCTGAAAAAGAGTTTGTTAGAGAAAAGATTCATTAAGAAAAGTGTAAATCATAACCTTAGCCCACCGAGTTCGCTCCTCGCTAGTCAATGCTGCTATCCCAGGTCCATCAGGTTCACTATGGCACTTCTTGTAGATGTATGTCAACTGTCTTATGGAAGATTAAAGAAAGAGGATTCAAAGAGTGCACAGGCAGATAGGAGCTAACACTGATCAGCATTTAAATGTTTTGATATACACCCAAAGAAACCAATTATGAGCTCAACAGCACTATATTTCCTACAGCACATCTTTTTTTAGAAAAGTGATTATGTGTTTTATTAACACAAAAAGTATATCTGACAATAACTTAAGTAAATAAATTTGAGTTTGGCTGATATTTATTTATTCTTTGAAAATGTACATGCACTTCCAGATTCCAAGTAAATACCCTTTACAATGGAGAACTTGAAAAATATCCTGGTAATAGATCTCACAAATATTATGTACATCATATCTAACTAAAAACTATGTGTATATATACTTAATGAGAGGACTTTCTGTATACCCAATTAATATGTTTTACCCAAAAAACAGAAATACCATGTATTAAATGTTTTCACATGTGCCTTTTTTTTTTTTTAACTTCTAACCATTATAGACTCTATTAGCTGAGGATAAACTATTGCCTCCCATATTATTCTATCCTCCCAGTCTGAGAGTTTCATGTCTCTTTATACATACAGCAGCTAAATAGAAGGGTTCTTTCATAAAGAAATAAATTTTCATCAGTCAAAAATCCACAGAGCTTTAGTTTTATCCCACTTATTCATGACACATGCTAAGAAATTACTTCAATTTAAAAGCTTCCAAAGATTCCTTAGAAAGCAAACTAAGGTAGCTTAACAAATGGTCAAAAAACACCACTAGTAAGCCATCCCTTATTTGTGGTTTCCTCATTCAAACTTGGAAAAACACAGCTATCAATTTGCATAATTTCACCCTATTTGTTAATTATAACACTGACGAAGAAATTTCCTTGCTGCAAAATCCCCCCCTTTTATTTGCAAATTAATGGTGTCCTGTGGAGCAGATGAGGGTTTCTTCACCAATCTGCATCTGTGGTGGGAACAACTTGCCTTGCCTCTCTTCCTACTTACTTGTCTTTGCTAACTACTGATTTTGCTCCAGTTACAAATAAAGCCTCTGCAGTTTTTGGCTACTTGGTGGGCATAGTAACTAGCACAAATTCTGAATTTCTAAATAAAATCTACCTGTTTTTCTCCACATGCTTCTTGTTGCTATCCTTTCCTTACCATCTCCAAGCACCAGTTTTGACTATGAACCTTCTCCCTGCTCCCTGAAATGGTCATTTTCATACTCATTTTACAAGGTGGTCATTGTTGGGGAGAAATTACAAGGGAAAATGTGTTAAACCTGAAATGACATTTTAAGTCTGATAGTAAAAGGTCACATAATGTCCAAATCTTCAGTAAGAGGAACAGATATGGTAACTAGCATAATCCTTCTTTTCCTTTAACTTGGTTATCTATGCACCTGTTTTTCGGCTATACATTCAATTTTTTATATTTCAAAACACAAAGATTTGTATTAAAAATATCTGCATTACAGAATTGTACATCTTTTAAAATATTCTACACTTGATGTCTGCACACAATCTAGTTTCTGCCTTCGTTACTTCCCACTCACTCTTTAATTTACTATGATCTGGTTTTGTCCTCCAGTGATTATCTTGAAACTGCTTTTCTGAAAGTCACCAGTAACATCACGTAAAAGAAAAAACCTGGTAGCTTTAGCTCAATCTTATTTTCCTCATAATGTTTGACATCCGGGTATAAATCTTCTTAAAATTATCTTCTACCTTGACTTTTTTGCACTGTTCCATTGTGATCTCCCTACCTCACTGACCACTCAGTCTTTTTCATTGACTATTTGTTCTCCTTCACTGCCAATGTGTCTTTCCCCAAATTTCTTTCACTGGCCTCCCTGAACTCCTCTTACAAGTTTCTCCCTTGCAAATCTCATCCATTTCTTTAATAGCTTTAATTATCACTTTTTTTTCTTGTACCATTAACTTTATTCCAGATCTTTAAGATCATATTAGGTTATTGAACGTGAAATGTATGACCTCCAATAAATTGGACATTTCCTACCCAACAACCCAACACATATGGGATCTTGTCCCATTTACCTGACCTTTGACGAATAATTCCAGTTACAAGACAGTACAATTCAAGGTTTCATATAATAGCCACTTTTCCTCATGCTCCAGCACATACACTGGATTAGAATAAAACCATTCTCTTTAGACATAAGTTCATAGCTATAAGTTGACCATTTAGCCAAAATTTTTCCCAAGGGACTTTCAGATGGAACTTTCTTATGTTGCTACAAAACTTTACAAACAAACAAACACAGACAATACAGGGAATCCCCAACACAAAATGTCAAAGACTATCAAACAAATGGGAATCTAAAGGGTTCAGATGCCACCCCAAAATGCCTTACTATAGGGCTGGAAGGTTCAAGACCCTCCCTAAATGGTGGTTTGGTTCCCCCATTCCCTGGGAACTACAAATGAGCTCCAAATTCAAACCAAGTTCCCTAGTTCCATTCAACCTCACAATTTCACCCCCCAAACGGCATAGCTCCAAACAAACAAATAACCCACAGGAAGATGTGAAAACCTCCCAAATGGGTGAAATCAGGGTCTTGGGGTGCACCCCAGGGAACTTACCAAACAAACAAATGGCCATGGCATCTGGACATTTCCCAAATCTGTTTCCTTTCCCTCAACTCAATTCAGGTTGGCTGGGGCTGCATCCATTCAGGGAGAAAGAGACGGGACTTCCCTAGATCTAAACAAGCCCCAGCAACTGCTGGGAGAATCCCTTTCTTTCTTACCCAAAAAGGCAACATTCCTGCCCATGGCTTGACCCAGAGCTGTTCCCTGCCTCTTCCAGCAGTCGCAGGGTGCCAATGGGCCTACCCAAGGACACCAAATCTGTTACTGAAAGCTCAGCACTTGCCTTTGAGGCTGCATCAGAAGAAAGAGGACAAGTGGTTTGAAGAGACGAAAAGAGGAGTTTATTAATTTGCCGGCAAATGAGGAGGATGGAGACTCCTGTCTGAAATGCCATAGTCCTTAATTATTACCTTTATGTAAGAGGCAACCAAATGTCTAACTTCACCCCATTTTCTCTCTAAATCTCTGTTACCAAAGTTCCAAATGTTTGTTGGATAGCTCTACCTCAATTTCTGCCAACATTTCAAACTAAGTGTACTTTTAAAAATTATCTTCCCCCTTCTCAAAAATTTTTTTTTAAGAAGGGTCTTAGAAGAAAACAAAAGTATAAATCATCACATCCCTGGATTAGGCAATGTTTTTTTAGATAGGACACCAAAAACACATGTAACCACGGAATAAAATTGATAAAACTATACTTTGTCAAAATAAAAACTTTTGTACTTCAAAAGAGGCCATCAATAAAGTGAAAAGACAACCCCAGAATGGGAGATATAATTTGCAAATTACATATCTGATAAGGGACTTCTATCTAGAATATATAAAGAGCTTATAACACAATAATATAAAGACAACTCAATTAAAAAAATGGGCAAAGTATTTGATTAGACATTTCTCCAAGGAAGATATACACATATGGCCAAAAGGCACATAAAAAATATTTAACATCGTTTTCAAATATAAACCACAATGAGATCCCACTTCACCCTTACTAGGGTGGCTATAATCAAAAAGGTGAACAATACGTGCTGGTGAAGATGTGGAGAAACTGGAACCCTCATACACTACACTGCTGATGGGAATGTAAAATTGTGTAGCTATTTTGGAAAATAAGTCTGGTAGTTTCTCAAATGGTTACACAGAGTTACCATAGCACCCAGCAATTCCACTCCTAAAATACACCCAAGAGAAATAGAAACATATGTCCATACGAAAACATATACACAATGTACATGGCAGCACTATTCATAATAGACAAAAAGTGGAAGCAACCCAAATGTCCATCAACTGATGAATAGTTAAATAAAATGTGGTATATCCATACAATAGAATATTATTCAGCCATAAAAAAAATAAAATACCCACACATGCTAAACCATGGCTGAACCTTGAAAAATTATGCTAAGTAAAAGAAGCCAGACACAAATGGCCACATGTTGTAAGATTCCACTTATATAAAATGTACAGAACAGGCAAATTTATAGAGATGAAAGTAGACTGGTGGTTGCCTAGGGCTGGTGGAATAAGAATGTTTGGGAGATGTGTGAAGTGACTACTAATGAGTAGGGAAGAGAACTGGGGAACAATGGGGAGTGACTGTTTATGGGTACAGGGTTACTTTTGAAGGTGACAAAAATGTTCTAAAATTGATTATGGTGATGATTGCACAATTCTTTGAAAATACTAAAAAATACACTGAATTGTACATTTTCAGTGGATAAATGGATGGCCAGGCATGGTTGCTTATTCCTGTAATCCCAACATTTTGGGAGGCCAAGGCAAAATGATTGCTTGATGCCAGGAGTTTGAGACCAGCATGGGCAACATAGTGAAACTCCATCTCCACAAATAAGTAAATAAAAATAAATAAATGGGTAAATGGTACAGTATGTGAATCATATATCAATAAAGCTGTGACTAAAAACAAGAAAAAAAGAATTGAAATGGTTCTACCTCTCCTGTTGCCTCCTCCTGTTATAGTACTATCAGCCTACCCATGCAAGTTGAAAAACCTCAGTCATATTTAATTCCTTCCTTTCTTTCTAAATCCAGCCACCAATTATTATTATTTTTATCTCCAAAACATTTCGTGCATTTGTCTCTTCTTCTAAAACACCAACCTCTTACTTCTTAACTGAATTACGGCAGTAGCTTTTAATACATCTCTTTTGAGACTCCAATTCACTAAGGTTCAGAATCTAACCAATCTATCTTCTAATATGTATCTTATGTTTGTAGAGAAAAATTCATACTGCACAGGTCTGGCCTGATCACCTAATTCATATACACACACTTGTATATTTTAAATACAAACACATACATACACACACACACACAGAGTGAAATCCTACTGTGGTGCTAAGCACTATATTAAGCAATGAGGAATTAAAAAATAAAAGACCTGGTAACTAATCTCATAAGAGCTCCAGCTGCATGTGAAAATAGAAATAAATGATTTCAATACAACATTATAATCAATATAACAGAGAGAAGTACAATGGGATACAAGGTATACAAAAACCCTAAAGGAGGCTAACTCATTGGAGTTTGGGCTGAGGAAAGGGAAAAGGAAATTAGGAAATAGTTGACCTTGTAGTTAACATGTGAACAGAGACATAAAGCATGAGTAAGAATTCACCGGGTGGATAGGGCAGGAGAGGGCACTCCAAATAGAAAGCATGAGTATGTGCAGAAATCAGGAGATAATCTGACCAGGACTGCTAGCAGAGCAATGGGGTAGAAGTATAGGATGCACAAAGAAGCTGAAGTGATAGGCAAGGGTCAAATATAGACTACTGCTAAGGAATTTGGACTTTATCCTAGATTACAAGGAACCATCTAAGAATTATAAGATACATTTATATCTGAATTTCAAAGCCATAAGACTGATGACAATGTGGAGGATGTGTGGAGATAAGAAAACCATTATGGAGTTTAACAGTTGAAGCAGAGAGGTAATGAAAAGTTGAACAAAGACAATGGAGGTGGGGAAGATGGAAAGCATTTGAGAAATCTTTAAGAAGCAAAATGGAAGATAAAAATATAAGAGGAAAGAAACAGATGGGAAAAGAAGCCTACCAATACCATGTTCACAATGGAAGTTACTGTTACCCCTCTTTTGAAAGAGACAAGGAAATAGAGAAATATTAATATTTTTCTATTAAAACTAAGCAATTATAAAAATAAACCAGTGTAACTGCAATAATAAGAGGAGTTAATATGTGGCCTCAATGTAGCAAGTGCTGGTCTGGTGGCAAGCCGAAAGAAGAACATGTAGTCTGAAATGGACAACTTTTAGACTCCCCAGATCCAGACCGTTGTTGTCATCCCAGAATGCAGGCTGGTGTTGTTAGAACTTTTGATTTATTTTTTTAAAGAGATTTTTCACAGATTTCACAGGTTCACCGATTTTTATGTGAATTCTCCTGATTTTTAAATAATGTTTCAAATTCTATTATCCAAGCAAAACAGGTCATGGGCTGAATTTAGCCTATGCAGCACATGTATTCAATTTCTGGAAGAGTAGCCTTGAGTAATCCAATTAATAAGCCTGATCTAATAATTACATGTAAATTTTAAAACAAATTTTAAAATACAGCTGAAAGATACGAATATTATCTAAGACAATAGGAAAAGATTTAAAAGAAAAGATAAATTTGCCTACATCAAAATTAACAATGTACAATTTCCAAATTTTTTTTTAATTTAACTAGAGGAAAATGTTTTCAATAAAGGATTAGTGTAGAGACCATGTAAACAAGTGCTATAAATCAATAAGAAAAACATAAAATAGCCAATAGAAAAATATGCAAAAGCAACTCACAGAAAATACAAATGGCCTATAAACATATATAAAAATGCTCAACCTCACTAGTAATGAGGGATATGCAAATTTATATAATGTAAACCATTTTTCAACTGTCAGTTCACCAGATATGTTTTAAGTTTAATAACACCACGCCAGCAAAAATATGGGGAAGTGGGTGTCATTATATGATACTGGCAGAAAAAATAATGCCACTTTGGATGACAATTTGACTCTTAAAAATTTTAAATGTATATACCTGATGACACAGAAATTTCACTTCCAATAGCAAGCCACAGATATTTTCTCCAAATACACAGAGGTGTGTTTGACAATGTTCATTATTTGTTACAGCAATAAATGGAAATAACTTCAATGTGTACTGATAGAGAAAATGACCAAATAAACTACAGAATGTCCATTTGATGGAACTCTATAAGTTAAAAAGAATAAGGTAGATGTACCTGCACCATATGAAAATATCCATCTTATTGTTGATTAAAAGAAAAGTTTAGAAAAATACCTAAAATAGGCCTGGCACAGTGGCTCACACCTATAATTCTAGCACTTTGGGAGGTCAAGGCAGAAGGATTGTTTGAGCCCAGGAATTCAAGACCAACCTGGGCAATAGCGAGACCCCGTCTCAACAAAAAATAAAAAAATTAGGCAGGCGTAGGGGTATGCACCTATAGTCTCAGCTACTTGGGAGGCTGAGGTGGAGGATCGCTGAAGCCTAGGAGTTGGAGGCTGCAGTGAGCTATGATGATGCAACTGTACTCTAGTTGGGCAACAGAGCAAGACCCTGTCTCAAAAAAAAAAGGAAGAAAGAAAAAAACCCCTAAAATACCACCACTTTTTTAATGTACAACTAGCCATACCTTGTGCCACACACAAAAATCAATTTTAGACAGACTATAAATGTGAAAGGCAAAACAAAATTCTAGAACATAAGAAAATATCTTCTTGGCACTGGGTTAGGGAAAATTTTTTAAAACAGAACACAAAAAGTACAATCCATAAGGTAAAAGATCACTAAACTGGACTACATTCAAATTAAAAACTTCTGTTCATCAAGCAGATGTCTTTAATAGAATGAAAGGACAATTAGAAACATCTCCGATTCTGTGCACAGAAACACACACTACCAAGAAAGAGCTCCTACTCAGAATGTATACAAAACCCCTACAACACTCATACACTAGTGGAGGCACTTATTAGTACAACTACTTTGGAAAACTGGCAGTATCTACTGAAGTCGACCATACGCATGCCTTATAACCCAGCAAATCCTCTCTTGGGTATAATCCAGATAGAAACGCATGCACATGTGCACTAAAAGACTTGTACATGGATTTTCACTGCACCTTTTTTTCATAATAAAAACTGTAAACAACTGAAATGACTACCCTTGGGAAGGAGTGAAAGCACAGAAGAGGCATGAGAGGGGACCTTCTGGAAAAGTAGAAATGTTTTATTTTTTGACCGGGATGGTGGTTATGTATTTAGCTATGCACTTCCATGTGCACTCTTTTTTGTATATGTTTTCAATATTTAATAAAAATAATTTAAGTTATAAATAGATATACACAACTTGATAATTATAAAATAATCTAGGAAATCAGAACAATTGATTGTATAAGAATTATTAATGTCTTAGAAGTCTTTAGATATGATAATGGTACTGTATATTTTTTAAGAGTCCTAATATTTTAGAGATATTATACATACTAAAATATTTACAGTGAAAGGGTATTATGTATGAGATTTGCCTCAAAATATCCATGGGGGAGTCAGGGGAGGGGCACAAGAAGTATAGCTGAAATAACACTGACTATGAGTTAGTAACTGCTGAAGCTAGTAGTTGATAACTGTAGAAGCTAGAGGATGGGTACATAGGGGCGCTTCATTACATAATTCCTTGTACATTTTGAATTTTCCATAATATACTTTAAAAACATATATATTCAAAATAATAAATACCATATGTACACATACATATAAGAGTACATACTATATATGAAAAATGTACATATATTTTTTAAGCTATATGTGCATGTAAATTCACTGCAAAAGATCTGGAAATGTGGAACACACCAAATTACTAACAATTCTGGGGAGGGCATGGAATTGGCAATAACTGTAATGTTTTCCTTTTCTCCAAGTAGAACATATTCAGATATACCTAGTAAAATTAAAAATTAATTTAAATTAAAAATAACATAATAACATACAAATATATTTTTTAAAATAAGCATGTATAAAATTCTTATTTTTCAGCTTATTGTCACCTTATAGAAAGGCAATCCTAAGCATTTACATTTTAACTCAAGCAAAAGCCTAAGACCTAATGAGACTGAAAAAGTAGTGTGAAAACCTGAGAAGCTCTGGTGGGGTCATCAAACATCCTTCATGTATTACATCAAAGACGAAAACTCGGCCTCGACACAGCACTGCAATGTGATTTGGGGAACACCCTTCACTCTCTGGAAAAAGAAACAAAAAAAACAAGACTCAAATCTCCCAAAGATAAACAGGAGTAAAACTGCAAACATCCAACAGAAAAAATAATCATTCCTTCAAAATTTTATCATATATTCATCAAATATATCACATGAACAAAAACAACTTAAACTAATGGAATTTCAGTTACTATGATATAAACACATACTCTTGAAACTTGTCCACTGTGAGACATCTAGAAATCCATTAGAGTTTCAAATATCTGCACACCCTGAGAATCATTTAATCTCAAACTACTGCGAGGCTTTCTAGCTTTGACTGAGTGTGACACTTAGAGGTAAGAGGTGATTTTTTTTAAGATTAGAGATACTGTAGATTGGAATGATCCAGTAAAGAGAAAAAAGCTGATCGGCAGCAGAGAAGATAATGCAGAAGCAAGGTCCTTGACGAGGCAAGAGGAAATGGGATTCAGACTACTACACAGAGTAGTCCTTAGAAGTCCTAACAGTTCCTTTAATTTTAAAAAGGGAAGGAAAAGTATATGAATGTGCAATAATATATTGCAAGGGGATAGTAGGAAGGGCATACTTTTAATAAGTATGTTTTCTATGGCTGCTATAACAAATTACCACTAACTTAGTGGCTTAAAACA
The DNA here is from genome assembly GCF_000956105.1 of Propithecus coquereli. NCBI lineage: Eukaryota > Metazoa > Chordata > Mammalia > Primates > Indriidae > Propithecus > Propithecus coquereli. The sequence continues at coordinate 2,296,878 of NW_012144855.1, read as the reverse complement.
ACACAAATTTATTATCTTACAGGTCTGAGGGCAAGAAGTCTGAAATGTGTCTTATTGGGCTAAAATGAAGGTGTCAGCAGGGCTGTGTTCCTCCTAGAGGCTCTAGGAGAGAATATGTTTCCTTCCTTTTTCCAGCTTTTAGAGGCTGCCCACATTCCTTGGCTTAGGAACCCATTCCTCCATCTTAAAAGCCATCAAGGAAACATGACAACTTTCTCATGCTGCCATCTCTTTGGTTGTCTTTTGCCTCCCTCTTCCACTAACAAGAGCCCTTGCGATTATATACTTTGGGCCCATGGGAATAATCCAGGATAATGTCACCATCTCAAGGTCAACTGATTAGCAACCTTAATTCCCCTTTGCCACGTAACCTAACATATTCACAGTTCTAGGGATTAGAAAGTGAACACCTTTAGGGGGCCATTATTCTGCCTACCACAGATAGGCTGGTAAATTTTGTGATGAAAAGATTACTTATATTTGTTGAGAATAAGAAAAGAGTTTGTTAGCTGAGAATAAGGAGGGAGAAAAGCATGAAATAGTCTTCTCTGGGAGTAAAAGAATAAGCTAAGGACATATAAAATAGTGCTGTGGGTCCACTTGAGATTTAACTGACATCAGTAAGTGAGGTTTTGTGGTTTTCTCTGGCCAAGTAAATTGCTAGGATAGGTATCTTTGATATGTAGAGGAAAGAGATTAAATTTTAAACAATGTTAAGGTTTTACCAGATTATTATTGGGGGGTGGGCAGGCAAAGATTTAAATGTGCATACAAAGGAATGATTACAGTGAAGAACCACAGAAAGAAGTGAAGACTGGGGGTGGGGGAAGGAGGAATGGACCTGTGAAGAGCGATAGCATCACTGAGCTGTAAATCGTGGCCAAAGGAGTAGCGGAGTTGGAGTACCGAGGATGTAGTTTCCTAGAGCTAGAAATTGAAGACGAGAGGCCATGAATCATCTACAATTGAAGCTAAAGTTATCAAGAATGTGACTGAGTTGGTAATGGAAAGAACGACAGTGAGACCAGTGCTAAGGCAACGGATGAGGGGAATGATCAGGAGGAAAGTCACTGCAACAACGACAAGTAGCAGTGATATAATCTGATTGTCTTTCCACCCTCCCCGCCGCCCCCCCAAAAAAAGCTCAATTGTTAAGGAAGAAGGGAAAATGGAAAAGGGCAAAGGGGAATAAAGAGGATACCAACACCTCCCACAAGCCGTGTAGTGCCATACAAAGGAAAAAGAAAATACCCCGTGAGACAGTTACAGGGGAACTAGCGAGCTTGAAGAATAATCGAGTTTCAGTAATAGTACCTTTCACAGAAAAAGTTGAGAATATAATGGATTTTGCTGATCACGAGCTCCAGAAAGTACAGCAGAAGGGGTTGGAGAAGTGGTAAGGGTGGGTCGGAGCGGTGGGGAGCCTGGATTAAATGAGAATATGCACAAATCCCTAACTCTAGATGTCAAGGGATGGTGTGGGAAGCCTGAAATTTTGGGGCAAAATGAGGTAAACAGGGATAAAAGACATCACTGTTCATCTTTTCCATTCATATTTGGGCATTAAACTTTTTGCCATGAATATAACCCAGTTTCTCTAATCCCTTTAATTCTTTTACTCACATCAAGGTAAATGTGTGTTGGCTTGAAAGCATTAAATATCTCAAGCATCTAAAGAGGTTTATAAAGTAGCATTGAGTTCTACATGAACGTAAAATCATGTCTCTCACACTGTGAACATGATTGGCTATAAATTTAAAAAAAAAATTTTTTTTTTTCTTACAGAGACAGGGTCTTGCTCTGTCACCCAGGCTGGAGTGCAGTAGCGTGATCAGAGCTCACTGTAACCTTGAACACCTGGGTTCAAGTGATCCTCCTGCCTCAGCCTTCTCAGTAGCTAGGACTATAGGCACATGCTGCCATACCTAGCTAATTTTTTTATTTTTATTT
>NW_012144855.1:2244560-2294528 GCF_000956105.1 Propithecus coquereli | reverse complement strand
ACACACAGCCAAAATTTTTACATTACAGAAAATTTTATATAAGAAAAACAATCATTCATATAATTATATGCTGCAGTAATTATGAACTGTCAATAAATTCATAAAAAGTAAAAATTCCCGAAGTAACTGGAACCCAGCAGTTACCACAGAATTTTCCATTTCAAAATATGCTAGGACACCAAGCAGAAATTGCCATTAAACTGTCAGTAAAAACATAAATTTGATGTGTTAATTTGAAGGGATGTGCCCCCAAGAAGAGTGACTCCAGGCTTTCACCCTATATAAGAAGGGAAAAAAAAGCATACTCACAAAGGGAAATGGGGCATGATGAGCACATATAAGTGAACAAAAAGATAATTTGGATAATAAGGAATGAGAGTAGAAAGAGAAACACTCCGATCACATGCTCAAGGATTTCCTTAATGCTGATTCATAATTTTTTTCTTCCAACTAAATTTTAATTTCTCAAATGATACAATATAAGCATCAGGTTTGTGTTGAACCACGTAAAACATAGTTTAGAAAATCTATTCCTATCCAGGAGCAGTGGCTTATGTCTGATGACGCCACTGTACTCTAGCCCGGCAATACAAATTCTCTGTCTCAAAAAGCAAACAAAAAACAAATAAAATAAAAAATGAGAAAATCCATTCCCATAAATTATATACGAACTAATCAGAATGACTCAAAGATAAGATTCACAGAAAGACTTTGATTTGTCAAAGCCCAAACAAAAATATTCTTCAAAATTGTGTGTCATACACTGTCATAGTAGAAAACTACCCAAATTTGGGTAGCAAGAATACTCAAATTCCAATTCCTTTACTAAAAAATATACCCACATTTTTACTTACCCGTCCTAAAATAACTGATAACTGAGTCTCTAGTAATTCCAGGAACCTTGCAAGTAGAAAACAGCATTCGGAATTGATTCATATCTAAAGGAGTATTTCCGACTTTATGAACGGGCACTTTTTCTCTATTTAAAAAAAAAAAAGTATTTTGATCAAGAAGTCATTATAAAATTTAAAAACCAAACAGTCACAACTGTGGTATTCATCCCCAAATAAGTAAATTAAGCTTCTCAACATTTTGCCACCTGAGACTTTAGGTAAACCTGTTATTATAATAAATTCACGTAACTGTCCTTACTTTCTTAATAGCTGCCAGTAGTTCAAGTTATGCCAAAGAATTATACTTCCTCTTTCTAACTGAGTGCCTTCCTTTGGAGGCCAGTAGTGTTCAAAATGAGCTGCAGGACCCGCAAAGTTGACATTCAGTTGTGATGGTATACGAACATCCAGATAAGCAACATTCAGCCACCACTCTTCCAGCTAAAAGAAATTGAGAACATCAGCTTAAAGTTCTTCATTATACTTGAATGTGTAACTGCTGGCAATAAAAGAGGCAAGCTACATTTCTTCTTTAATTATCCTTCAACATTTAAAAATAGGGCCGGGTGCACTGGCTCAAGCCTATAATCCTAGCACTCCGGGAGGCTGAGGCCAGACAATTTCTTGAGCTCAGGAGTTCAAGACCAGCCTGAGCAAGTGCAGGATCCTGTCTCTACTAAAAACAGAAAATTAGCCAAGTGTTGTGGTGCACGCCTGTAGTCCCAGCTACTTGGGAGGCTGAGGCAAGAGGATCACTTGAGCCCAGGAGTTTAAGGTTGCAGTAAGCTATGATGATGCCACTGCACTCTAGCCTGGGTGACAGAGCGAGACTCTATCTCTAAATAAATAAATAATTTAAAAGTATGTCCTCTTGTTTTAAACCATCATAGATATTGAAAAATGCTACTGTGATTTTTTGGAACTGTAGGATCTTAGATATTATTGATACTTGGTTTAACTACACTATCAAAACATGAAACAGGAAAGAACTGAAAGGCACCTTCAGACAGATCATCATATTAAAGTCATAAATAGGACTTGTAAGCATGGTCTACACATCACCTGCATCAGAACCAAAAATACCCAACGAAGCACTTAGGTGTTTCCTCAGAGTACTTGAGGCATAACCGATAGCCTATAAATCCTTACCTAATAATAGCAGTTACTAAGGCATTTACAATTTCCTTTTCCAAACAAAAACTGAAATACTAAATCAGAAATAGAAAAACTTTTCAGTAGGCTTAAAACTAATTTAGAATTTTCATAGATACCGTTTTCCCTGTGCCCCTCTTTTACAATATGCAACTGAATTTCATGTGTAAGTAAGCACATCTTATCAAATTACCTGGAGTTTTTTGAAGAAATTGATGCTGTAAATTATAATTAGTAATTCAGAAAAAGACATAAGCAATAAGGATACAAGCAGAACAATTTCTGTATCTTTACTTCACTTTAATTAAATCACTCAAGGCTCAAAGCTAAGAACAAAGGAATCTGGAGGTATAAATTTTTATTATTCCATAATAGATAGCAATGGCTCATGAAAAAAATCAGCTTCCTTTTTATTTCTAAAACTAAAATATAGTACAATTATTATTTCCAGACTAAGCCAATGCTTCTTAATTGTGAAAATTCATCCTCTGGTTCATGACAGCAAAGTACAGAAGTGGTTGACCTGAAGAATTCAAAGATTCTTTGTGGAAAATTATTTAGACCCTCAATAATTATTATAACACCTTCTCCATCAATTTATCTAACACAAAATATTCATAACCATTGTCCACTCCAATTTTTTAATGGCCCCTTTTCTATGGTTTATTTTTATGCCACATATGTGATATGTATTTTAGTGGGTTTTTCCTCAGGCTATAGTCATCTGGACAAAATGTTTCTCTTAAGAATGATCTACAAATCACCTCAATCAGAACCACATGGAGTGGTTGTTAAAATAAGGATTTTTTTTTATAATATTTTATTTTTTGCACTTAAACCATTACATGCTCACAGACCTATAATGCTAACTAAGAATTAGAATGCTATTAGTTTTTCCATTTCAGCTTGTTACTTTCTATGACAGTGCAGGAACCTAGCCAGCATTTTAAAAGAAGGATTTCTAAGCCCCATTCCAGACATACTGAATCAGAATCAATGATCCCAGGAAATCTGCATTTTAACAAGTTCCCATTTGATAAGACAGGGACCCATGCACAACACTCAAAACTCCCCACAGTTAAGTGATTCATTCATTCTTCTGAATGATGATAAAGACAATAATGACTACAAAAAATTTTATAGCAAAAATTTGAAAATGAAGGCTATGTACATTTTTACTTCTCATTCTTTAATAATGAATTTGTCAATCATAAGTATAACAACAAATACCCAATTTCTTTTTCCTTTTGCCCTTTCAAGTAATTTCTGGTGCAATTTTTCTCCAATTCCATTTTGAAATTTTTGAACTATTTCATCAGTTTTCTTGTATTCTTCTTCATTTGCAAATGGCTTTACTATAAAGAAAAAATACATATTAAGGTATTTAGACATCAAGCACCACTAAGTCACTTCTATCACTATTGTTACTTACACAAATCTTAAGAATCGGATAGGTAAAAAACAGTAGTACTGTATTAAATATCACAGCAGTAGGATAAATTACAAGAGTTTACAACAAGAAAATGGTTGAAAAGCAACAATGAAAAACACTGTAAAAAAATAAAACAATGGATATTATGTAATCTGATAACAATTTCCTAAAAAATTCTTTTAAAATCATTCTAGATAACAGTTAAAATTACGGAGGCAGGACTATTGTCTAACTATTAGTCTAGTGGAAAAGTAAATCCTATTTAGCTACAATTAAGAGAAATTAAAGCAACTTTCAATTAATGTTCAAATCAGAGCCTTGAACATTATGTATGTAAATACAATATGTATGCAAATATAAATACTACTCAGAGTAGTTCAGGGTGCCTCATGGACAATAATGGTTTCCTTCCAAAAAGAGAGGATACAAAGTCCCTAGTCTATGAAAAAGAAATTTTCTGAAAACTAAACTATAAAATAAATTAGAAATCAGGAGACATTAATATCTTCCTTTGATTTGTGCCTCTTCAAAATCTTGGCAATCTGTAAATTTAAATAGCCATATTCAGAGACAGTACAAGTAAAGTGAATACTCAAAAACAGTGAATAATCAGTGAATTAAAAAAAAGGAATTAGAATTCCCAGATAAAAGATGAAAGTACATGAGAGAAAACAGGGGAAAAAGGAAAAAAATATCAAAGGGCTTCCAGTTAAACAAAATGAATCAAACACGCAGATTTATCTCCATTCCTTCTAAACCCACTAAAATGACAGTAAATTAATAAAAAAAAGCAAAATCCACAAGGACAAAGAAAATGAAAGAAAAGAGAACAGCAGACAAGTTAAGCTAGTATTTTACAAATTAGAAAACAGAGGAAAATGGTGACTGGCTCTGTAGAATAGAGAAAGTTAATATATAAAACCTGGGGAGTGGAAGGCGGTGGGAGACAGGGGTAGGGTTAGGTGCAAATTAAGTAGCAAGCCAATTCCTGCAGTAGAACCCAAGAGAGGTTCAAGAATTCAAGACACATGGTACCTCTAAAGACAGGGGAATTCCTCCAAAGTCTTCAAAAGTAGCAATTAGGCAACCACCTCATCCACACTCCCCCTTATAGATTTCCTCTACTCTATAAAGCCAGGCAATTTCTTCCCACTGCCAGCAAAATGCATGTTTACTCACAGGAGAAGTTGACCCAGACAAGGCAGAACACATGGATTCCAGATCATACTGAAAAAACGGGGATTACAATAAAAGCATACACCCTAAATAAGGAGCCCTCCAGCCCCCTACCCCCGCTCAGCTCCCAAAACACTGACTTATGCCCCTCTAGTCAAGACTTAAGAGGATTCCTATTTGGGGAACCTGCTCAGTTCAAGAGAAAGGGGCACTGGTATTTGGGTATGCCCTAATGGAATCGCTAGGTCTCTGCCCTATTACCCAACAATAAGGCCCACTAGTTCCCAGGTCCTACCCATGAACACACACTTCCTAGTCAGTTTTTTAGAGTCTCACTAACACATTAACTGCCATGTGAGTTGTATTTAACTCACATCAGTTTTGAGCCTGGGACCTTGTGAAGCATATGTAACTCACATATCTCTACCTTGGGAGCCACACGAAGTATTTTTCAAGTTGCATATAACTCACAGAAAACAATAAAAAATTTTTTTTTCATTAAATTAGAAAGGATCATTTTCAAAGTGTTTATTCTACTTTTGTAATAGAACACTGTGGCCCCAAGAAAAAAATTTTTTTCTAGTGTGACACACAATGTGTTAAACAAGAATAACTAAGGATTGCCAGGGATTTGAGGATAGCCTTTCACATGAGAGTCAGAGAACAAACAAACAGATTGGTGATATCAAAGAGTAAATAGACCAAAAAGGAAAGGCACTAATAATGAAAGGGAAGAAAATGTTTTAATTAAAAGCTTAGACCAAAAGGACTCAGCCCCAAAAGGAGAGAGCAAAAAAGGGAGGAAAAAACTATCAAAGAAACATTATTTTTTAAATTCCCTACAACTGAAGAGCACAACTTTAAAAAAATAAAAGAACCCACTGAATGCTCAGAGAAATGAATGAAAAAAACTACACACCAAGGGACATCACTGAGAAATTCAGAATGCTAGCAATAAAGAAAAAGGGTTAAAGTAAAAAACAGATCACATATAAAGCATCAAAAATCATAGTGACATCAGACTTCTCAGGAGTAATAAACGCCTTCAAAACTCTTTAGAAAAATCATTTCCATCCCAGAATTCTACACTTAGCTAAACAATTCAGTAAATATATTTTTAGGTCTTACATTTCTTTTTCTCTCAAACATCCTTTCTCAGGTAGCTATTGAAGATGTATCAAAATAAGGGAGTAAACCAAGAAAGAGGAAGACACCAATTTCAGGGAGCAGAGACTTCAAAAGAGAGCAAGCGGTGGAGAGAACTGCCAGAATGATGGCAAATGAAAGCCCCAGGATAACAGCTGTGCAGTAAGCTCCAGAAAAGCTAATTAGCTGATTAGAGGAGGAGCACAGAGTTCCAGGATGTCTCCAAGAAGAAAAGAAATGGACAGAATGTCTTACATATTTAAATGTATTCGGGGGTTTTCAGTGTATTGAAGTTTTTGAGAATGAACTATTTATGAAAACAAAGCAAATGAAAAATGAGGGAAAAAATGCAGCAAAAGGGTAATCAAAGTACAATGCATGGTTCACTTGTGAATAATTGCATAATTATAAAGCCTGAATGGTCAGGTTAATTAAGTCAGGTAAATAACAATTAAAATCAGGTGAAATTCTGAATTAAATTAGGTGCCTACTGATTTAATCCCAAATGGTGATTTTGTACAACTATATTGAGACAATGAGAGGGAAAATGTGGGTATGCTAGAATTTATTTATGTTGGGGGCAGAGAGGGTTAGGGGCTGTAAGAGAGCTACATCTACATCTTTTTAGGAATTTATAATATCTACAACTAAAAGACCCAATAAATAGTAATATAAGAATGTTAGTGTGTTCCTGTCTCCCTGTCTCTCTCTCACCTCTTCCACCCCAGAGACAGTAAGACCAATCCCTCTTCTGCCTCCTCCCTCTACTCAACGTGAAGACGATGAGGATGAAGAATTTTATGATGTTCCACTTGCGCTTAATGAATACCAAATATATTCTCTTCTTTATGATTCTCTTAATAACATTTTCTTTTCTCTAACTTATTTAATTGTAAGAATACAGTATATAATAAATATAACATACAAAATATGTGTTAATCAACTATTTATGTTATCAGTAAAGCTTCCAGTCAATAGCAGGCTATTAGTAGTCCAGTTTTCGGGGAGTCAAAACTCATACACAGATTTTTGACTATGTGGAGGTCAGTACCTCTAATCCCTGGGTTGTTAAGGGTCACCTTTAATTATGAGCTTAGAGAAAGAAGCAATTAGACCCTCATCAACTTCTAATAGTGCAATAGCTTTCTAATAGCTAATAATATTAACATATACTAAAAGACTATGAACATACCTGATTCGAGGTATTTTTTTAATGATTCTTCAAGTGAAGGCACAGGCAGTGATGGAAGAGTATCCTGGTACTGAAATGTTCGTTCTTCAGTTGATTTAGCCAATTGGTTTTCCATGATACAATCACAACAGGGAAAACTAAATAAAAGAGAGACAGCCCTCACAACTTCAATCTCATAAATATTCTGATATAGGCTAGATCCAGTTCAATAAACCAATATTTAGGGACCACAGTATATCCAGGATTTGGTTCTAGTTCTTATAGAACTTATAAACTTGTCAGATAGAGAAAACCAACTTAAAAAAAGAGACAGAGAGAATGTAGACTCAAAGTGCTAGAATTCCAAGAGTGATAAGTAGGACAATTTACTGAACACCTACCATTTACCAGGTGCTGCAGTATGTGTTACAGAAAACATATTACCACGCTAACCTTCAAGTTACCTCTGAAAATGCCATTCTTTGCCATTTTACTTATGAATAGACTGAAACTCAGGGAGTTTTAGTAACTTGCCTAAGGTCAAACCCAAGGCTCAAATCCAGATCTGTTAAGACTACAATCTCTGCCCTATACAAATGCAACATGATAGAGGGTGAGGCAACCTGCAGGAAGTCTTGATGGGTAGGTGAGAATGGATGTATATAAAAGGATTATGGGCTTAGAGAGAGAAAATTGAAGAGCAAAGTACGAAGAGGTACAGAAGTGTTATCCAACTATAGAGCTATAGAATACATAAATCATATGAGAAGCTGCTGAAACCTAATTGTACAGATGATGCAAGGCCTACACAGAAGGATTTTAAGTATCCCAAAGCAATCCTGAACATTTTCCACATATGCATTAATTTTCATCAAAGAAAATTAAATTAATTCAAAATGTGAATAAGGTATACAAGTGCTAAATGAAAAATGAGATTTCTCAAAGAAGCCATTATAAATTATATATTAAAATAGCAACTGAGAAATCAAGGAACATTAATACTGAATTAGAAATTCCTGTTCTTTCAAATACTACTTTTTAAAACAGCAAAGCTAAACAAAATATTCTACTCATAGAAGGTTACAAAATTATTACATCAAAACAAAATTTTAAATAAAAAAAACAAGAGGTTACAAAATTAAATACTATCAAAAATGAGGGCATGGGAGAAACCATTTTCAGCCAATACCTCCCTCTCCCCCGCTTTCTTAATAGGATCTCGAATGTTAGCAGAGTATACAGCCACCCATCTATATCTTTCCTATCCTTCCTTGGAGCTCCGTGTGGCCCTGTAATGTATATGTCACTTCCAGGTCATATTCCTGAAAAGGACTACATGTGTTCTTCCTGCACTTTCCTACCTTTTCACTGTCTGCTATGTACTGCCAACTGGAATAGCACCTGGATCCACTTATGGAAGCCATGTATTGAGGTTGTCAGAATCTCCCTACTAGTCCTGGTCTCCTACCTCTAACTGTATTAAAAAAAAACCTTTTATTCATGCCATTGCATTTTGGGCTTTGTTAGGGAGAAGAGCTTAGTCTATGCACTAAAATAAACAGTCCAAAAATGAGGAATAACAATGATCTCATTATTTCTCTGCTTCTATCTGATGACTTTGGCTGTTCTCAATTTTGACCATCAATAAACATGGCTTTGGATCTAACGGAAATGTAGATCTTGGTTCAAGTACAGATACTAGCCATGTGCCCCTAGGTAACTAAGTGATTTTCTTCATCTTAGTCACGTAATTAGATAAAAGTCAGAATTTTTTTAAATGCTGCAAAAGCACAAATATAAAATAATACAGCCTGAAACAATCACATTCTGGCAGGCAGAATTTCTATGAATGGCCTCCCTCCCACCCCCCCCCGCCCCCGAAATACTACCCATGTACTAATTAATCCCTGGCACCTGTGAATATGATGAGATCATTACTCCTGTGATTATGATTGTTATTTACTACAGAACTGACCTTAAAATAGGGATATTGTCCAGGTGGATCTAATCTAACAACTTGAGTCCTTAGGACTAGAGAGCTTTAGCTTTCTCTGGTTGGTGGCAGAAGACAAGTCCGTTTTAAAGCATGAGAAAGACTCCTGGTGCTGTTGCTGGCTTTGAAGATGCAGGTGGCCTTAAAGAACTGAGAATGGCCCCAGCTGACACACAGTCCTTCCTACACATGTTTGGGAACTGAACTCTACCAATAACCTGAATGAGCCTGGAAGTGGATTCTCACTCAGAGCCTCCAGAAAACAACCCAGACCTACAGAAATCTTAATTTCAGCACTGTGAAATTCTAAGCAGAGTATTCAACTAAACCCACCCGGATTTCAGATCAACAGAGGCTGTGAGATAATAAATTTGTGTTGTTTGTAGTAATTTGTTAGGGAAGCAACAGAAGACTAATACACACACAGAAGATAAGCTATTCTCTGTGTAGCTCCCTGCCACTTAATAGATTCTAGAAAACTGGGAGTACTAATTTCATACCCACTAGAGTGCTTAACTCACCAACAGTAGGTACACCTTTAAAATATGAATTATCAGATTCTCTCTTGAAGAGTTGTCTTGAATTCTCAACTACAAAGATCAAACAATGGAATTTCAATAACATTAAGAAAATGGTAATGCTGGACTTAATTAGAGTGGAATTCCTGGGGCAATACAATGTGAACTCACAGAAAGTGGAAAAGAACCAGGAACAGTAAGTGAAGGAATAGACTGTCACATACCAGTACACCAAGAAGATGAACTCAAGACTGTCAGGAGCCTGTTGCAACAATTTTGTTTTGAGACCACAGGGAACTGAACTAGACTGGTGACTGTGGGAAGGGAAGAGACAAGCTTAAACATTTCAGAAAAAAATTAACAAAACCTGGTGAAAGAAAGCGCAAGGCAGACAATCTAGGAGCTGGGAGGCCCCATACTTAAGCTTTTGTGAATCACTGCAAACACACGCAAAAAAAGTCCATCTACTAGAGAGCAGGATTAAATTATAGGATTAACTACTCAGGTTTCAGACAACCGCACCTTCCATTAGACAGGTCCACGAGATACAAAGTACCTTTCTGTGCCCGAGTATCTGTGCCGGAACCCGTCGCAGATCGACGAGGGATCAAAGTAGAAGGGAATGAGAGTTCGGAGACTCCTCCCACCAAACCAAGGGCAGCTCTGCACACACAAGAAGCCACCAAGTGAGAGAAACCCAACCAAGCACCACGACGGACCAGCCTAGCGGCCCAACCTCAGGGATACCTCTCAGAGCCCCACAGGCGAGACGCTTAAAGACACCACACGCCCGTCAAATCCGGACACCTATGTGGTTCTACAAGATTTAACTCTGTTCTACACAACTTAACTTTCCCCCGCCCCGAGTTGGAGGGTTAGGGGAGGGGAGGGAGTGCTATTTCAGCGGCCCAGTCCGTCCTCACCGCCCGGGCCTCGCCTCCTCCGCCGCCGCCGCAGCCTACCGCCGCGCCTGCCGGCTCCCCCTGGGCCGCAAGGGAGCGGGAATTGGACGGAAAAGCGCGAGGGTCCCGCCCCGCGCTCTCCGGGGAACGGGATTGGACAGGAAGCCGCGAGGGTCCCGCCCCGTGCTTGAGGCCGGGCACTGTCACATCCCAGTACAGGCCCGGCCTGCGCTACGGTGGGATCTGGCCCCGCCTCCCGTGGACGGTCTCGGCCCGGGGCTGGATTCTGGGCTACGGGCCTGGAAAAGGCTTGCTCTGTACCCGGTGAGCGGTCTGAACTCTGCGGGGCCGCAGCTTCTTGCCTGGCGCTGGGGGAGCTGGGCGCCCAGACCCGGGACACGAAGGAGGCCCCGCCCACGAAGGTACCCAACCCTCTGGGATGGATGCAGGAACAGATGGCTCAGCCCCATTTTCACCCAACTTCTGCATGACTAGGCGCCCTGTTTCCCTTACTGTTCTCGCTCCAGCTCTGGCTTACCACCCGGCCCTCCCCCTTCCCGATGTTACGCTGTTTGCAGCCCCCAAGCAAGAACTTATACCAATGCTTTATAAAGGAATCTTACTGTCCTGGCAAGAGAACAGTGACCACACAGATCCCTACTTGGCCTCTTTCTCTTCATTCTCTGAGGCTGAAGTTTGCTCAACTCGGATATGCTGCAGCACCCCACGTCATCCCAGGTGTCCTTGCTCTTCTACAGGTCTTCCGGCTACCTAAAGCCATGAAGCCCCCAGGGATGCTTACACTAAAAGCTTGGGGCTGATCTGATGTCTTTTCCTGTCTCACCAAGAAATGTAATTTTTAACCAGACTGGAGCTAGGCAAGTTCTAGAGGAAGATCATAATATGGTTAACTTAGTTTCACAGATTAATTCATTTTACATTTACCTTCTGAAATAAAACATACTGTTTCATTTTTAATTTTAAATAAACTGTTTCCTTTTTGTGGAAGGAAAAGACCAAAAGTTTACACTGGCTCCAAACTTGATATAAAATATAAAGAACTAGATTTCAAATTATCATGTCATTACAGGCCCCAATCCCTTATCTGTCATTCCTAACTTCTTTACTAGTAAAATCTGACCTTAATGGAATTGAGGTTATTTATAACTGAATGTTCCCTTGGTTTGAATAGTCATAAGTTTTCTACAGAAATATTAATGTGTTTGATTACAAATGCAGCTTGCTGGAAGTGTTGCATAATATATGGCAGACATACTTTTCTAAGAAGAGTTCTGAATTCTGAAATATGTCTTGCCAAAAAAGGTTTAGATAAAGGATTGTGAACTTGTAGTAATTTCTGAAAGTATATAAGTACTGTGTTCTGGATAATGTTAAAATTTGCTTACAAGATAGAATTCTTAAATTGATTAATAAAAAGCTACTAAAAAAACCTTCATTGTACAATTTTAGTGAATTTTGACATCTCTTAAAAAGTTTATGCATGTTTAATGCCTGCTGATGGCATAGAATTTAGTGTCAGTTAGCTTCACTCTCTCTCAGTCTTGATATTTAAGTGAAGGCAAGATGTTTCTGTAAAGATTCCTGAATTCAACAGAGAAAAAGTTGTGGGACTGAAGAAAATGAGTGGAACAGAGATTTGAGTGTGTAGAAAAAAATGCTTTAAAATATACTGATAAGCAGATGTACCAAAATCACAAAAAAAGTTATTTTAAAATAATTTATGTTTTTCTTCAAAAATCTGATATATATTGTAATGGCAGATTCAAAATTATGCTGCATTCAGGTCATTTCTAAGAGTGAGATGGGAGATATTGGCTGGTGAGGAAGATGTTTGAGGTACTTGAAGTATTTTTGAAAATAAGAAGTTGTCCCAAGATTACAAATTGACTATGAGTCAAAATATTTTTCTGGAGGAAAACTTGTATGTAGTACAAGTGGTGATAATTTTTTTAAGTTGCCATTAAAAAATCTTTTATTTTTATTCCTATGTAGCTCTTTCTCAGTATACTACAAGTTGAAAAGGCCTTTATAGACAAGTCTGGATAAATTTCCCATAAAAAGTATAAAAATACTAGAAGTTGTTCACATTTTGCTCTCCATAACTAGCAGCTAAGACTTGTGACTCTACTAAGTAATGAAGTATAGTAAATAGCCCTAATGTTATAGGACAAGTCTGTAACCTAATTTCATCCTGATGTATAAATGAGCATACTAAAGAAATAATTATGTGATCTTTTCTTATTAAATATTTTTAATGGGGTGCAGTAGAGGTGTGGTCATTTGGGGAAGTAGACAACAGCAAATTAAAGTATGCTGGGTTTAAAAAGTCAACCCAATATTAAAAATTAACTCCATTACCAACAGCAGATAAACAGTGTTTCATACAAAGGGTCTCTTTATAGTAGTGATCATTCATTTGGGGTTGCCTTTGATGATACTTATGGTACATGAAAATTGAGCACCAAAATCCTAGAGGAAGAGTTCAGATCACGAGGATGTTTTTACATCTCAGAAAGACTCTTATAATAATAAGGAATAACATTTAAAAACATTTTTAACTACTGTATTGAAATATAACTTATATACTATAAAGTTCATCCATTTAAAGTATATAAATAAATGGTTTTTACTGTATTTACAGGGTTATAGCAGTCACCATAATCTAATTTTAGAACATTTCGTCATCCCAAAAAGAAAAATTGTACCCATTAGCACTGCAGTCCCTATCCCCAATCCCTGTGCTGCAGAGTGATCTGTGGCCTGTTAGGAACCAGGCTGCACAGGAGGAGGTGAGAAGGGCAAGCAGCAAAGCTTCACCTGCATTTATAGTTGCCCCCCTACTATGATGCCCTGCATTAAAAACATTAAAAATTACTGGAGAATAAGATGTGTCTTTTTAAAAATTGAGTGCTAGGGGGTATTGTATAGGCCATAAACACCAATACCACAGTATTTTAAAATGTGAGATTATGAGCTATAATAATCAGGGAAAGGTTAAAATAGATGGGCCACTAGGGAAACATGTCAGCAAATAAGGAGGAAGATGGGCTTTCTTTCTGAATATGGTAACAGTATGAGTGTTTGATAAATGTATGAAGGACAGTGAGGAGCCCAGCAGAGATGAAAAGTTTATAGTGGGTATGTATCCACAGAGAGCAATGGATAGATGGTGCTAATAGATGAGAACCTTGGATACTAGAGAGAAAAAACACACAATTTTAAAGCTGGAAATATAACTTTCTCCTTTTGAACATAAGAGACAGGGACTCCAAAGGGGTTCATTTCCTCCACTGCCCATAGGGTCTAGAATGCATATTTCCTGCCTCTCAGCTCTTTCTGCTATACCATACTGTCTCTCAAGATTGCTCTTGGCAAGAGAAAGCTATCATAGGTTTGTTAGCTAGACAGTGTTTTGGAAAGCATAGCAGAGTGAAGGATAAGATGTGAAGAGACAGAACCACAGGAGAGTCTCAATCAGTGCTTTAATTCTCAAGAAGAAATTCATTGCTAAAGCGGAAAAAGAGCTGGCTGCCTAGGAAGCCCTCCCAGTACCCTGTGGCATTATTGTTATAGTTCCTGCATTGCAGAAGGCAAGATACAACACAAAAGTCCCTGTTTTTGAGGATCCGCATCTTTCTGGGAAGTGTTATGAATGCTACACTTAAGTTACACCTGTGTACTTTGAGCTCTGTCTCAGCTGAGCTGGAAGACAGCTGATCTCCATTCCTTGATTACTTCATATTCAGAAGTCAGACAAACTAGATATTAAAAATATGGATTTACACAAAGACAAACTAAGGGTTTTCTTAGAAGCGATCACTCCAATGTATTTAATAGATAATTCTCTTAAGTAGCAATCTTTACAGTATGGAATATATGATTCTATATCATCACTACTTTTCAAGAAAATGAAGGATACTTTTTCTCATATATTGGAAAGTGAGTTTTATGAATGGCCTTTAAATATTATGTATTTCATGTGTATGTACAAAATATTTTTGAGAAATCATTCAATCAGGCACTTAAAAGAATGAATTAAAGGCTCTTCCTTAGTAATAGTTTTTCTCCTGAGAAATAGAAACTTGACAACTTTATGAAGTTTTTATAGCACAACTTTAAGTGACTTCCTCTTGAGTCAATAAAAATAAAATAGTCTTGCACTAAGGTTGTTAAAGAAGCCTAAAGATACTGTATAGTATTAGTGTTTACACGATAGTGCACCAGCTCCTATTCAACATTGTGTTCTTGCTTTATTGAAGCAAATATATTTCATATAAAGTATTGAGAATATGTGATGTGTTTCCTGTGCCTCTTCTGGGTTCTGAGATTTATCTTGTTACATTAAAACCGTTCTACCTTTTGCAAATGAAGCTATAATGTTCTTGAGTAAACAATCATTGTTAATAGATTTCAGAGCAACCTTGGCGAGCCTCAAGATTCCTTAGCAGGACCATTGTAATTCAGATAATGTGGGGTGAGGCAGGGGACCAAAGTCCCAGTCTGGGGAATTCAAGGGGAGGTCCGGAAACCTAGTTCTGCCACTAACATGCACTCTTGAGCTAATCATTGAAACCCTAGGAAGGCCTCAGTGTTCTCTGGGAAATAAAATGGTTGCTCTCTGTTCCCTAACATCTCTACCTACTTTATAGTTCTCAGAAATTTCCAATGAGCTTCACAAGGTATCACTGGGATCAAAGCAGGTTCATTGTGGCAATGTATCCTGCCAGGCAGAAATACCATGGAAAGTGGAGTAGTTACAGCAAGTGTGGGATTTACAATCCACCACAGGCAACTTGTAGGGGTCCTTACAAAAGCAAAGTGAGTTCCACCCCCATCTCTTGGGTCTGCTGTCCCCTCTTTCCTTCACACAAACTCCTGCAGGAAACCTTTGTTATTGTTCTCCCTTTTTTCCTCTTCTCCCCTCCACACCAGCAACCCAGGCTGACTGCACACCTGTTTCCCCACAGATCTTTTCCACTCTCTGTCCTTTTTGCAATCGTTATGACCCATTCTCAGCTGCAATTTCACAGTTACTGAGACTGGGCAGCTTGATACACTTGTTAACAATGGCTGCCTAATACTACAATTGTCTTGTTAGCATATCAAGTATTTTGGACACTGGTGTGCACAAAGAATTTTCTTGTTAGCATTTCAAGTATTAATTCTCTGGTGTGCACAAAGTTGTTTTCTTTTTGTTTCATAGACACTGTTTCCTTTTCTTTTTGTTTCATAGACACTGTTGTGTGATTAGCTAACGGGGTAAAAGGGTATACAAATAAGTATTTATTGATCACTGCTCTTTGCTCAGCATTATGTTAAGTACAGATACAAATCAATGAGACAATTCTGAATTTTTCAGTTTTGTGTTTCCCTGGATATGACAGCTCATAGAAGGTAAGATTCCTAAGGTATTCTTTGTTGTATTTTATGGAGAAGCATGCATATTATGAAAAATAATCATAGATTTCCCAAGTGTGTAACTTCTACAAAATGCATTTGAAATTATGCCTCTATAAGTGCTATTAATATATTTATGCATTTTTTCATTGTTTATACAGTTCTTCTCAACTTAATGCCATCCCTTGCATTAATGTTTGCTTCTGATTAAAACTTCAACATAGAGCACATATCATTTTATTAGACACATTACATGTCTCTAAGACAGTGCCAATCCAAAGTAGGTGTGGCTTGAATTTTTATATGTAAACAAAAAAATAGTGAATAAGAGCTGTTATCCAATATATGAAAGAATATGAAATATTTTATTTCTCTATACTCCTCTGTATTTTCCAATAGTCTAACATAATTTTATACATACATGCATATATACATATACATATTCATGTATATGCATGTATGTATAGATATACACACATATGAATATTTGTGTATATCTATATCCACATATATTTTATGGGGCCTCAGGCTATCATAAGTCCTGTGTCCTGCCCTTGAGAAAGATTATGTGCCATTATCTCTATAAGAGGTCAATTGTCAGAAGCTCAGAAATAGTAAGTGGCTTATCTATAATTATTGAACCAGGAAGTGATGAAGAAAAGACCAGAACCAGGATTTCTCTAGCTACTAGTCTTGTACTTTTCCTGTTAAAATAAAAACAACAGGTGGAATTTCGAGACCACACTTTCCTTCAGCAGTATACATTCGTGTTACCTGTTTCATGTTAAATCTCTGCTATTCCAGAATTTAAAACATGCAATCCAGGCATATATGTGCGTGAGTGATCTACTGTCCTTAACCAACTTGAAAGTTTGTCTTTTTTGGGTATATCTAAAAATGGCTTATACAGTAAAATATATATATTAGACTCTCAATAATACCCTAAAGAATATGTAAAGAAACATTAACAGTGGTTACGGGGTGATGTTTTTCTTCTCATTTACACTATTCTATTTTTTTAATTTTCTATAATGACTACTTCATAGTTTACCAGTCATCAAAACTGATTTCTTTATAAAAAGGACACTGATATTCCTGAGTTCATGTTTTATTCCTCAAATAAGGAAGAAGTTTTATTCAACAAGTCCAAATATATCTTCATGATAAATATTTAACATTAGAATATATTGCTTTTTTTTTTTTTTGAGACAGGGTCTTGCTCTGTTGCCTGGGCTAGAGTGCCATGGCATCAGCCTAGCTCACAGCAACTTCAAATTCCTGGGCTCAAGTGATCCTCCTGCCTCAGCCTCCCAAATGGCTGGGACGACAGGTGCACACCACCACGCCCAGCTGATTTTTTCTATTTTTAGTAGAGACAAGGGTCTCGCTCTGGCTCAGGCTGGTCTCGAACTCCTGAGTTCAAGCGATCCTCTGCCTCGGCCTCCCAGAATTCTAGGATTACAGGTGTGAGCCACCACACCCGGTCTAATATATTGCTTTTTAAAAAATTCTATCACAGACACCTTTAATAATCTGTTGGAGGCTATGAAACCTTCACTCAGGAAAAAATACAAATTTACATATAGTCACAAAATGTTGTAAAAAATTTCTGGACATTCACAGATGCTCTGATGCTCATTCATTTAAACCCAAAGTATGGCTCAAAGCATGTGCTGCAATTTTCATCAGAATACCTAGGATGCTTGCATTAAAGGCAGGTTCTCAACCTTACCCCAGACTTTCTGAATCAAAGGGAAGCATGGGGCCCAGGAATCTGCCTCTTTAACCAGGCAGTGTTTCCCCACCCTCCAAGCAAATGGAATGCAAAGCAAGTGAGAAAATCTCAGGACCTAGGTGTCTATAGAGCTCCCATTAAGAATTCTAAGTAATAAGGGCAAAAGCTAAAATAACAGAGAATATCCATGCCAGTTCTTGAAATTAGGAATCTGAGCAGGAATTTATCTGGTAGAGAAAGGGAGAAGGGGGTGTCCAGCGGAGGAAGGGGCAGAGTTGGTCAGGTAGAGGTATCGGGGCACAGTGGAAGTGTGGACTAACAAGTTTGGCTGGGAACTGCAAAGAAATAAAGGCAGCTTGAAGGGCTCATTCTAAATCATGAGCAAGGCTGCAGAAGTGGCATATAGAAGTCATGAGGGCAAAAATAGTGATGCCAGACTCAGGCTTGTGTAGTCTTGGAAAAATTGTTGACGTTTAAAGAAGTCTTAGTGACATATAGCTATGTTAAGTTTCTCATTGTAAGAGTGTAATGGGACCCCATGAACAAGTATGGAAATAATATTTACCTGGGCAAAAGATAGGAGCTCATGAGATCGTCGAAAGCTATTTCAGAATTATAAAATGTTAGTGATTAGAAGAGACCTTATTAATTATCTCTTCCAATTTTCTAATTAAAAAATGCTTTGAAGTTTATCAAATATTTATTGTCATTTGAGGTAATACTTCTGTAAAGTAAGATAATAAGTTAATATAATGCATATTTCATCATTTTATGGTTGAGATGACAAATCATGATTTGCCTCTAGGTTACACACCGGCAGAGCTCAATTTGGAAGGAGTTCTACTCCCAGATTATTTCTTAAATTTCACAATGCCCAACCTAGACACTAATTTAGTAGTTGTGCCTTGTGCTGTGTATCTATAAGCAGTCTTTGTCCACGTGGTACACTCTGCACATGATAAACAGTGCAATTGTGCACGGGGACAGCTGTAATAACAGCCTGAAACCTAGCACCTGGCACCGTGAACCACAGTAGCCCTTGGGAAACACTGAAATTTGAGTAGATTGTAAAGATAAAAAGAATAATATTCTACAGGAGCAGAAGTGTTTTCAGAAAATGTGAAATCAATGGGTTGGATTATATTTGTGTTAAATGAAACGTAGGCTTTGGAAATGACATTCAATCATTAGGAATGTTAGTAATCCTAGATAAATGTCCACAAACTCATAAGCAAGTGAAAGTTTGTGTTCTGGTTAAATACCCTAATAATTTGGTACTTTTTATTTTTCTCATTTGTTCATCCATTCAACTGTACTTACTGTTGCCCGTCACAGTACTAATAAAACTGATATACCCTCTAGTCCCATGGAATTTACAGGCCAGACAGGGAGACAGCCGTTAAGCAAATGAAATACACAAATCAATATAAAATTAAAACTTTTGTTAAGCTCTATTAAATGAAATAAAATATTATTTTAATTTATATTTGGTGGTAAAGGAAAACTCTCAAAAAAAGAGATAGCATTTAAGCTGAGATCTGAAAGACGAATTAAGTGTTGCCAGGTGAAGATTGCAGAAAGTATCCTCCAGATAGAAGGAAGAGCATGTTCAAAGACTTCGAGGAAACCTGGAGAAGGTTCATGTGGCTGGCGGTCCAAGAATCAGAGGAAGTCTCTCTGTCAAGAGAACAGGTAGGTGAGGAATGAGTTCAGGCAGGAACATTTAACATAATCCAAACCAGCTGGAGGAATCTTAACCCCAGCTGCTGCTTTAAAGTGGTCATTCTGACCTGTGTGAATTCGCATTTTGGGGAGAGAGGAATAATTTAGACTGCCAGAGTGGAGTGTTTTCAGGGACAGACTGTTCATATTGTTTTACAACATGAATAGAAAATTTTCAGCCAAGAATTCATAAAAAGAAGCTTGTCTTGGTTGGGCAAGTTTACTGTATTCCTCTTAGAGCATTCAATACATTCTATGATAGTTTTAGACAGTATAAAATGGTAAGATGCTATTTAGACCTATACAGTTAACTCAGATTTTTGAAACAATAAGGTTGCCTGATGTTGGTGCAGATTTGGGGTGTGTATATGTTACCTCACATGACAAAAGGGACTTTGCTGATGTAGTTACATTAAGGCTCTTTAGACAGTGAGATTTTCCAGGATTATCCATGTGGGTCTAATGTAATCACAAGTGTCATCATCAGAGGGAAATGGGTGGGGCAGAGACGGAGACATGAAATGGAAACAGGTCAGAGTGACGGGGATTGCTGGCTTTGATAATGGAAGAGGGCCACAAACCAAGGAATGCTGGTGACCTCCAGAAGATGGAAAAGGCAAGAAACAGATTATGCCTGAGAGCCTCCAGAAGGAATCAGCTCTGCTGACACTTTGACTTTAGCCCCATAAGACCCATTTTGATCTCCTGATCTCTAAAACTGAAAGACAATAATGTGTTGTTTTAAGTGTCTGGTAATTAATTACAGCAGCAATAGCAAAGTAATACAAAATAGACATACCAATTACGTGCCCGAGGGCCACATCACTAGTGAGGGATGGGTGAGGTATCGAACCTAGATCTCTCTGACTCTCAAATTCATGCTTGTAGCAGTATGACTTATGTATAAAGTAAGAATGATCTCCAGTGAGATGTTATTAGAGATTTATTCTAAAAGTCTGAATTGTTTGAGAAAAGAATATATCACAGTAGAGATTCTGAATTAGATTTAATATCAAATCAGCCTTTCATATGTCATAATTCCCCCTGTCAACAGCTTGTAAGACAAACTGACAGACGGGCCAGAAGCAAATCTTGAGTGAGAAAGAGAACATGACTTTTCCAAATGCTCTTTTTTTCCCTCTCCTCCACCTACTAGTAGTACTATCACCGTGACCTACTTATTTTCAATTCTTGAGTGCCTATATGAACTTTATGTATATATATATATATATATATATACACATACATACATAAAGTTCATAATCCTTTACATACATTAACATTTTAATAAAGACCTTTAGTATACTGCGTTGCCATTCAGACTTTATGGTATGTAACTAGAGCGAATGGGAAGAATAAAGAGCAACAAAGATATTGATTGCTGGCTCATGAAACAGCATAGGGACAGGACTTCGGCCCCTCACCCCTGACTATGGAAGTCAACATGACCTGGCCTAATTAGCTGCATGGAAGCTAAAGCAAATAGTTTCCTAATTGCCAGAATTCAGCCCATACCCATATAAGGAAAGGGCTAAACCATTTGTCTTATGAGTAATATTTTTCAGGACCACTGGAACAAGATACTGATATAAGCTGATAAGACAACTTGCTGCAGAGAAACCAGACTTATCTGGATCTAACTGCCTCAAGCCAGAAGAGACCTGACCTTACCCTGACTTTTTCCTTATGATCTCATTTTAATGCTAAAAATCATGCCCAGGGATGGAGATTTAACATGCTAATAAGACATGATGCATGAGGAAGCTTGTAATAGAATATGCAGGTACAAGAAAATCTCCACCTCTACGTGCTTACACATCACCCTTTTCCTGCTTAAGCCTCTTTAAAATTCTCCCTGAACTCCTCCTGGGGAGCCAGCCTGAGGAATTTTTCCTTTGCGCTGTCTCCCTTGTGCTCAAGCATAAGCCCCCAAAAAGTCTTGCCTGTGGCTCCCATTGGGCTTCTTGTTAATTTCTATTATGCAGAGAGAAGGGCCTGCGCCAGTAACACTCTGAGTCTAGGTCATGCTCGATCATGATCATCCTAAAGGTTAATGTCTATCTCCCTTTTCACCTTGCTTCTAATTTTTCTAATCTCCATTCTATTAGTATCATTACTTATGTCTTGCATTATGAACTGTTTAAATTTGTTTTTGAAAAGAGAAACAGTAGAAATTAAGTTAAAATACACAAATAGCTGGACTATCAGTTGCATAAAATTTGAAACTTGAAAGGGAAATACATTCTAAACGTAAATTGTAAATGTAATCATTACCTTTTAGCTCACTTTACAAGTCATCTATCTCGTATTCATTCACTCTCTTTCTTGCCAACTGTGACAATTGATTAACTCTTCGTCTTTCACATGATTCTTGTGGAGTCCATAATGATTTACTCAGGACTGCCTTATGCAGCCTAGGCTACAGTTTTCTGATGAGGGCCCAACTTGAGTCCTTTGCAGCTTTGTGGGTGCAAAGACCAAAAAGAAGTCCCATTACTCTGATCCAGTTTATTCGTTGAATCCACACCCCTGTCTTCATCATGATCCATCTTTAGCCCTGTCTCTCTGTTTTTGTTGTTTTGTTTTTGACTACGTATCTTTTATCAGATTTTCTGTGAATGCCTTTCTGATTTCTAAGGTTTCTACGTGCTGAACACACAAGAGACAACATACACTAACCAAGTGAATAGACATGTAGAAAGTACCCTGGTGGTGGAGGATGTAAACACATTTCTGAAATCCTTAGGGAGAAAAGAAGAAAGGAGTGGAAGTGAAGGGGCAGACTAAATGAAAGAAGACCAGTTATCAATTTGTAATGCTTGGATTTGGGTCATGATGTAACCCAAATAAATGTAAAACATCTATTTTGTATATCGCTGGACTTGGTTTGCTAATATACTGTTTGGGATTTTTCCATTTATGTTCATGAGTACATTGACCTAAATATTTAATTTCCAGTAATGTCCCTGTGGGTTTTTGCTCTCAAGGTTATGTGAGCCTCATAAAATGAAATGGATAGTGTTACCTCTTTGTCTATTCTCTGTAAAATACGTATTATTTGTTCCTTTAATGTTTGCTAGAATTCGCCAGAGAAACCCACTGGACCTAGAGTTTTAATTCTATTTATTGCTTTAGAGGTTAAGTTATAGGTTTATACAAATTTAAAATTGATTAAACTTTTATCTTTATGGTATAATGTTTTTTAAAACTTTTTAGTTTGAAATAATCACAGATTCACATGAAGTTGCAAAAGTAGTGCAGAAAGGCACCCTTTACCTCATTTCCTTCCATGGTTACATTTTAAACATAACTAAAGTTCATATCCACACCAATAAATTGGCATTGAAACAGTGTGTATACACAGTTCTATGTCATTTCATCACATGTATACATTTGTATAACCACAACTACAATCAAGGTACAGAACTCTTCCATCACCACAAAGAATGCCCTTTTAGAGTCACACCTATTCTCCCTCTCTCCCCCACCATTCCTAATCCCTAGAAACCACTAATCTGTTTTCCATCTCTATAACTTTGTCATTTCAAAAATATTATATAAATGACCTTCTGAGATTGGTTAACTACACTCAGCAAGATGCTCTTGATATCCATCGAAGTGGTCATGTATATCAAAAGTTCATTCCTTTTTATTGCAGAGTAGTATTTCATGGTTCAGAAATACTATAGTGTGTTTAACCATTCACCTATTGAGAAAAATTTTGGTTGTTTATGTTTAGGGGTACTACAAACAAAGCTGCTATAAACATTCATGTACAGGTTTTTGTTGAATGTAAGTTTTCATTTCTCTGGGATAAATGCCCAAGAGTATGATTGCTGGGTTGTGTGTAAGTATATGTTTAATTTTCCAAGAAATTGATAAACTACTTTTCAGAGTGGTTTTATCATGTTATAGTCCCACAAGCAATGTATGAGAAATCCAGTTCGTTCACATCCTCGCCAACATTTGGTATTATCAAGCTTTAAAATTTTGGCCATTATAATAAATAGGTTGTGATAGCTTATTCTCTTTCCTTTATAATTGGAGATATTGAACATCTTCTCTTGTGTTTATTTGCCGTCTATATATCCTCTTCAGGAAAATGTCTCTTTGTGTACTTTGTTCATTTTCTAATGGGATTGTTTGGTGTTTTACTATTGAATTTTCAGACTTCTTTATATATTCTATATATGACTGGTTGTCAGATATATGATTTGCAAATATTTTACCCAGTCTGTGCTTGTCATCTTTTTAAAAATTTTTATTTATTTTTTTAGAGATGGGGTCTCACTATGTTGCCCAGACTGGCCTCAAACTCCTTGGCTCAAGCAGTCCTCCCACTTCAGTCTCCTAAGTAGTTGGGACTGGTGTTATTATGGTGTCCAGCTTTTCATATTTATAATTTGGGTCTTTTGCAGAACCAAATTTTTAAATTTTGATCAAGTCCAATTTATCACATTTTCTTTTTTGAATCATATTTTTGTGTTCAGTATAAGAACTATTCATTAAGTTCTAGATCCTAAAGATTTTCTTCTTTTTTTCTAAAAGTCTTATAATTTTATATTTTACATTTAAATCTATTATCCATTTGAGTTAATTCTTTATCCTGAAACATTAAGATTTGGCAAAAATAAATTCATATGTTTAGAAGTAAATAGTCAGTTAGGTGTTAGACAAGTTCAGAAGAGGGAGAGGAGGGCAGAGGTCGTAGGGTTTAAAGAAACTCAGAGAAAATAGAACACATGTGAATTTAAAGACTATGAATTTAAGGGGGAAACCCAGATAAGATCAGACTGCATAAGATCATCATTGCTTCTTCAACTCCCAATAAGTCTTATACAATTACAACTTATGTCAGTTTTGTTTAGGTGTTTTTATGTGTTTGTGTGTTGGGTTTTTTTTATTGATCCATAATAGTTGTACATATTTATAGCATATATGTAATATTTTAATACATACATACAATGTATAATGATCAAACCAGGGTAATTGGAATAGCCATCACTGCAAACATTTAGTATTTCTTTGTGTTGGGAACATTCTAAATCTGTTCTAGCTTTTTTTTTTCTTTTTTGAGACAGAGTCTCTCTCAGTCACCCTGGGTAGAATGCAGCGGCATCATCATAGCTCACAGCAACTTCAAACTCCTGGGCTCAAGTGATCATCCTGCCTCAGCCTCCCCAGTAGCTGGAACTACAGGTGTGGTCCACCACTCCTGGTTAATTTTTTTTTTTTAATTTCAGAATATTATGGGGTGCACACATTTTGTTTACAAAATTTGCTTTTGTGCAGTTTGAGTCAGAGTTATAAGTGTGCCCTTCACCCAGATAGTACGCATTGTACCTGTTAGCTGTGAATTTACCCATCCCCTTCTCCCCCTGCCACCTGCTTGATTTCCATCCAGTTTTACTTTCATATGTGCACATAAGTATTGATCGATTAGTTCCAATTTAGTATTGAGTACATGTGGTGTTTGTTTTTCCATTCTTGTGATACTTCACTTAGAAGAATGGTCTCCAGTTCCATCCAGGTTGTTACAAAAGATACTAGATCACCATTTTTTTTTTTTTATGGCTGGGTAGTACTCCATGATATACATATACCACATTTTGTTTCTATTTTTAGTAGAGGCAGGGCCTCACTCTTGCTCAGGCTGGTCTCAATCTCCTGAGCTCAAGCAATCCTCCTGCCTCGGCCTCCCAGAGTGCTAGGATTACATGTGTGAGCCAGACTCTTCTAGCTGTTTTGTAATATGCAGGCGACTCTTGACCAGTGCGGGGCTTAATGGTCGAAAATAGAAGTATAACTTTTGACTCCCTCAAAATTTAACTACTAATAGCCTACTGGTGACCAGAAGTCTTATCAATAACATAAATGATTAACACATATTTTGTATATTATATCTATTATATACTATATTCTTACAATAAAGTAAGCTAGATAAAAGAAAATGTTATTAAGAAAATCATAAGGAAGAGAAAATATATTTACTATTCACTAAGTGGAAGTGGATCAACATAAAAGTCTTCATCCTCATTGTCTTCATGTTGAGTAGGCTGAGGAGAAGGAAGAAGAGGAGTTGGTCTTGTTGTCTCAGGTGGCGGATGTTGGGGAGTGGAAGGGGAGGCAGGAGAGAGACAGGCACACTTGGTGTAACTCTTACTGAAAAAAAATCCACGTGTAAATGGACCTGTGCAGTTTAAGCTCATGTTGTTCACAGGTCAATTGTGCCATAAAATCTTGTTACTATAGTTGCCGTACTGTGCTATTGAACACTAAGACTTATTCCTTCTAACTACGTATTTGTACCCATTAACCAACCTCTCTTCATTCCTTGTCCCCCCTACTCTTCCCAGCTTCTGGTAACCACCATTCTACTCACTACCATCATGAGACCAATTTTTTTTTAGCTCCCACATGTGAGTGAAACCATGCAATATTTGTTTTTCTCTGCCTGGCTTATTTCACTTAACGTAACATCCTGCAGTTCCATCCATGGTTCTTTTGCTGCCTATGCTTTTAGTGTCATATCTAAGAAACCACTGCTGAGTCTAATTCCAGTCTTTACAGATGGGCTCTGTGCTGAGGCACTCCTCCAACACTTAGCCAGACTTCTACTGCCTACTGTGTTCTCAACCACAATCTTTTGTCCCAGGCAGCCGTAGGTTTCTTGTCTACCAATCGATGATTTTGAGCCATGTCTGCTGGTTTTTTAGCCTGGGTAAGTTCCATATTAGGTTAAAGAGAGACAAATACCTTGCCTCAGTTCTTCAGGTAGCCCCAGACAGGTTAAAACAGAACTAAGCAATAAATGGTAAATGAGGTCTGCTCTGCTCCCTTAGAACCAGGTGCCGGCGTTCCACACTGGGAATAAGGGCCGCTGTCTTCAAGATTGCCACCGAGCCAGAAAGGGGTGGAGCAAAGGCAAGTAAAAATACCACTGTTTTCCTATTGTTTTTAGGTTGTCTTTTTCTTCATTCAGCGTTTGCTTGGGTGCTGTAAATTTTGGATGGTTTTCCAGAGTTCTGACAATGTTGCTTCTAATAGTTTCTGCTTGTTTTTTTAAGTTTCTGTTGGCAGATGGGAGCTTGGAGCTGCCTGCTTTGCCATTTTGATGTCACTCCCTGAAGTGACCTTTTTAAAAATCTGTAGTAATTATTTTGTTGTTGTTGTGGTATAGATTTTTGGGGTCCCAGTTTGAAGTGAAGAGGATATCCTAAGACTTTGCACCTCGGGCAGGATCAAGCTTCGCTTTCTGTTTCTTTTGCTATGTGATTCTTCAAAACCAAAGCTCAGATTGTGTGGCTAGGCATTTAACTATTTTCAGGAAAATTTTTCTGTATTTCACACAATATTTTTAATTTTCATTAGGAGCGTTAATCTAAATAACCTAGCCTGTCATTATTAGAATGAGCCGTATAATATTGTTTTTGATGAAAATCAAACCAAACATAGCTCAGATTGTCAAACTTTCAAGTAAGTGAAGTTTTGGAACTTGGGTTTACTGCAGACATTTAAGCATTTTTATATTTGTTTAGAGTAGCAGAGGATGGGAATTATTACTCAGAGCCTAGTTGAAGCCAAGACTCAAAAAAATGCTTTGTAAAATATAAAATACTATACAAATATGTCAGCACAATTGAAATAATTTTGCTTCGACCCCCTTACCTGCCCCCAACTCCCCTTCTAACCTCTTGAGCTCACTTTTGTCACTATCCCTGTAATCTAATGCTGCTGAGTATCCTATTTGCCAATAGTATAACTATCTGATAAACTCAAGGACACTGAAACAGTGAAGAGCATCAATAAGTCAATAATATAGACCTCTCGGCATTTGCATTAAAAAAATCTCTTGGAAAAGGTTATATTTAAGACAGATTACACTATGCTTTAATTGTAGTTACCACCTGAACAGTTTAGATATTTTGAGGTAGATGCTTTTCCTTGAGTATTTTGCCCACACCAGAACACCTATCCACCTTCTCCAAAAGTGGCCGCAAACTCAAATGGGTCTGTGTAGGTGCAATAGTTTGGATGTTTTCCCCCTAGACCTCACGTTGAAGTTTGATCCACAGTGTTGGAGATGGGGCCTAATGGGAGGTATTTGGGTCATTGAAACAGATCCTTCATAAATAGCTTGGTGCCATCCTTGTGGTAATGAGTAAGTTCTCGCTCTACTAGTTTCTGCAAGAGCTGGTTGTTAAAATGAGCCAGGCACCTCCTCTCTCACTCTCTCTTGCTTCTCCTCTTGCCATGTGATCTCTGCACACACTGGCTCCTTTTCCTTTTCTGCCATGAGTGGAAGCAGCCTGAGGCCCTCATAAAATGCAAATGCTGGTGCCATGCTTCTTGTACAGCCTACCGAACCATGAGCCAAATAAACCTCTTTTCTTTATGAATTATCCAGCATCGGATATCCCTTTAGAGCAACACTAAGTGGACTACAGCAGTAGGCAATCTGAAGACTTATATGGAACTACAGATTAGCTGCAGGTGATTTGTCAAATTTATTTTATTTACTTATCTCAAAATATTTTAAACAATCATTGATTACTTATTTCGATTGAGTTCCAACTCACACAGTTCACATCCAGGTCAGAAGCTGTCAAAGTTAAAAAACATCCAAAGTCTAGAGGGAAAATTTTGAAATGGAAGGGAAATTTTGGTCACTTTCCAAATCTTTTGTCCAAAAAAGAGCAAATTGATGCAAAAGGTCATTAGCACAGAAAAGAATAAATGGTACTTTGACATTACCAATATTGTACTTATCTTCAAGTGAATTGAGATATACATCCCACTATGTGTGTCTTAATTTTCTAGGACTGCCATAAAAAAATATCACAGACTGAGTAGCTTATACAACAGAAATTTATTTCTCACAGTTCTTGAGGTTAGAAGTCTAAGACCAAAGTGTTGGCAGGTTTGGTCTGTTATGAGACCTCTCTCTTTGGCTTGCAGGTGGTGGCCTTCTCACTGTCTTCACATGGCCTTTTCTCTGTGCATGTGCAGCCCTGGTTTCTCTCTATATATCCTAACCTCCTCTTTTTATAAGGATACTAGTCAGATTGGATTAGGACCTGCCCTAAAGGCCTCATTTTAATTTAAATGCCTCTTTAAAGGCCCTATCTCCAAACACTGTCACATTCTGAGGTACTGGAGGGCAGGGCTTCAACATATAAATTTGGGGTCGGGGGGTGGCACAATTTTATCCACATAGGTTTTTCAAAGAGCCACAGTTTCATTAAAGTACTACTGGAACAGTTGCTGCTATGTGAGGAAGAAGAAAGAAGATTTTATTGAGGTTTCTTTTTACAAGTTTTTAGATTTAGCAGTGGATTATTTTATATGACACCAAAAGTATAAGCAACAAAAGAAAAAGGAGATGAATTGGACCTCATCAAAATTAAAAACCTCTGTGCATCAAAGGGCATTATCAAGAAAGTAAAAATACCACTTACAGAATGGAGGAATAATCTTTTCAAATCATATATCGAATAAGGGTCTAGTATCCAGAATATATTCAAAAAATTCTTACAAATCAACAACGAAAATACAAACAGACCGATTAAAATATAGACAAAGGATTTGAAAAGACATTTCCCTAAAAAAGACATGCAAATGGCCAAGAAGCAGATGAAAGATGCTCAATATCATTTATCATTATAGAAATGCACGTTAAAACCACAATAAGATACCCCTTCATACTCAAGGGGATGGCTATTTAAAAAAGAAAAAAAAAGTAAAATAAATGTGGGAGAGAATGGTCAAGTTATACACGTGAAGAAATTGGAATCCTCGTGTATTGCAGGCAGGAAGAAAAATGGTGCAGCTTCTGTGGAAAGCAGTTTGGCAATTCTTCAAAATGTTAAACATAGCATTTTCACATGGGCCACTTCTAGGTCTATATCCCCAAGGAATTAAACAGGTTCTTAAACAAATACTTGCACACAAATGTCCATTGTAGCACCATCACAATAGGCAACAGGTAGAAACAACTCAATGTCCACCAAGAGATGAAGGGATAAACAATTTTTGGTATACCCATACAATGAAGTCTTATTCAGCCATAAAAGGGAACAAAGTATTGATATATGCTACAACATGGATGAACCTTGAAAACACTACAGTAAGTGAAAGAAGCTAAACATGGAAGGTCACATATTATAAGATTCCATTTCTATGAAATGTCTAAAATAGGCAAATCCATAGAAACAGAAAGCTAGGGGGAGAGTGGAATGGTGAACGACTGCCAGTGGAAATGTGGTTTCTTTCTGGAGTAATGAAAGTATTCTGGAATTAGATAGCAGTGATTTTTGCACAACCTTGTGAATATATTTTTAAAACTATTGAATTGTGTTACTAAAAGGGTAAATGCTATGATATGTGAATTATATCTCAATCTTTTAAAATTAAAAAATGATGATTAAGTATAATCTTTTTTTCCTTACAGCATTCTTATTTTTGAGTTTTAAAAATACAGGATAAAAATATTGAAAATTTAAACTGGATGAATTTCAAAACGTTATTTATAAATAATTTGATTTATAGGGGAATGCAATTTCAATATGAAGTTCCTCTTCTGTGGACAGGAGAAAAATTTTAGGGTAGTAAAATGAAAGAATGTTCAAAAAATAGGAAAGAAGTAGCCTGTATCTCTTAAAGAAAAAAGATAATTTTTATAGATTTTGAATATTATAAAATATGTAAAATACCAATTTTGAATATCACTGAGATCAGAGTTACTATTTAATTAATAGAAATTTATAAAACAGCAAAGGATTCTTCTAAAACCAGTCACTCATGAAAAGTTTTGCTGAACCTTTAGAATCTATGTTGGAACAAATTTTCATTCCAAAAGGAAGCTTAAAAATAAAGGAAGTAAGGCCATTTCCCCAAACCTGCTTCTGAAAGAGTGTAGAAATCCTACGTCTGTGGAAACAAGAGTATGAACTCAAGTGAACATTTACGTTCCAAAGGGCAGTCATAACTTAACGATTCTCCTTAAATGATTAACAAGAACATTTAATTTAAAGTTAACCAGTTTACAACAGAGCCTTGAAATATTTTATTCTAATGTTAATAAAACAGGGGAAAATGTTCACATAGATGTTAACCTGAGCTGCCATCATGGTCTAGTGATAGAACAAAATTCAAAGGGATTACTATTGGTAGCTTGGTGAATTATGAGAGAGAAAAAATTCATTCTATGATAAGAAGGGTAGCTTCAACAAATGTCCTAAATTTGAATGAGAAAGGCTAGACAGGAGATTTGCATCATTAATCTCTGTAGATGACATTAATAAAAAACAACTAAGAGTAGACAGTTGGTTACTTGAAATAGTCTATTTCTACCTTCACCTAATTATTGAGCCTGATTTTGCAAATATATTAAACATTAGTGATTTCTGATAGCATGATGATCATCAACACCTTGGTCCTCAGATTTCACTGGGACTAAATAAGGCTTCAAGCCTGTTGGTGTCACTTACAGGCAGAGGGAAAAACAGTAAGAAAAAATCAGAGGAAAGGAATGCAATTTTAAAAGAGATAGCAATAAGAAGGAAGGAGATGAAAAATTGAAAACGAGTGAATGGAGATGCCAGCAGCACTTACCTAAATGCCTATGGAAGAGAAATGTATGAGTTTCCCCATCTGCCAACTTCTACTATAGCACTTTATGAAAAAAGACCTGGAAAAATATACTACTGAACATTAACAATGATTGTTACTGAGTGGTAAAACAATACGTGATTTTTTTCTTTGTATATTTCTGTATTCTCTTTATTTTCAATAATAAAGCATTTTAAAGTTAAAACTATTATAAACAAGTGATACTTGTTTTAAAAATGTATTGATTAATATGAAAAAGGGGACAGGACAAGAAACAACACTAGAAACCTTACTATCACACTGACTTAATATTGGGAGAGTAAATGAAAACACAGGTAAATCTTTTCTTTAGAAAATAAGATGTGAATATATTTATCAGAGTATTTTAAATAAAAGCAGGTGATGCAACAAAGAAAATAATTAAGAATCATTTCCACATGGCAGTTTTACCCTAGTAAGTTTATCTTACCAAAATCTCATTGGCAAATTTGCACTTTCTTTGAACAGATGTGAATATTGTTATTTGAGTTGCTTTTAAAGTAGTAATGTAACATTAATAGAGGACCCTAAAGCTGTAGTGTATCTTGCTCTTAGCATTTACAGACCTGTCCTTTTCCTTCTCCAGCGTCCAGTATAAGAGATGCTGGAAAAGAAAGGTAATCCAAGAGCAGTTAGCAGAAGACATTTACCACGTTGTTGATGATATTGCTAGTTCTCTGCTGCCAATCCTATAGGGAAAGTTTTTGCTTATTTTGGTCACAAGTTAAAAAATAAAATAAATGCACACACATTTTTAAAGAGATCTTTTGGAGTTCTTGAGGTAAGTCCATTTAAGCTGTTGATTTTTACATCTGGTTAATGTATTTTTATGTTTAAATTTTATCATTAATAGATTAAATGTCATATCTATATCCTTAAGAAAAAACAAAAGAATTTGTTAAGGAGTAGCTATAAACACTATAAATCTAGTGTGCCGGCGCTAATTAACAAATTGATCTAAGGATCGAGCAAGTCCTATCTCACAGGACAATCGCTGCCCCCTAGACTGTAAGCTAGTGTACTCAGCATGTTGAAATTCCTCAATGGATTCTTACAAAATAAAGGCTTAAAGTCCAGGTGAGGAGAAACAATTTGATGTATTAATGTAACAGAATACTATTCAATTGAACAATAGAACTATTGATATGTGCAAAAACAACATATATGAATCTTAAAATAATTATGGTGAGTGAAAGAAGCAAGACCAAAAAAAAGTAATACTTTATCATGTCATTTATATAAAACTCCAGAAAATACAAGCCAACCTATAGAGACAGAAAGAAGTTCAGTGGTTTTCTGGGAGGGGCAGGGGAAGTATGCAGGTAGGTGTGAGAGGGAGGGATGACAAAGGGACACGAGGAAAAGAAAACTTTGGGGAGATAAATATGTTCATTATCTGAATTATGGCGATGATGTCATGCACATATACATATGCTAAAAGTTATAAAACTTTAAAAAAACTTACATTTTTTGCCATGACCTAACACAGCACTGGTCTTGCATTGTGGCTCTGTTCTCTGAGGTTTGACATCCAGCCTGCCCTCCACCAGACTCAATGCTTGCCAGGCCACCTCCACCCAAGCTTCTTGACAAGATGGGAAGAGGGCAGTAAATTAGAGACCCCAAGACTGGGCTAGCTGGCTGCCAAGACATACCCAGCAGGTCTTGACAGTATGAATACTAATACAAAGAATAGCTACCATTCATTAATACCTGATAGTATTAACACTAATACAAAGAGCAGCTTCCCTGTCCTTGCACTACTGAATCTTACATACATCATCACATATAATCCTCTCAGTAGTCCTAGGCAGAAGACACTCTTATCCTCATTGTAAAGGCCTAGAAAAGTAACTTGCCAAAAAGCATATAGATGAGAGGCAAAGTTCCTGTCTAATTTGGTCTACCCCCAAATCTCTGCTCCTACCCTTAATATACAACTTTGTCAGCTGTCCCTGACCATCAAGGAAACTAAACCCAGAGGCGACACCTACTTAAGCTTCAACAGAGAGCACTGAGGACAGTCAGGTATTTAAATGAGCCCCTCTCCGCCTGGGCTTGCCATCCCTATATCTAAAGAGGTTGCTGAGTAGAAACAGTCCTCACCTGCCTCACTGCATCTTTTTCCTTCCTTTCTAATTAATCATATGTGCCGTGAGTTGAAAGGTTCTAAAACTGTCCACCAGTTTCCAAAGTAACCTATCTTCTAGGATAAGCTTTGTGCCTCTAGTCGTGCCCAGGGTGAAAGAATAGGATGTTATTATTTGGATTTTTACTTGGTGAGCAAAGCAAATGCAATTGACTTATGAACAAGTTCTGCAGCTATTGTTAACTCTTTGGCAATTAAAGCACGAGATGAAACTTGTGTTCTGTCATGCCCAAGACTCCAGGAAGAGCCAATCTAACTCCATAACAAATCAGGAAGGAAAGTGTAAACATTGTTTTGAGAGTGCAAAAAAAATGTAATTAGATTCACCTTCTTATTTAAGAAGTTAGAAACTTTTAGTTCTAAGAGAGCCATGGAAAGGGAAGTCCGAGGAATAAGAGATAGTGTTCAAAGGTAATTGCTAATATTAACATAAGGCTTCCTCAAAATTTTAACAGTATATTTTGAGGAAGGGTTTCAGAATGACTTTTTCAGTTTATGAAATGTTTCTTGTAGTTTTTAAATTATAAAGTGTCAGGGAACCCATTTTAGAAAATGCTGGTGCAGACCCTTGCTGCTCAAAGTGTGTCCGGTCACGTGGTAGCTTGTTAGACTCTCAGGGCCCGTCCCAGAACTATTGAATCAGCATCTGCATTTTAACAAAATCCACAGATGATCTCTATGCAATAGTTTAGACTGGTAAATAAATAACAACAGCAGCTGGGGGGAGGGGTTGTTTTCTGTGGGTGGGAGGAGTCGCGGTGCTGGGTGGAGCCTAAGGTGATCCTGTATCTTATCCTTCCAGAAGCGACTGGGCAGGGAAGGTGAGCAGGTGGGAGTCCCGCTGAGCGCGTGGTCTGCAGCAGAAGGGTAGGTGGCCCTTCCAGCTAGGCGGGTGACTCATACCTGTGGTAGCAGAGCTCCGTTTCATTCAGTCCATGGTGTCTGGTGAGGGAAGCCTGGTGAAATTATTTAACGAACGACTGCGGATTAACTGCCCATTATGGTCTCAGACCCTGCAATTCAGCGTTTAGGAGGTTTTGAGTACTCTGTTAAGCATCTTCTTTGTATGGAATCACAGGTAATTTAATGTTAATCAGCCATGTCCTCATTTCAAGCCCTTCTGCTTCATATTTTCTAGAATTTCCTAGATGCCTCTGGTTCACTAACAAAACCTTCTACACTTTTAGTACTGTCACAGATTTTGTTTAAAACAAGAACTTCCCTGAAACATTTCAACCCCAAACTTGATTTTCAGAAACCAGATTTCTATCTAAGTTATAGAACTGACATTTAAAAGAGCATATAAATGAGCTACTAAATGAAAAATAGTGTAGAATTGTGGAAAATGTGGGATCCTTTACTTAAATTCAGTGTCCTGTGAAGTGGGGATGGTGATACTTAACTGGTGAGTTATAGTGATATACATGGTATATTTTCTAAAGTATTAGAATTATTACTAGAATTGGTATTCATTTATGCCAATGTAAACACACCATTAGCCTCACTATGTACGTACTAAACCAATGAGAATCTAAATTCCTGGCAAGGTACATCTGACTGTTGAAAGCAACAGAGCTTGACTCAGAAGGTGAAGTTCTGGATTGTTTATTCGTGACCATACATCATAAGGATGCTTAAAAGTGAATGAGCACAGAAGAACAGGGAGACCTCATTTATAAAAGGGACAGTGGTCACCTGGCCTGCCAGGAATGATAACAGGGAGAATGGAAATTCCCATAATCTTCACCATTCACTGGACCGAGGGCCAGCCTGAGCTAACAATAACACCAGCATGTCTTTACATTGTCCTGCCTGCCTAAGAGAATATTTCAAAAATATTTAGAGCAAGGTCCAGCCCAAACCCATTTCTCTTCATAATAAGCTTATACAGCTCAACAGGTGGCTCCTCACCTCCCTTTTCCCCTCCTCCCAAACTGTCACCCTTTGCTGCTGTCATAACAAAGTACTGCACACTTAGTGGCTTACTACAACAACAAGATGTTATTTCTCATGATTCTGTGGTTTGATCGGGCTCTTCTGGGCAATCCCATTCTCCAGGTTGGTTTTTTAGTAGTAGAGCTGATATTTGATCTTCACTTGTCCTTTTATAGTGCTTTATTTCTCAGGTGTTCTGAATTTCAGGGGCAACAGTAATATCGCCAACAGAAGATTGCTCATGTAACCAACTTTACTGAAGATCCGTGAGTGATTAAAGGAGATTTCAATGTAAGGGAAAAACCTTTAATTATATGTTAATTATAACTGTCCCCAAAATATAGATTTTTTTAAAAAAAATAATTAAGTCCTTCCCTGGACACATTCCATTTCCTAGTGTTGGTGTCCACTCTCTTTAGAAAAAAGTGTCACAGTAGAAATAACACTCTATTCTTCAACAGAGCTAAAGTTCTCTTTCCCATTCCTTCTCCAATGGGCATTTTAAGACAATAACTTGCCATAAAACATTTCCCAAAGCTTAATGTAGAGTGAGGGGAGGAGGCTTATCAGATTGGCCCCAGGTGGACCTTGACACTCTTAGTTTGGGTTTCCTTTGAGAAATCACAGGTGGGAAATGTGGCTGTGCCTCTTCCTCATTCTTCCTGCAAGCTCCTAATAGATCTCTTCCCCACCTCCATATGTACACCCCTTGAGGATAAGCAATCAGAGATGGTAGAATTTACATCCGTATGAAGGATGAGAACCATTTCTCCAAGTGCAGCCTCACCAGCAGATTTCCCTTCCCTCGACAGAGAAAGTACTTCACAGTGCAGACCAAGATCCCTTCCTCTTTGTTCATTCTTTGTTTTCAGACCTTGCCCAGGAAGCTATTAATGTTTTAATATATATATTTTTTAAAAAATCAGACCCATTATAGTGTCTTTCTAACAATGCAGAGAATAAATGATGGCTACTCTTTAGCTATTTAAAGTCCAGACAGAAGCACTGATTGTCAGTTTGCCTTTACTTTGAACAAAATCAAATTCTTGGACACTAGCCTCTATAAGCAGAAGATGAGCAGTTCAAAGAATTATTTTCTCTCTGTCCAGAACACACCCTAGAGGGGCTGGGTTAAAGAGGTGTGTTTTTCTTTCTGTGTGTATAATCTCTATATAGTTCATGAAGGCCATTCATTTTGACCATTTTCCCCCCA
The DNA here is from genome assembly GCF_000956105.1 of Propithecus coquereli. Classification (NCBI taxonomy): domain Eukaryota; kingdom Metazoa; phylum Chordata; class Mammalia; order Primates; family Indriidae; genus Propithecus; species Propithecus coquereli. The sequence continues at coordinate 2,258,324 of NW_012144855.1, read as the reverse complement.
GTGGAAGAAAACAATCTGAGGAAAAATGTGCCACATACCTACATGTTAATAGTAGTCAAATGTATCTCTAGAGCCTGTTGCCTGTCCACCTCTGTGCACTTTTGCTTTCACTACACCAGACCACCAGGCAAGGGTAGTCAGTCCTCGTGGCCCCAGCCTCTGAAACAGTCCTTTTAATGCCAAGTGTTGGCTTTAAGTTTCAAAGCATTTTGACAGATTTATTCTTTAAGACTAGATTCCCTATAGTGACTTTATCCTGAAAGAAAGCAAAACATACCTTGTCCCCCACCTTTTGGAAAACTCCTAGTGTTACCAGCCTCTGAGTGGAAGTTTTTACAAGTTCTTAGTGTTCTTTGGAAAAAGAATTTCAGGATGAATCGTGTCAGCCAAGCAAGCAACAGCTTTTTTATTGAAAGTGAACGTACACTCTCAGGGAGGAAAGAGGGTAGGTTAGAAAGGGAGCAGCTGCACTGAGAGGAAGTGGTCTTAGATCTTTTGTAGTCTTACTAATTAAGGGGAGGAATATTCAAGGCCAAGGGGTTGGCTTTTACTAAGAATTTGAGTAGTAATTCCTAAAATTTCATTCCCTCCCATTTTCATACTTTATATGGTTGTCTTGGAACTGTCATGATGATTTCAAGGGTGGAGAAATTTTAAAATCACAACGTAAATTATATAATAATTAGCCAAAGTTCATGTAAGGTGCCAGAGATAGCTGACAAGCCGGTTTAAGCCGGTTCTTGCCTGAAGTTGTGAGCTCCTCTAAGTTAGCTTCTGCATAAATGTTGTTTATTTTAATACCTGCATCTGATCTTCAAGCTCCTGCATCAGGCCTCAGCCCTGTTTTTTAGTCCCCTACTCTAACACTAGCAGATATGCTTAATTTATTGAGAATCTTAAAATATCTGACTGTAAAATTAATTTTAAAATTACCTCAAAACATTAAAAGTAATTTAAAAGCCTGATCAAATCTTCTCTGGATAATGGCATGATGAAAATATGCACCTTGGCCACAGCCTGGTAACTACTTGCTTGTAGATCTAAAAGAAATGGATTTAATGAGGAGCAGTTCATCTCCTTCAAGCAATGGCTGTGATGGAGCAGCACCTCTGGCACACATGGAGTTCTGCATGCCAGCTGGCTCCCCCCGGAGGAAGCTCTTGCTGGGATTAGCTTCTCATCAAGAGATCTCAATTCCGCTGACCAAGTTCAGCCCCATCAATAGGCTCAAAGGTAGGTGGGAGTGTTGGCTACAGAGTTAATAATTTCCGTCGATCTCTTTTACAAGTTGTTCCTGGCCACTGGCTTTTTAGAAAGAAACAAAGCAGCCTCAAGTGCACACATCATCTAGCATTGTAGGAAGCGCTGGCCAGGTCCTACCCCACTCTTCACTCCACGTCCTTCCCAAAAGAAGACTTCATAGAACCAAAAATTCAATGGAATCCTTGCAACAATAGTCAGTCCAGAGCCTATTGTAGGAGACAAAGGTAACAGACATATTGTTAAAAGGGCATTTCAGCTCATATTATCCTGGTGGGCCCCAGTGCAGTAGCGGGAAAAAAGACCAACATAATAATGGGGTTCGTAACTTCATAGGAGAAAAACAGTGTATTAGTTTGCTAGGGCTGCCATTACAAAGTACCACACACTGGATGGCTTAAACAATAGAAATGTATTGTCTCACAGTTCTGGAGACTAGAAGCTTGAGATCAAGGTGTCTGCAGAGTTGGTTCCTTCACAGGGCTCTGTAAGAGAATCTGTTCCATGCCTGTCTGCTAGCTTCTAGGGTTTGCTGGAAATCTTTAGTGTTCTTTAGTTTGTAGATGCATTATCCAGATTTCTACCTGCCTGTTCAGATGGCACATTCCCTGTGTGTGCGTCTGTGTCCTCTCATGGCATTCCTTTATAAGGACACCAGTCATATTGGATTAGGAGCCCACCCTACTCCAGTATGATCTCATCTTATCTAATTATGTCTGCAATGACCCTATTTCCAAATAGGAAATTCAGAAGTACTAGGGGTTAGGACTTCAATATATGAATTTTGGGGGAGACATAATTCAACCCGTAACAGTAAGGAAATATTTTCTCTTTTAATCTCTTCCCTGAAAAATAATGGCTGTCTATGGAAAATATGCATGTACTTATTCTAATAGATTCTAAAGAACAGCTATGCTAACAGGTCATACTGGAGAGAATACTAAGAAGCAAATTAGAACACAATCCCACAGCAGACCTCAATAGCTAGAGCAGCAGTGATCCTTGCGTGGTCCCTGCAGTGTGAGCTGAGCACAGCACCACTGACGGCCTTGTCCACTCCCTGGGACTCCTCCGAAGGGAACGACTCAGGCTTGGAAAAAATGCGTGGTGGGAATGAGAATGGATCTAGGATTTATGACTGCTCATAGTAGTAGGGGCTGGCAGCCTGAGAGATGGTTGAAATTGACCTGGAAAGACCATGCACTAAGATCTTTGGAATGGGAGACATACAGGAGAGGACCCCTCTCTGTGAAGGGCCCTCCAGCCTTTGATGCTATCCCTGTAGAACTCTGGCAAAGTCCTAGTTAGAAAGCACTTTGGCCCTTTTCCCATGGTATAAATCCCTTTGAAAACTTCCCTAATCTTTCAAAGGAAACAACTCTCCTTATGGGAGAGTCTTGATGATATGGAAGAAATCAGAAAATCAAGAAAGGAGAGGGCCATTTTGTCCCTGGCTTTGACAGAGAAGAGACATTATCTGGTTAAGAGGACTATTTTTTAAAAATTTTTCAAAGTATTATGAGGGTACAAATGCTTTGGTTAAACTGCCTTTGCACTGCCTGACAGGTATGCCCATACCCCAGACAGCGCACACTGCATCTGTTAGGTGAGGATTTACCTGTCCCCACCTCCCCCTGCACCTACCTGACACACTGTGAATGTTACTTCCCATACGTACACATTAGTGTTGATCAATTAGTACCAGTTTAATGGTAAGTACCTGTGGTGTTTGTTTTTCCAGTCTTGTGATGCTTTGCTTAGAAGAATGGGCTCCAGCTTCATCCAGGATAATACAATAGGTAGTTCATCATTTTTTTATGGCTGAGTAATATTCCATGGTATACATATACCACATTTTGTTAATCCACTCATGTACTGATGGGCACTTAGGTTGTTTCTACATCTTTGCAATTGTGAATTGTGTTGCTGTAAACATTCAAGTGCAAATGTCTTTTTTCCCTTTGGGTAGATACCCAGTATTGGGCTTGTTGGATTTAATGGTACTTCTACTTTTAGTTCTTTGAGATACCTCCGTACTACTTTCCATAGAGGTTGTACTAGTTTGCAGTCCACCAGCAGTGTATGAGTGTTCCTGTCTCTCCACATCCATGCCAACATTTATTGTTTTGTGATTTTTTGATAAAAGCCATTCTCAGTGGAGTTGTGATATCTCATTATAGTTTTGATTTGCATTTCCCTGATGATTAGAGATGTTGAGCATTTTTTTCATGTGTTTCTCGGCCATTAGTTTGTCTTCTTTTGAAAAGTTTCTGTTCATGTCCTTCGCTCACTCTTTAATGGGGTTGTTTGATTTTTTTCTTGCTGATTTTCCTGAGTTCTATATAAATTCTAGCCCATTATCAGATATATAGCATGCAAATATGTTCTCCCATTCTGTAGGTTGTCTATTCGCTCTAATGATAGTTTCCTTGGCTGTGTAGAGCTTTTTAATTTGATCAGGTCCCATTTGCTTATTTTTGTTGCTGCTATGATTGCTTTTGGGGCCTTCTTCATAAATTCTTTGCCTAGGCCAATGTCCATAAGAGTTTTTCCAACATTTTCTTCTATAATTCTTATGGTTTCATGTCTTAGGTTTAAATCTGTTATCCATTGTGAGTTGATTTTTTGACAGATGAGAGGTGCAGATCCTCTTTCAGTCTTCTACATGTGGCTATCCAATTTTCCCAGCACCATTTATTGAATAGGGATCCTTTCCCCCAGTGTATGTTTTTGTCTGCTTTGTCAAAGAGCAGATGGCTATAGGAGGAAAGTTTTACATCTGGGTTCTCAGTCCTATTCCATTCATTTGTGTCTCTGTTCTTGTGCCAATACCATGCTGTTTTGGTTCCTATGGCCTTATAGTATAGCTTAAAGTCTGGTACAGTGATGCCTCCAGATTTGTTCCTCTTGCTTAAGGTTGCTTTAGCTATTAGAAATCTTTTCTGGTTCCAAACAAAGCATGCAAGGATGATTCAACATACTTAAATCATTAAATGTGATTCACCACATAAACAGAAGCAAAAACAAAGATTATATGATCATCTCAATAGATGCTGAAAAAGCATTTGACAAAATTCAGCACCCTTTTATAAGAACTCTTAACAAAATAGGCATAGATGGGACATACCTCAAAATCATAAAAGCAATATATGACATACTCATAGCCAACATCGTACTGAATGGGGAAAAGTTGAAAGCATTCCCACTAAGAACTGAAACAAGACAAGGATGCCCACTGTCACCGCTTCTATTCAACATAATGCTGGAAGTCCTAGCCAGAGCAATGAGGCAAGGGAAGGAAATCAAGGCTATCCAAATTGGGAAAGAGGAGGTCAAACTATCACTTTTTGTTGATGATACGATCTTATATCTAGAAAATGCCAAAGATTCTGCCAAGAGATTCCTGGATTTGATAAATAAACTCAGCAAAGTCTCAGGTTACAAAATCAATGTACACAAATCAGTAGCATTCCTATACACCAACAACAAAGACCCAATACTTTTCATAATAGCTACAAAGAAAATAAAATAGGAATATATTTAACAAAGGAGGTAAAATATCTCTAGAAAGAGAACTATGAAACACTGAGGAAGGAAATTGCAGAGGCTGTAAACAAAAGGAAAAACATATCATGCTCATGGATTGGCAGAATCAAACATTGTTAAAATGGCCATACTACTCAAAGTGATTTACAAATTTAATCCAATCCCCATCAAAATACCAACATCATTTTTCACAGATCTAGAAAAACAATTCTAATTCTAATTTCTTTCTAATTTTAAACTTAGAAAATAGTTTCAGGGGAAAATGTCACTGAATTTTGGAAAAATGTTTTTGGGTTCATTTTGAGAAAGGATTCATCATATTAGTACTATACTCATTAAAGAATAACTGCAAAAAAAAAAGTGGTAAAAATTGTGTCTGGCATTTCAGTCTTGTTTTCAAAGTGGGGAAGTCAGCCCATAGTTGTTGGTTCCAAGCATAGGAGTTAGTACAAGACTAACACATCTTGGCAGTTATGGGTAATGGACAGGGGTTAATATAGGATGTATTTTAGTCTGAACACCTAGAAAATGTCAATAAAGGCATTACTGTTTCACTAGTTCTCCTAATATTTTTCTCAAATCACATGTTACATTTCCAAATCAAATTTCACACATTTAGCAAAAGGTGACTCTTGGAAGTGTCCTTAGCAAACACTTCTGTTCCCCCCTTATTTTGCAAATGAAGAAACAGACTCAAGAGAAGGGTTTGGATAACATTCTTCCTTTAATTAGTGGCTGCCTTTAATTAGTGCCTGGAGAGAGCAGAGGTTCCTAAATGTTAAGTGTATCAGAATCACCTGTAGGGCTTGTTAAAAATGAAGATTGCTGTGCCCCACCCCCAGAGTTTCTGGTTCAGTGGTTCTCTATGTGGGACCAGAGAATTTGCATCCCAGCTAATGTAATGCAGATGCTGCCGGTGGGAGGTAGGGAGGGGGGCCTCAGTTTGAGAACCAGTAGTCCAGAGATTATAAATATGAAGAAAAAGAAAATGGAAATTTGAAGAAACTAAAGCTTTAGATTTTTTTATTGTGTTGGATAGGCTCTTTGGGTTATAAGGATAGAAACTGGTAAGTTAACTGAGTCAATAGAAACCTATTGTAAACATATAAAATATTATATGAATTTAAAATACTGTGAGGCTATGGATAGACATTTTTTCTTTTTTCTCTTTCTTTTCTCTTTTCTTTCTGTCTTTCTTCTTTTTTTTTAATTGAGAGTCTTACTATGTTGTCCAGGCTGGTCTTGAACTTCTGGACTTAAACAATTCTCCCACCTCAGCCAGGAGAGAAAAATTTCTGACATTTTTAAAAGGCAGAAGATGTGAGTACAAAGCAAGACCACAATGGAAAACCAGGTACTGCAGTTCAGCCAGGTTTCAAGGTGACCAGAATATAGATTTAGAGCATAATGGTAATCATTCAGAGTCCAATAAATGACCTAGTCATACCTTGCTCCCAGCAGATGAAGAAAATTTATTTGCCCTAATGAAATGTAAACTTGGCTGCACAGTGCAACCAGCTCGGGAGCTTGAAAACAAACAAAAAACCAACCTGCAACCTGGGTCCCACTACCAGTGGTTCTGAAATAATTGATTTGTCATGTGGCCTGAGCATTGATATTTTTGAAAGCTCTCCAGGTGATTTTATTTTTCTATTTTTTATTTTTTTGATATGAAGTGGGGGGAGTGAGGTTCAATTTCCTTTTTTTTTTTGAGACAGAGTCTCACTCTGTTGTCCTGGGTAGAGTGCAGTGGCATCAGCCTAGCTCACAGCAACCTCAAACTCGTGGGCTCAAGCGATCCTCATGCCTCAGCCTCCCAAGTAGCTGGGACAACAGGCACACGCCACCATGCCTGGCTAATTTTTCTGTTTTTAGTAGAGATGGGGTCTTGCTCTTGCTCAGGCTGGTCTCAACTCCTGAGCTCAAGCAATCCTCCTGCCTCAGCCTCCTAGAGTGCTAGGATTACAGATGTGAGCCACCATGTCAGCCCCCAGGTGACTTTAATGTGCTTCAGCTTTGAGGTAACTCATCTTCTCTCTGTCTCTGCTTCTGCCAGCCTTTGAGGCTGCTAGTGAACTTCTTCACCTTGCACTGGTTAGGACAGGACAGCTGCTCATTACTCAAGGCCCCTGTTGCTTGCATTCTTATGGTGTATTTTTTATCTGTTTATTCCCACTGCCAGCTAACTGACACTCCTTTGAATCTTGGTTTCCCATGTGAAGAAGACAGTATCTAATTAGTGTACTTCCTTACTCTCTATCCCTATTGGACAAAGCTCTCTCATTAAGCCAACTCCTAAGCTGCTTACTAACCAGGCGCCCTCTTGTGGCTCAGTAAGCTGTATTTATGATGATGGGTCCCGAAGAGCAAAGTATGGTAACTCCACGAACATAACACCTTAGAAAGAGACAATAGGTGTAGGAGTTTTAGATTTAGCAGATAAAAATATAACATGCCCAGTGAAATTTGAATTTCAAGCACAATGAATAATTTTTTAAAAATATAAGTGTGTTCCATGCAGTATTTGGGACATACTTACACTAAAAATATACCCAAATACTGCATAGGGTATAGTTATACTAAAAAATTTATTGTTTTCCTGAAATTCAAATTTAATTAGGCATCCTGTGTTTTATCTGGCATTCCCAAATAGGTGGGAGTATCTTCGATAGCTGTGGCTTGGCCTATGCAGTATACCCAGTAGTATGCTGCCAAGTGTTAAACATCCAGCTCTCTAGGAAAACAAAAAGTAAACAAAACACCTGAAAACCTCGATTTGAAGTGCTTGCTCATTTCCATCATATAAATACTGCCTCTGTGACTGATTTCAAGCTGCCAGGTTGATGTCACTAAACATGGAGTTGAGAAGAGATGCTCAGCATGTCATTTTATATTATATCCACCATAGAGATATGATATACTAAATAACCTCAAGAGCATAGGTAGTAGTAAAATGTAATAAAATGACAAAGAAGTGATGAGACGGAAGTGAGGCGGCTGGCGCACCCAGAATCAGGTGGGATCCCACCAGGGATTCCTGCAATCCCAGCCACGGGAGAGCTACTCAGGCCCTGAGACTAGCGTAGGGAGCTGCCTGGGGTCTGAGTGATGGCATTGCTCCACAGAGGGAGCTCACACTGGGTCCCACACACCTGCTGAGACACAAGAAGCTGTAGTATGGAACCATTTTGAGAGCCCAGCCCCTACCAGACTGCATCCTGCCCTGGGGCCCAAGAGCCCTTGCATCCCTACAGCCTCACTCATGTGTCCACTGCATCCACCCAGAGGGATCCAGAGGTGCGATGCTGGTTGGACTCAGTAGTGTGGCAGGTACCCCAGAACTCTAGCCCACACAGTATCCTGGAAACGGGAGGTGCAGTGCATCAGGGAGGCTATCCCCAGGACAAATGGAACCAGAGCCTCAGAGTTGCTTGCTAGGAACTGCTGCCACTGACAGCAACCCTCCCTCCATGCAGCAGCTAAGCTGCAGTGCACTTGCATGCTCCCTGAGGATGAGCTCTCCCCACCCACTGCTGCTATTGCTGCCACCACCCAAGCACATCCCTTAGAAGCATGAGATAGCCCTCTCCTGCCATCCACAGCCTGTGCCTGTGCACATCACCTGGGGACCTGAGGACAGACCTCCCCATCCTGGTACTGCTCCCCACTCCAGTGCCTGATTACCCAGCCCTCTTGGTCACCTTGGGTGTATGTGTGCACCACCAGGGGGCCTAACAGCAGACTTGCCATCAGTGTCCAAGCACACTGTTCAGAAGCCTGGGGATTGCCCTGTCTCATCCACCATCACTGGCATCTGTGCATTCCTCCTGGGTGTCTGAAGATGGAACCACTCAGTTTGCCACCACTACCACTGTCAGCACCCACCTGGACACGTTATCTGGAGGCCCACAGACTGGCCTGGCCAGCCTGTTGCAGCCACCGCTAACATCAGCGCATGCTGCTTAGAAGCCTGAGGACTGTCCCACCACCAGTACTGCCATCCTTCACACATGCTGCCAAGGGGCCTGAGGACCCACCAAGTTTCCCAGTCCACTGCTTCCACTTCTGGCGCCCAAGCAAGCCATGGGAGGCCCAAGAATCAGCCTGCTTGGATCCACTAATGCTGGTATCAGCATATGCCACGGAGGCACCCAAGGAGAGGCACACTAAGCCCACCACTGCCACCACTGGTGACAAAGACTGAATAGTCTCACACAGGAAACTGGATGTATCCAAGGAGTAGATATCAGAAACAGACTGAACAGTCTTTAGACTGAAACAGGATCTGCACTTTTCAGCGTCCTCTTCAGAATCACTTGATTCCTCAGCTCGGAATGGAGGCAGGTTCTGGCAGACAAATCTATGGTTTGCCCCAGGAAACTGGATATTTCCAAGGAGTAGGTAGCAGAATTTTGAAATAAGCATGATTTAAAGAATTATTTCACCAGTATTTCAGCACTTTTAAGGGACTGAAGCATTTTTCCCCATTACGTAAATGTAATTTGTGTCATCATTTCTTAGCAAGAAAGGATTTTGTCAGGCAAATCTATGCTGAGGCCCTACTAACTGGATATTTCACCATTATTGGATGAATCATTTGTTGGAATTGTTTTTCATTAGAGGTGGAGACTGTAGGTCCTGCATCAGTCTTGTGTTTGAGTTGATGACCTTCAGAGATGAGAAGTGCCCCTTTCCATGAGAGGTGAAAAGTGGGGATGCTGCCAGCTTGGACACCCTGTAGGTGATTCAAGACCAGCACCCCTCCCCCTGGCAGGGTCAGGGATTGATCTCCAGGGCCCAGGGGACAGGCCTGCAGACCAGACCCCGTACATCCAGGTCACGATCTCACTCCCCCGGAGCACAGAAGGGATATCTGTGAAAGAGCCTACTGAGGAGTGCGTGCCTTCAGGGGCAGATCAGCGTGCCTGAGTGGCAACCCTCCTCCCAAAAGAGGGCTGTGCACCCAGCTCAGGCTGCGATCCTGGGCAGGGAACCTCCTGGCCCACATAACAGCCAGGAGAGATCCATCAGCCTGAGGTCCTGCTTGCTGGCAGAGGCCTGGGAGAGGCCACGGAGAGGGGGAGGGGGAGGGGGAGGGGAGTGAGACTTGCTCTAGAATGCAGGTCTCGGACAGCCCCACCCCCCAAGCCCAGACTTTTTAGCTGAGTGGAGCCATTTCAGCCCCTCCCAGCAGCTTTGCACAGAAGCAAAGAACAGACCTTTGACCCCTGCTAACAGCAGTTGTGAAGCCTTGGGCAGGCTTACCCAACCCAGCTCCACCCAGACTCACTCCCGGACCTGCCTCCACTGAGGTGGAGAATAAGGACACACCTGGAAGTCCCAGGGCCCCACCCACCACCTGAGGCACAAGAGGGCCTCTCCAGAGGAACAAGAGCTGGCTACAGGACCCAAAAACAGCACTGCAGCTCACTCCTCCCAGCAAGTGCCACCTACTGACAGGGAGGTCATCCTGCACACCCTTTTATTGCATCTACTGATTCATCACAAAGGGTGTGGTTGAATCTCACCCACAAACACCACCTACTGGCTCAGAGACTAAACAGGGCGTGTCATTATCCAAACGAAAACCTAAAGGCAAGAAGGAACAACTGATCCAGATGGGAAGGAACCAGCCAAAGAACTCTGGAAGTATGAAGACTCGAATGGAAAGCACACCCCCAAAGAGGAACAACAGCTCCCTAGCAATTGACATTAACCAAACTCAGAACACTAAAATGACAGAAGAAGAATTTCAAACATGCATTGTAAGAAAACTCAATGATGTGCAAGAAAAAATGGAAAAATGGATAACCAACACAAAGAAACCACAAAAAAATCCAGGACTTGGAAGAAAAATTCACTAAAGAAATGTAAATATTAAAGAAAAACCAAACCGATCTCCTGGAAATGAAGGACTTATACAGGGAACTACAAAACACAGTGGAAAGCCTCAAGAACAGAGTAGATCAAACAGAAGAAAGAATCTCAGAGATTGAAGACAACTCCTTCCAATTAAACAAGTCAGTCACAGAGATCGAGCAGAAAATTAAGAGAAAAGAAATAAGCCTACAAGAAATGTGGGATTATGTGAAAAAACCGAACCTGAGGGTGATAGGGATGCCGGAAGGTGAAGAAGAAAACACTGAAGGGCTGGATAAGCTATTTGAAGAATTAATAGAGGAGAATTTCCCAGGCCTTGCTAAAAGTCCAGATATATAGGTACAAGAAGCTCAATGGACCCAGGGAGATTCAATGCAAAGAGGAAGACACCATGTCATGCAATCATCAGATTGACCAAAATATCCACTAAAGAGGCCCTTCTATGAGCTTCTAAGGTGAAAGAAACAAGTAACATACAAAGGAAAGCCCATCAGAATAACTCCAGACTTTTCAACTGAAACCCTACAAGCAAGAAGAGACTGGGGTCCCATTCTCACTCTTCTGAAACAGAATAATGCCCAGCCTAGAATCTTATACCCTGCAAAACTAAGTTTCATATGTGAAGGAGAAATAAAGACATTCTCAGATAAGCAAAGACTGAGGGAATTCACCAAGACAAGACCAGCTCTCCAAGAAGTACTCAAAACAGAATTACAGAAGGATCAGCACAATAAACACTCACGAATGTAAAACCACTCAAAAGTTAAAGATCAAAGGCTAGATTCCACAATGGCTCAAGAGAGAAAAGAAAGCAACAAAATGCAACCCAACAGAATGAACAGTAATTCACCCCACTTATCAGTTCTCTCAATAAATGTGAATGGCTTGAACTCCCCTCTCAAGAGACATACGCTGGCCGATGGATAAAAAAAAACAAGCCAAGCATCTGCTGTCTCCAGGAAATGCATCTAACCTGCAAGGATGCATTTAGACTCAAGGTAAAGGGGTAGAAATCAATATTGCAAGCAAATGGAAAGCCAAAAGAAGGCTAGTGTGGCAGTTTTGATCTCAGATAACTTAGTTTTTAAATCAACAAAAGTAATGAAAGACAAAGAAGGTCACTATATAATGGTGAAGGGTATAGTTCAACAAGAAGACATAACAATTCTAAATATGTATGCGCCCAACTTAGGTGCACCCAGATTCATAAAGCAAACTCTACTTGATCTAAACAAATTGATAAACGGCAGCATCATAATAGTCGGAGAGTTCAACACCCCACTGACAGCACAGGACAGATCCTCCATACAGAAAATTAACAAAGAAATAATGGACTTAAACAGAACTCTAGAACAAATGGGCCTGACTGACATTTACAGGACATTCTACCCAAAAACCACTGAATATACGTTCTTCTCGTCAGCTCATGGGACATTCTCTAAGATGGACCATATTCGAGGACACAAAACATGTCTCAAAAAATTTAAAAAAATACAAATTATACCATGCATCTTCTCAGATCACAGTGGAATAAAAATAGAAATCAACTCCAACAGAAACTCTCACCTCTACACAAAGTCATGGAAATTAAACAACCTTCTGCTGAATGATTCCCTCATAAATGAGGAAGTAAAGATGGAAACAAAAAGATTCTTTGAACTAAATGACAAAGGTGACACAAGTTATCAAAATCTGTGGGACACAGCCAAAGCAGTCCTGAGAGGAAAGTTTATTTCCATAAATGCCTATATCCAAAAGTCAAAAAGAGGACAAACAGACAACTTAATGAATCGTCTCAAAGAACTGGAAAAAGAAGAACAGACCAACCCCAAACCCAGCAGAAGAAGGGAAATTAATAAGATCAAATCAGAACTAAATGAAATTGACAACATGGAAATTATATGGAAGATTAATAAAACAAAGAGTTGGTTCTTTGAAAAAATAAATAAAATTGACATGCCTTTGGCTAAACTAACAAAAAACAGAAAAGAACAATCTCTAATAAGCTCCATCAGGAACAAAGAAGGAGAAGTTACAACCGATACTGTTGAGATTCAAGATATGATTTATGAATATTAGAAAAAGCTTTATGCACACAAACTGGAAAATGTGGAGGAAATGGACAAATTTTTAGAAACACACAGCCTCCCTAGGCTCAACCAGGAAGAAATAGAATTCCTGAACAGACCAATATCAAGGAATGAAATTGAAACAGCAATAAAAAACATTCCAAAAAAGAAAAGTCCCAGACTAGATGGTTTCACACCCAAATTTTACCACACCTGCAAAGAAGAACCGGTGTCTATCCTGCACAAATTATTCCACAACATTAAGAGGGATGGATTTCTCTCCGACACATTTTATGCAGCCAATATAACCCTGATACCAAAACCAGAAAAGGACGCAACAAAAAAGGAAAACTACAGACCAATATCCCTTACGAATATAGATGCAAAAATTCTCAACAAAATTCTAGCTAACCGAATCCAGGCGCTTATTAAGAAAATAGTGCATCATGACCAAATGGGCTTCATTCCAGAGATGCAGGGATGGTTCAACATATGCAAATCTATAAACGTAATTCACCACACAAACAGAAGCAAAAACAAATACCACATGATTCTCTCAGTATACACAGAAAAAGCATTTGACAAAATTCAACACTCTTATGATAAGAACGATTAACAGAATAGGCATAGATAGGGATTACCTAAAAATGATACAAGCCGTATATGACAAACCCATAGCCAACATCATACTGAATGGGGAAAAATTGAAAGCATTCCCACTTAGAACTAGAACCAGACAAGGTTGTCCACTATCTCTACTTCTATTCAACGTGGTCCTGGAAGTCCTGGCCCCAGCAATCAGGCAAGAGAGTGGAATTAAAGGCATAAGAATGGGAACAGAAGAGATCAAACTCTCACTATTTGCTGATGACATGATATTATATCTAGAAACCCCCATGGATTCAACAAAGTGGCTCCTGGAATTGATAAATGAATTCAGTAAAGTCTCAGGATATAAAATCAATATACACAAATCAAAGGCTTTCATATACACCAATAGCAGTCATAC